>NC_034411.1:14810561-15124583 GCF_002078875.1 Numida meleagris | reverse complement strand
GGGGGGGTCCCAGATTTACTGGGACTCGATCCAGCAAATATTTGCATATGCAAGAATCTTAATTCGTATGTGTGTTTAGAACTTGATCCAACAGACTGCTGATATGGCTCAGAATACAAACTAAGGAAAGATTAGTTGGGTGCTGAGATAGTTATTGTTTATTTTTTTAAATGATTCTTTTTTTGATTTTGAGTTTTACCTTTGGGTAATTTGGCTTTAGTTTCTTTCTCCAGAACAGGTAAGCAGGTTTTTCCCCTTTGTGCATGCTAACTGCTGCACCTATTGTCATCAGTGGCAAAAATCTCATCTTGTGTGTTTGGTTGAAACATCTGTCAATCACAGGGCTTGGAAAAGGGTAAGAGGAAGAAATCAAGTGTTTGTAACGGGGCTTAAAAATCTGAATTTCCATGCAGGTGTAACAGTGTACTCTGCTTTCCATTCGATTTGTAGTGCTTTCAACTGCTGTGTATTTCTTTTCTCATAGGAATTGATTTGTCTGAATGCCTGCAGTATCCAGACTTCAGTGTTGTTGTCCTTTACAAAAAAGTTATTATTGCCTTTGGCTTTATGGTGCCAGATGTGAAATACAATGAAGCTTACATCTCTTTTCTGTTTGTTCACCCTGAGTGGAGGAGAGCTGGAATTGCAACTTTCATGATTTATCATCTTATCCAGGTAATCAATAAAAATCCCATGTCTTTGCTAGAGCACCAGCTCTCCCTTCTTCCTGGTACGTACATGTGCATGTTAGAGAGCAGGTAGCATTGTGTCCCTCCTTTCTGTCTCTTTCCCTTGCCCTTTCTTTGCTCACATAGCTGCACAGATTGTCAGCTGTGGTAACATTTATGGGGGGAAATTGCTTGAAAAGCAGAAACTGAAACGTGCTTAGAAGAGTAACCATATTGCTCAGGTCCTCAGAATTAGCGAGGTGATGGGGTCTTTCTCTTGGGATTAACTTTGTATTTTCCAGGGGTCAATAGTTCACATAACAGTAACCCTGTGAACTTGGGAAGTGAAGGGAAAAAATAGTAACAGTGCTAATAGTGCCGTTAGAATATATGGTGTTTTTTCTTATCTACACTTGGAAGCTTATTCCGTGACCAGTGCAGTTGCATTAAATCACTTATCTGATCCTAATCATTCTCCTTCACTTCTAATATGCTGGATAAAATCCAGCAGAGTTGAAGATAAAGAGTAGGTGTTTGCAACCTCGTTCATATTTGTTCAGACTGGCTTGTACCAGGCTTTGTTGCACAAGGACACTTGAGAAAATTAATCTGAGCTAACTAAAGCTCAGATTGTTAAAGTAGTTAAACTTCATTAAACCACTCCATGAATACTGTTACTCAGGTGTTCTTAATTCCATTTACTTTCTTGAATTGAATTGCATGAAAGCCAGTGTAATTTTGAGTAAGGGTGCAGACAGATGTCCTTTCCAGAGCCCCACTGTACCTCCTCAGGACCCAGTTTTAGTACTACCTGAGCTCTCCTGGCAGAGTTGCTGATGTGAAACGTTCCTTAATATGTTTTAGCTGAGATGAGTTGCACTAGCAAAAATTTGCAATTGAAACTGTTTTTACTAATATTTATTTGGTTAAAGAGAGAGAGAGAATTCTGGCAGATCTGTGGGAACAGTGATCTATATCTCAGAAAAGTGGTTTCCACTGGGAGTAGCTCTTCTTGGCCACCTGTGGGTAATTCTTTTACCAGCAAAGCTTTCTGCAGAGTCCACCTCTCTGGTTGTTAGCCTGTGTCAAAACATAGAGTAATCTGTTTTAAATTCACCCCTTTCCTGAGCATCTCTGGGTAAAGCATTTAACTAAATTGCTGTGAACTGCACCCGTTTGATGTGAGATGTCGACACCCAGTGGGAACAGGCATGGGAGGTGAGCTGAAGTTTGCAGGGATCCAGCAGCCTGGCTCTTCTCTTTCCTGGTTGGGATGCGTTTGCAAGTCAGGTGTGGAAAATGACCACAAGTTTTTGTAGAACCTGT
The DNA here is from genome assembly GCF_002078875.1 of Numida meleagris. NCBI lineage: Eukaryota > Metazoa > Chordata > Aves > Galliformes > Numididae > Numida > Numida meleagris. The sequence continues at coordinate 15,122,589 of NC_034411.1, read as the reverse complement.
CACAGCCAATTAATCCAATTCTACTTTCAGCTAGGCTGGCAAAAAGCTTCTCATGTTGAGGAGAGCCAGGCAGGGCTGAGGCTGATCAGACTCACTAGCAGTGAGACATCACCATTGTGTGTTCAGCTCGTGTTAAATTTATTTTTGTATTGCTGCATATTTGTCAGTGGTAGACAGTATTTATTCATGTAGGAGAAGTGGGGCTGTGACCTTCTGTTCCCCAACTAACAGATTGTATGTGCTATGTTGCAGCCTGCTTGGGCTGATACCGGGGGCTGCTCTCTGTAGCTAAGGCCACCTTCATATGCTGTTTGGATGAAGGGTAGCGCTCCCTCTCTGAAGGTAATGATCAATGTGCTTAGTTTGGGGATGAATAATTGGGAACAGCATAATCTAACAAAAATGCTTTGATGCAAATAGTGCTTTGATGGGCTTGTTTTCAGAAATTACCTTCTAATGCATCTGGCCCAGAGTGCCAAAGTATATCTTCTTGATGATCTCAACCTCTTTTTCCTCAAAGTGGTTCCTGAGTATATCAGTTTGTTGGTTTTTTTTTTTTCCCTTAAATTCTGGTGAGAGCTTTTCACTTTGAATGATGTGCTGTATAGATTTCCTCGAGTGCTCTTACCACTTAGTTACCATGCGTTCAACATATGTAGAATGCTATTAAAGTGCTAAATGAAAGCAGCAAATGTTGCGATATTATTAGTTTATTGGAGAGATAGATGCTCATATAATCTTAGATCTTTATGGTAACTTCAGTTCTGACAGCAGTTGGCATTGCTGAATTCTCTTGCCTTCTCAGGAGGTGAGTGCCATGCCCTGCAGGATGGGAGAGGAGCTGGGTGGAATGTAGAGGAATTCCAGTGTGACAGCCCAGAGGTGCACTGGTGTTACAGCACGGTCCCAGAGAGTTCAGCCCTGTTTGCTGATGGGGAGGAGCATGGCGCTTGATCCTTTGGCATGTTTTGTCTTTTCTTCCGGCTGTTGTCATTAAGCATCTGAGATTAGTGCAGTACACTGAGATTATTTTTAATTAACAATTACTTAAAAATTGACAATGGAAAGCTTACAAATTAGAATCCAAAGCTTTGCTTTCATTGTCAGAGAGTCCACGTTTCCCAGAAACAAAGGCTTTGAGTAAGGGCAATATTGCCTTCATGTTTCAGCTGGTGCTATGTGTGGTAATGTGTGTGTTGAGGCCTGTGATTTTTCTCACGTTTTCTCAGTAACTTAAATACCAAAGCTGATGAATCTCTTCACCTCCACATTCCCCCAGAGGCTTTCTCATTCTCTTGCTGTGATACTTTTTTTTTTTTTTTCCTTCTTCTCCCCTGGCAGACCTGCATGGGCAAAGACGTAACCCTTCATGTCTCTGCAAGCAACCCCGCTATGCTGCTCTACCAAAAATTTGGATTTAAGACTGAAGAATACATTTTGGATTTTTATGACAAATATTATCCATTGGACAGCAAGGAGTGCAAGCACGCGTTTTTTCTCAGACTGCGGCGCTGATCTGTCAGAGCTGTTGGGGGATCTGTGAAAAGCCCAGCCTGTTGAGCAAGGTATTATTGTAGCTTTCAGCAGAGGATGCTGACTGTCACGTGAGAGCTGGAACGCACATTTGCCTTTTTCAGTAGGACTTCTAATATCAACAGTGCTATGGTGTGTGCTGCAAGTGCAATCCAAGAGGATTGATTCATACTCTCCAAGGGAGAGGCCGAGAAATGCCAACAGAGACATGCTGAAGCCACTGGAAGACTGAGATTCTTGTGGGGAGTTTTCCTGATGCTTACTTTGGAGATGCCCACTGAAGAGGGAAAAAAAAAAAAAAGAAAAAAAAAACAACTTGTCACTTCAGAGGAGCCCCATGGATTTCAAATTTTGAAACCTATCCCGGATTGCAGGTTTTTTGTTTGTTTTGTTTATGGAAATGAACATCTAAACTTAAATAATCCACAGTGTTTCTGTGATTTGATTGCTTTGTTAGGAACCACGTCTTGAATCCATGAAGGGGAATGCAATATGAGTGGGTATAGTTGGATTCTGACTCCAGGAAAGCTCTGCACAGGCCAGAATAGCAATACTGAGGCTGTGTTTTAGGAATAATGCAGTATGTGTGAACTCATGTGATCCCAAGTAAAAGGCCCAGAGGAGATGTCTTTGTTCTGCGCCTTCTCTGTGGCCTTTTTGCCCCTTGTTGACTCCGTGCTCATTGTGAAGTTCTTGTAGCGTGCAGTGTTTTGTGTTCAGGAACAAGAAGTCAGGTGGGTTTGTAGCTAGGTGAGATAGGATACAACAGCTGCCAAGTGAGTTCTTTGAGATCTTGCAGCCTATCTGCCAGTTGTTGATACTGCAGATCAGCCCTTTGGGCTCACCTCTAACCACAGAGCCAGCCTCGCAGGCTCCAGCCGGCATCTCCCTCCACTCTGGCTAGAAGAAACCAGGAGCAAAGGTCAGTGGTTAAGTTAGAAATGCAGGCTCTGGTTTGTAGAAACAACCTGCTTGCAGCTTGGAGGGAGCAGAGGTGAGCTGGTTCCAGTTCACTGAAGCATTTAGACTGTGTTTTCATGGCTCTAAGTAAGGAGAGCAAAGAATAAAAAATAATAGCCAAGAATTTAAGGAAGAAACAACAAACAGTGCAACAGTTACTCTGATACCAGGGTGTAGCCCTTTACAGATTAGCAGCTTCTCTCTCTCCCTGATTTTTTTCACTACAGAAGAGCAGGAAGTTGGCACTTTGCTGCCTGACAGAAGGCCAGTCAGTGTGTTTTAAATATGAATCATATCCACTGTTCTGTTCCTTTTGCATCAAGGCCCAGAGAGCTACACAACAAATGAAACTTATTTGTTTTAAGTCTACTGTGTATACCCTTTGGCTACTTGGCTATAGTATTGCCTTAATGGACTCTTCATGTTGGTAACAGCAGGAAGGTGGACATGTAGTATGCTTTTGTGTAGTCAATGTACATCTTCATCCAATCAAAACCTGTGTTAGTGGGAGGAAAAAGAGCCCATCCAAGAACTGTGATCTAACAGCCATGCCCATGTCAGCCTGCTTTATGACTACCTGAAAATTTTCCGTGTTACTGGTGTTAGGAATTAGCTGTACTTGGAAAGCAAAAAAAAAAAAATCTGTCTTTATGAATGGAATTAAAGCCCTTCCCTTGAAAGAGCCTACCTGTAGTTATACTGTTTGCTAAGCTGACTCTCCGTTGTCTTTCTGCACTTGGCAATCCAAAGTATGGCCAATAGAGGGATGGCTTCCTGCTTCTTTGAGATGAAATCCCACAGGAGTACTGGCAGGATTCTCCTGAAACTACTTCTCTACTGGGCATCCACTCGGGGGCTACATATATTCAGGACCTAGCAGGCTCTTTCCTTGCCAGCCAGAGCAGTCATGAAAGATAAATCTGTAGAAGAGCAGTTCTGTATCACGTTCTCAAAGGTGGCTGTGAAGATTTTGAGGAGCTTCTGGGATAGGCACAGTAAAGGCTATAGGGGTTGGGGATCACTATTGCTGTTCTGTGGGCTGCAGGAACAAGAAATTACTCTGCAACTTTCAAGTCCACTTGTGTATCTGTGGAGATGAGATGACTTTTTCATGCTTATTTGCCCCTATTTCTTGGAAAATCAGCTAGTTAACTGTTACATCTATTGTATTCCACATCTGTGGTACTGTAGCCTTTAATTTTGATCCCTTTGTATTATTTTAATGTGCTCTGGGAAACTGCACCCTGTTCCTTAGTGCTGCCTGTGAAAATCTCAAATGGCTTTGAACTGCTCCCTGTGAAGTCCTTTCCTGTGGATCCTAATGGCTTTGGTGAGAAGAAGGTGCAGCTGTCTTGAGGATCACACTGCTGATAGTTTGGGCAAAAACAGATGGCCGTGACCTAAAAAGACATTCCTAACTTGTGAAGGGACCCCAGCAAACCAGATCTGAAGGGCACTGATGAAGCTGGTGGTACCTGTTCAGGATGCAGGTGGGACACCTTGGACACTCAAGATGTCTGTTAGAGACAGTATCTTCTTTTCTGCTGGCTATTTGGATGAGCACAGCATGCTAAGGAGGCATTGTTTGAGCAGAAATTCACACCTTGTGTTCAGCATGAATCTTCTGAGTGTGAGAGGATGAAGCCAGACTCTTAACAGGCACTGTGTGAGATCAGGTGTGTGCCCTGATATGGGCTGGCAGCCCTAGGGAAACACACAAGGGTTGCCAGGGAGCTCTGCCTTCACTGGGTGAGCACCAGAATGAGGGAGCTTCTGAAGCAGCTGTAAAACAGCCACAGGGAAGCTGAGCACCAGGTATCATATCCTTGAATGTTTCCTCCCTGACATGCTGAATAAGAAGCAGCCCAAATGGCTCTTCTAAGATTGCTGCTAGAATGGTCACAAGCAGCTGGCTTTCTCTGTGACAGATGAAGCTCTCGCAGGGCACAGAATGAACCAAACTGCTGTGCTCTTGGTTCTCTGCTCCCCTCCTCCTGGTACTTCAGAACCTATTGTGAGGGGTTACTAGAGCTGTGTTTAGGAAGCCAGCATCCACCCTTCCTGCTGGCACCATTATCCATGCTTCCCCAAGCTGTGTGCTGAATGGAGCAATGATTGTGTTTGCCAAACATAAGCCAGTTTGGCAGAACAAACTTTTCGTAGAGAATAGAATCATAGAATTGTTAAGGTTGAAAAGGACCACTAAGGTCATCTAGTCCAACCCCAACCCAGCTCCACCATGCCTGCTAACCCACATCTGCATGGTTCTTGAACAGCTCCAGGGATGGTGACCCCACCACCTCCCTGGGCAGCCTGTGCCAGTGCATCACCACTCTTTCTGAGAAAAATTTCTTCCTAACACCCAACCTCAACCTCCCCTTTGACTACCTGAGGCTATTCCCTCTCGTCCTATTGCTATTATGTGGGAGCAGAGGCCGAGCACAGTAAAGCCCAGACCTCTCCAAGTGTTTGTGTGTGCTTTGCTGCTTCACAAACAGCTTGTCCTGCCTGTTCATCAACGCTGGGTGGGCGTTAAGGTCTCTTCCCACCCTAAGCCGTGCCAGCAAGATGGCTGCCGCCCCGGAGCGCACTACGTCTCCCAGCAGCCCCCGCGCCCCACCGCTCCCGCCCTGCCCCGCGCGCCCAACCGCCCCCGTTTGAACCATGGCGGCCTGTGCTGAAGCGCTGCCCGAGGAATGGCTGCTCTACCTCGTCTCCACCCGCGCCGCCACCTTCCGCAACTGGCCCTTCACCGAGGGCTGTGCCTGCACGCCCGAGCGGGTGAGCCTTCCTCGGGGAGGTGGGGGGAGGCGGCGGGGTGCGGGCGGCGCTGACGGCCTTCGCTGTGCCCACAGATGGCGGCGGCGGGCTTCGTGCACTGCCCCAGCGAGAACGGCCCCGACGTGGTGCAGTGCTTCTTCTGCCTCAAGGAGCTGGAGGGCTGGGAGCCCGACGATGATCCGCTGTGAGTGGGGGGCCGGACCGGGCCGGGGAAGGGAGCGGGCGGCGGCTGACGCCGATACGAGAAGTTGGGCGTTGTTTTTCAGCGAGGAACACAAAAAGCACTCCGCGGGCTGCGCTTTTGCCTCTCTTCAGAAAGATCCCGCTAACCTGACGCTGCAGGAGTTCTTGAAGCTGGACAAAAAGCGGACCAGAAACATGATCGTACGTACCCTTCGACAGCACGATTTTTTTTTTTTATTTTACCCCCGAGGCTGGAAGCTGATTGCTTTCTGGCCCCGGCCTCGGCTCCGTGCTGCGGCGCTGCCCGGTCAGCGTGGTGCCTGCTGACACCGCTGCCCTGCCCTGCCCTGCTTCCAGCCCTCGCCTTACGGGGCCCTGAGACCGACTGGCGCTCAGTGCAGTGGCAGACAGTAAGGTTTTGTTCTTATTTGCAGAAAAAAGCTATTTCTCAGAAGGAGACCGATATAGAAGATGCAGCCAAGAGCGTGCGGCATGCGATAGAGAACATGGGCCCCTAGGCTCCTCTGGTCTCTGCCAGGTGTATGTGCTGTGACACTGCCACGCTGACTGAATGACTGTTTCCTGGGACCACCTCCACAATGGCCACGCCTGTGAGAACCCAAACAGCACTGAATTCTTCTTTACTCACCTGAGTCTGTCCAGGAAGTACCTGGGGTTTGGTGCATTGCATAGATTGTCTTTTTCAGCAGGGATTCTTTTATTCTTCCCCTTACTTGTGCTTTTATTTGTTCTTTTTAAAATCTTGTTTTGTAAACTCAGTTCTTCCTATTTTGGAAGTGCTGTTAGCCCTGCTGCAAAAAACTTGTTTCTTGCGAGGGCTGGCAGCCATTTCCATTTTTGTACAGATGGTCTTTTTCAGCAGGGATTCTTTTATTCTTCCCCTTACTTGTGCTTTTATTTGTTCTTTTTTAAATTTTGTTTTGTAAACTCAGTTCTTCCTATTTTGGAAGTGCTGGTAGCCCTGCTGCAAAAGCTCGTTTCTTGCAAGAGCTGGCAGCCATTTCCATTTTTGTACTAAATGTACTTATGGATACTTTTAGAAATAAAAAGGATTAAAACTTCTTCAAGGACGTCAGATTGTGGTGGCTAATAATGTCTAGTAATACAAAACCTTATGTGCTTACCAAAACTATGTGCTTAGTATCCTTATGCGCTTTTGTTAGAGTAGGCTGTTGTCTCATGTTGAAGCATTTATAAGTAAAAGTGGAAGACAATACAGCAAACCGAATGCAGTTTTAACCTGAAAATGGAAAAATGACTGCATCAAAGTCCAGCTCGCAGTGCTATTGCTCAAGTGTCAGACTGTCTTTGGGAGCATTCACCAGGTCGCCTTGAAATGTTGTTGTGCCTTGTAAGATAAGGTTGGTCATTCTCCTTGTGCAAGTTAGGGAAGGAAAAGAAACCTCACTAGAGCACAGACAGTGAAGAATTGTGCTCCGAACTGCTGGGAATAAGTGGGAGAGTGTTTTACAAAATAATCAGAGTTTATTTTATGATTCAGTGAAGCCTGCAGACTGAACTGAACTGGACATGCAAATTAATTTCTGAATTCAGAGAACCTTCAGCTCCATCTTGGAGAAAAGGCAGTTGTGATCAAATGCTGACAAGACCAATGTCCCTTGGTTTTGTGAGTTTGTCCAACATTCCCTGTTCAAGCTCACTTGCAAACAATGAAATAACTTCATTACTTCCAGCTGTAACAGCCAAATCATATGCCGATTGCCCTTTTGTATTCTTCTTTTTGATACTTGCATTGCAGCTGTAAGTAAAAAAACAGATTGTTTTAAGCTACTTAAATTCATTCAAAGTTACTAGAATTAGTCAAGTTGCTACCAGGTAAGCGTTGATATGGAGTCCCCTAGACTTTCTGGATGCCTCTTCCTTCAAGGCCAGCTGTGAGGGGGGAGCACTGAGCCTTGGGCAGGCTCCGGTCCGTCAGCGTTGCTGGCTAGATCTGTGCAGGTACACTGGGTAGATGCCCAGCTGCAGCACTTACCGTAACAGGGCTCGGATGCACTCCTCTCCCTCCAGTCCGAGCAGAACTGCCTCATGGAGAGCGGTGTTGTTGTGCCTGCACAGGAGGAGTCAGCAATGCACTTATTTGCTAAGGAAACTGTCCTGGTACGTAGGGAAATGTTATAACAAACTAAGGAAAATTAATAGGAAGATATAGAATATACAGGAAGTTGCACTGATTTCTTTTGTATGCTTCAGTGTCGTTTAATGTGTTAAGCTGAAGTTGATGGGAAAGAAATTAAATAGAACAGTAGATTTTCTAACTGAAATGATACAGGTACCTTTTTGGTAAAGACCTGAGGCAGAGAACCACTGCTCACTTACAGTCCTGACTGCTGGTCAGTGTCAGCGCCTTTCTGTACAAGAAGAGAGATTGCTTCTGCATGCCTGTTAAGGACAGCCACCGTCAGAGCAGGTCGGTCCTCGTCACTGGTGCAGTTTGGATCAGCTCCCTGGAATGCACAGGACAAGGAAGGTAAGCTGTTACAAGCCATATTCTTCTGTGCTTTAACATTAATGTCAGTTTATACTGGCAAACGGTCTCTGTTTTCAGGACAGAAATATTCAGATTGTAGTATTGATTCTTTATGTTTCTTCTGACAACATTTGTCTCCTAGTTCAAAAGTAGAGTATGTGTATGTAAAAAGGGCAGACAAAATAGATTCATGCAGTCAAGGTGCACTTACTACACAGCCAAAAAGTAGAGGATGTGTGCTTTTTTCTGCCTAAAGGACTCTACCCTCAACCCTCAATTTTTCTTTCTGCATGGCTTTGTGAAACCTAGGGGAGAATGCCCTGTGCACCTGCTAAATAGAAATTTTGGGACAAATAATATAAAGGTAAAGCATACTTTTCTCATTTAAAATATTCATTCAACCTGGAGATGGTTGTGCTATGAGGATGTTGCCTCCTGAGCGTGAAGTTGAAGTCACATGCCAGGCTAATATTCATGCAGTAAGTGGTCAAAGATTTGTAAGGTGAAACAGAAACTTACTTCACTAAGCAACTGTTCTATCAAGGTGATTCTTCCTTTCCCATTTGGACCCAGTTCATCCAGTAGCTGTCTGGACTCTGGCTGTGGAAACACAGAAAACTGCCACTAACATTTCACATAGTGGAAATACAAGTGGGATATCTGCATTTGAGTGAAGGTGGAAAATGCATACAAAATGTAGTTGAGGGAAGACTGCAATATAGTTGAGCCTGCATTACCCCAGACTCTTCCATGGGAATTTCTTTCTGAATCTGAGCCAGTGCTGGATAACCCAGGCTAATATCTCACTACTGAAGTCTTGATTCTGTGAACAGATCTGCAAGTGACTAGCTTTACATCGATACACCTGTCCAGGGCTGTACAGAGATTTTCTCAAGACAGTAAAATTAAACATGGCATTGGTTCTTTCCTACAGAATCAAAAGTCTGAAGCTTCCAGAACTTCTGGGAGCATGTTACTTAGAAAATGAGTATAATTGCCTTACAGAAGTTATTTAACTAAATCTTAACAAAACCAACACCTTTTTCATTTTATTTCTTTCCACCCTTCCACCTTCTTCCCCCTTTTCAGAAGCCCACTCACGTGACAAAGCATTTTTATCTCTGGACTCGCATCACAAAGCTCTACATCTTCTTCCCCCTATTGAGTAGGCTGAGTGATCCACGCCCAGATAACTGCACATTTCCCTTTTGAAATAATAAATAAAATAGTAGGCAGTGCTTCCTGAATGTTTGGTCACAAGTGGAAATAGAGGTTTGCTTCTTGCATTACGGAATGCCTTAGCTGTGCTGACATCTCAGCTTGGTGAGAAAACTGAGCTCATCCAAAACGTGTTGCATAGGTCGCGTAACCCATCTTGTTTGCAGTCAGATTGCAAACAGCAGCTATAGCACAGCCAAGGGGATGTCCTGTGGGGTCAGAACCAGATGATAACATCAAGCGGAAATGGTAATGCCTCCATCAGATGTCGCTTCTTAGAAAAACCTGTAAGAAATCATTCTGCAACAGTATTTAGGCCTAACGCTGTGTCATTAAAACAGGATGAATCCAAAACCAGGAATAGTCTCGTGAAGCTTTTGGTGGGAAGAAAGCTTGACTATGTTCAGTTTTGAAATAAATGCCAGCCATCAATTTTCAGGTTTTGAATTAAGTTGGACTTCTGTCCCTCCCTCCTCACTCCATTTCCCCAAGTCAGCTTTCTATTTTTATTCTTGGGTGCCCTTTTTCTTGTCAGTGCTGTTCTATATCTAGTTTTTCCTTTACCAGCTGCAGACACATACAGAGGGATTATCTTCTTTTTTTGTGAGTGTTTTTGACTTTGTTCTCTCTGTTTTCCCTCTTGAATATGAAAGATTCTGATCTTCTTTGCCTACCAGAAAAGGAAACAAGCAAACAGTTCAAAGCAGAGTCAGTATCCTAACAAGAACTCAGGGAAAAAATCTGGAAATAATTTATCCAAAAACATTTCATTTTGTGCTGAAATGAAAGCAATATTTATCAGTTTTCTGCAAGAGAAAGTGATGAAACATTTGTTGCAGATTGGACTGGTTTTAACAAAAGGTTTGCACTCAAGCAGACTTAAAAACTTGCTATTTTGAAATGAAGATTCAATGAAATAGGGAGTTTGAGGGTTTGAGTCTCTTAACTAGTTGCAGCTATTCAACAGGTTTGATTCGGATTCATGAATTGTTTTGACTAAAATCCTTACAACTTTTTCAGTGCTGTTTAATTCCCAAATGCTTGAGAACAAGACTAGAGGTTGTTGAATATCTATGTACATCCAGTATTTTTAAAACAAGCAATATACCACTGTGCAGGAGGGCACTGGGAGATGCAAGTTAAGTGTCTCTGAAAACTAGGTCTAGAATTAATGTATTTCATTGTTTCTTATGTTTGCTGAGCAGACCAACGCTGAAGTCCCTGGCAAAGCTCAACTGTAGAGATAATATTGGCTCCTATTGGAAAACAATATGCAAAGCGTCAGAAATTTTAATCGCTGGAATAAAAACATTGCTGTGGCCACAGTTCATTGGCCTTTCCAGCTGTTCTCTGGGTATGAAGCATACTCGTGAGCTTTTGACAGTCTGTACATTGCTGAAATCACAACTCAAAACAGAATTTGACACTTACAGATTGACTTAAGGTGCAGAATGTGCCAGTATATTAGTTTGCCTGTCCCAGCATCTAACGTTCAAAGCAGCAGTTCCCTTTTCTTGACTACTATATTTATATCACAATGACAGAAATAAAGAATCCTACCAGAACTAGTCTGACTGCCATCCTGTTCATCTCTGCCCTCTGTTACGCTGTTCAGGTAATGATTATTGAACTTGACCGGTTTGGTATGAATACCCTGTAGAATCATAAAATGTGGGAAGGTAATCAAATTATGCAGTTATAACCTTTGCAGAGCAAAAACAGTGGTGCACGTTAAAAACAAACAAACAAACAAAAATCGTAGGCTTCTAATATCAGTCTCAGATTACATGATTATCTGTAATTGAACTCTGTTTTCAGGCAAGATAATGTATCTTTTCCTCCCAAACTACGTGATAGTTTCCTCTGATTTAAAAAAAAAAAAAAAAAAAAGTGACACAGCTTCCCTTACTGAAGTGAAGATTCTTGTCCAAATGAAAGTGACTCTGCCAGCTGAAAGATCTGATTAATTCCTCGCTTGTGAAATGCTGTGATACAGCTTCTCAGGCACCACTTGGCAAGGTGAGCTCTTTAAGATTCTACACAAGAGACAGAGTCTGAATTTTGAATCTTTGAGATGGCAGATTTCCATCTTTGAAAAGCTGAAAATGAATGTGTAGGTGGTTTTTGAAACATGCTGATTCTGGGGGTAGGGATTTTGAGTGTTTGAATAGTGTTATAGGAGATCTGGTAAACGTGATCCCCAAACTACTGAACGTTACTAACTGTGTTGCTAAAGATCACAGTGTGTGGACGGAAGAAAAGGAGGTTCTAAGATAAGGTGCTAAGGGGTGCTAGAATGACTAAATCTCACCACTAGAGAGAAGAATGTAAATATTAATAGTAAACTAATGAAGTGCAAAATGATAGCAACATGATTGTGAAGTCTGGCTTTATCAGATTAAGATACCTGTTGAACCAGCTCCAAAAGGAAACAAAAAAGATTCCTTTCTCTGTAGTGAAGAATTAACACCCTCTGAACAAAATACTATCTTGTTTAGACCTGAATTTAAAATATATCAGTGTTACCCTGACTGCTCTAGCAACAACTTTACACCAGCTGCCTGACAACAGGCCTCATCCCCCAAACAGACCTTGTTCGTAGCAAGAGCGTAATTTAACGTAATAGTGACTTGATGGTCATTCTCATGGATGGCAGCAGAAGTAATCTGTAGGGAAAGAGCAACCAAGCAACTGTTAATATCTCTTACAAAAAATACATAAACATAGTTTTAGGAATGAGTCATGCCGATGGGCTGACAGTATCTGTCATGGAGCCAATACACAAAATCGCACATGACTTTTATCTGTTTCTAATACAGTGTCAGTGCTTCCCTTTTAACTGAGCAAAGAACAGGTGGTATTTTGAGTAGCTGGGAATGTCAGAATGACTGAAATGCCAAATGTTTGTGTTTCATAAGAGTACAGTCATCTTCCATGCACCTGCAAAATCTAGGTGGGTCGTCTTGTCATTAAGATTCTCTGTGCCAGGAGAACTGACTGTTGCTTTGGTTGTATCAGTCTGTAGTTGCAATCTGTCACAAAACATGGGCAACTTTGTGTATTGTTGAGAGAATACTGCTTACAAGAAGGTGTTGATGTTATTTATATATAAGCACTGGGGATTATAAAGAATCAACATGAAGCCAATATGGTAATACTGTAGCAAGTTGAGAATTTTAAGATAAGGTTGATTGTATTTCTTATCTGTATTGCAACTGAAAAAGAGGTACTAAACTCAGATAGTTGGCATCTACTTTGAATCGCATGTATTACTTTTGGGGGCAGTGGTTTCAAGATAAAAGAGTGACAAAAGCCTAGGAAAGCAGCAGTAGCTGCTCTAGGCAACTCAGGCTTTCTGACTCCTCTAGCAAAGGAAACAAGTTGCAGTGGACCTTTACCTCACCTGCTGTACCACCTATATCAAGCAGATATCTTTTATATTTATACTTGCATTACTGTTTCTGACCATGTTGGTGTACCAAATATGTCTCAGTGGGTATACAAATCGGGTGCAAAATATCTGACAGATTGCTAAGCCTCCCAAAAAGAGTAGTCTTGCCAAATAACAGATTTCTCACTTCGGTATTCATGAGCTTTTCTATGGTTGTTTCTATGTACTATACTTGCTTTTTTCATTGTTGTGTCATATCACTGAGGACAGGATAAGATGCATTGAGTTTCAACTGGAACAAGGTCAGACATAGAAGTAGTTTCCCAGTATCTGTACCAGTTTAAGGATTTCCCAACCCTACCTGTGCCTTCATCCCACCCCAGCTGCTTGCTGCCAACTTTCTTATGTATTAGTACTGATGTTTTTTCTTCCCAGCTATTTTTAGTCTAGGTCACTTCATTGATCGAGTCCACAGGACGCTCTCACAACCAGTTGTGCTGGCATCACCTAGGAAGCTGCTCGTTCAGGGAGGAAGCAACTCCTTAATCCAGCAGGACTGCCAAAGAAAGCAATACAGAACTGCAGCTGAACTGCAAAGGATAATTGACTGCAGAAAAGGACTGCCTGGGGCAATTGTGAAATCTCCATTGTTGGGGAGTTTTAAAAGCTTCGAAACAAACATCTGTCAGGCAAAGTTTAGGCAGAGTTGAACCTCCATCAGGACAAGGGACCTAATGATCTCTCAGTCATTCCAGCTATGTCTTCTAGGACTCTTTACGAAGAGCCTCCAATTTCTACTTTCTTGCTGTTACAATTTAATCATTTTAATGCACATTGGTACACTGAAGACCCTATCTCCAGTATGAAAAGAACTCACTGTTCTGCTACTGATATAGTTTATCCTCAAAGTAGGCTATGTAACCACAGAGAATTACTGCTATCTGCTGGTGTAATCCAGCTCCAAGCAGGGGCAAGCATATGACCTAAATGCTGTTTCTAGTAGGGCTTATTTAACTGAACAACTACATAGATGTCAATGGCCTCTTCTTGATTGCCTGCTGTGGGATTCTGTAAAAGCAACTGAGCAAGAGCCTTCTGGCTTCTGTCACTTCTTCTCTCACCTTACAGTTAGAGAAAAGAAATTGCCATAGGAAAGGAGACAGAAATAAACATTCAGTGAAAGACTAATTGAAAAAGAGAACAAGCAAAAGACACAAAAATCTTCACATACAAATGGGTCAAGGTCTAAACAAAACTGAGACACTTACTCCAGTGTTTGTCTAGAAGCCAGAGTAATCTTTTCATGACACTCCATAGGAAGATACTACTCCTACCTTTCCCATTCGAGGTTCTCCAACCAGTGCTCTAAATTCAAGGTTGTTCTGGGCATAGCTTCTAAGGTGAGCGCAAACATGATCCAGCTGTTTTCTCCAGTAGCCTGATCAGACAGAGTTAAGCAGGAGAAAAATCCCTAACATTATGATTAGTATTTCTTCTATTCACCTGATAAATTATTTTTAAAATAGAAAATTTTCACAGAGACAAAAAAAGGATTGAATTTTTTCTTGAGAAAATGTAACTGATCAAGTAAGTTGTACTCTTAAAAAAAAAAAAAGATGGAGTACTGTCTCATCCATGGGTTATAATTCATTCCTAGGGCAGCTCTATTCACAATAAAATCATGTCTCAGAGTTCTTTGGAATCAAAATAAGTTCAGAATTTCTTCTCAGTCTTTCCTAGTGAAAGCAGTTCTCTCACATGTCAAAAGCTGCACTACTGTGGGCTAATCCTTTATTATCTCTGACTAAATTAAGCTCTCTGATATGCTGAGTTAAGTCAAATGCTGTCTTTCCTGCAGCGATGTCTCTAAGAGAAAATGTCACATTTTAGAGCTAAGGCGTAAGAAAACTGCAGTACTGACACAGCAGTCTCTGCATGGACAGTGTCTGCAGTGTGTGATGTATTGATACTTCTGGGGGCTGGAAGATGGAGACTATCAGAGCTCTCAAGGTTTCTACCAACCCTATTTTTGAACTGCTTTTAAGAATCCCTTTCCCTAGTTTAGATTGTTTTTATTCCAAAACATCTGTTTACTTCACAACACCATTCCACATAAATTCTTCACATAGACAAACCCCATCATATTTTTCAAGAGCTACAACCCTTAGTGCATCAGAGTTTTGTTTAATAATACTCCCAACAGGCTCCACTGCTGTACTTACTGAACCTATCTCTCGATGTGGAGCAGGGGTTGTTCACTGGTTTCCAGTTCAAATACAGGACACATTTGTCCCTGATCTTTTAGGATCTGAGGAAATCAAACTACTAGCCAACTAGGAATACTGCTCAGGACTCTAGCCACAATTCTGATTATTGTTGACACACTTTCTTTTAGGTATTATGGTGATCAGTGATTGGATTTCTAAGGCACCTCATTTACAAGAGACTGGCTGGAAGACAAACTTGTAAGGATGCCAGTCTACTGATGGCCCATTGCATAGACTGTAATCTAATGAATTAAAACAAAGTCATATGTCAGGGCTTTGTTTTGAATAAGAGTTGTCGTTAATGATCACATAAAATCAAAGCTCTTCCTAACCTTTTCCAGGACTGATGGCTGTCAGGAGAGGCTTATGATCACTCATCTTTTGCAGCTTTTCTTTGTGTAAAACCAGCTCAAGTTCCTTCTTTTCCAACAGTTTGCTAGATGGGTAAAAAAGTCCAACGGTTTGGGTTCCTTTATCTTCTGTTTCTTTTAGATATGCTCTTGATTTGGACAAGGAAATAGGAAGAGGCTGCCAGGCAATTTGAGCTGGAAGTGATTTAGCCTGTAGAGGGTGGAGAGGAAGGAAAAGTCTAATATAATTAGATGGCTTACAAGCAAAAGTTAACTAAAACAGTATAATAATTGTAAAAGAATGACAAAGCTAGAAGGGAGACTCATTATGGTTAGAGTTACCAGTCAGTAACAATGATGCAATTTATCACAAATAATCAAGAAGGAAAAACTCTGTGACTGTCAGCAAAATCAGGCCATTTAGTTGGCCTTGCTAAGCTTTTTCTTAAAACAGAATTTTCAAAGCTGTGTTACACATGCATGAAACAGTGCTCTATATTAGCGGGACACAAATAATTCACAAGAAATAAGATAAAATTACTTAAAGAATGAAGACTTTTGAAAAGCTGCTTGTTTCTCACTTTGATATTTAGAATAAGACCGGATTAAAGCCTTTGGCTAAGGCTACATTTGTGAAGAAACTAGTTCTCAGAATACAAATATGCTTGGTTTTGCTCTCAGTATGCTCACAGAGCACATCTCAAAAAGGAAGTGAATGGAGTTAGGTTATTCCACTGCTGGTATAGATCAGCACATCTTTTAGCTGCGTTCAAGCCTGGCTTTGGATTTCTCTGTCTTACCTCAGAAAACCTCAGTGAGTCTCCAGAATCCATGAGGACTCCATTCTGAGAACTCAGTCTTGATGGGGGCTCTATGTAAACACCACAGGACCCACAGAACCGAGCATATGGACGGGTTTTTGTACCACACTTGCAACAAATAAAGTAGCATGGAAGAGGGTCAGGCTGGAAAGTTCAATGAGACACTTGTGACTACAGAAACACAATGCACAGTTCAGGAGAGGCAGGAATTACATGAATTAAAAGGCAGTAAAATAACACTACCTAAAGCTACTAGATTAGAAACATTAACCAAGATACCAGACTGCTAATGTGCTGGCAGATACAAGATCGACTCTTCAGCGATCTCAGTACCGTGGTACAGAGAGAAACATGTTTTCAGACAGATCTAGTCCAACTCCCCTGCAGTGAACAGAGATACCTACAGCTCCATAAGGTGCTCAGAGCCCCCATCCAGCCTGACCTTGAATGTCTCCAGGGACAGAGCATCCACCACCTCTCTGGGCAACCTGTGCCAGTGTCTCACCACCCTTATTGTAAAAAACTTATTCCTTATGCCCAATCTAAATCTCCCTCCTTTTGGTTTGAAACCATTTCCCCTTGTCCTGTCATGACAGATTCTGCTAAAGAGTCTGTCTCCGTCTTTCTTATAGCCCTCCTTTAGATACTGAAAGGCCACTCTCAAGTCTTCCCAGAGCCTTCTCTTCCCCAGGCTGAACAGCCCCAGCTCTCACAGCCTGTCCTTGCAGGAGAGGTGTTCCATCCCCTGGATCATTTTTATGGTCTTCCTCTGGACACACTCTCCACATCTCTCCTGCACTGAGGACTCCACATGTGGATGCGGTACTCCAGGTGAGATCTTACAGCACAGAGCAGAGGGGCAGGATTACCCCCCTTTTCTCTGCTGGCCATGCTTCTTTTGATGCAGCCCAGGATACAGTTGGCTTTCTGGGCTGCTAGGGCACATTGCTGGCTTGTGTCCAGCTGTCATCCACCAGAACCCCCAGGTCCTTTTCTGTAGGGCTGCACTCTATCCTTACATCCCTCAGCTTGTACTAATAGTGGGGGTTGCCGTGACCCAGGTGCAAGACATTGCACTTGGCTTTGTTGAACCTCATGAGGTTCTCTTCGGCCCACTGCTGGAGCCTGTCTGGGTTTCTCTGAATGGCATCTCATTCCTCAGGTGTGTCAACCACACCAGACAGCTTGGTGTCATCCACAAACATGCTGAGGATGCACTTGGTCCCACTACTGATGTCACTGATGAAGATGTTAAAGAGCACTGGTCCCAGTACTGACCCCCATATGTTTGCATAGAGAGAAATGTTTTAAGTTTTATGTAGACTCAGCTCACAGGAAAAAAAAAGTGTATTACACTCCAAGAAAATAACCTTACTTTGAAATGCTAGATAAATAAAATACATGCTGAAAGAAACTGTTCATATTGATTGTACCATGCAAAAATTTTACCGAGCATCCACTGAGAAAATACTTCTCTTAAGTTAATGAGGCCTTCAGCCAAAACAATTGCACACATCATCTCATCTCTGGTAGCTGCCTGAATAGACGATCATAGCCCAGGGCAGATGTAGGAAAACTTGAGTTAGGTTAGCCTATGCTTTAACCCTTAATGAATAAGTTACTTTGGCAGAGTGCATGTCTATTGCATCTCAACAGATGGAGTGAGGTGGTGCTCATTGAGCCATGGCAATTTATTTACATCTCGAAACCCTTAAGTCATCGACTAAAGTGGAGTCAAGATGTCACCTCAGCCTTTATTTTTTCTTTACATCATCTTGTGTGTTTTAAGCAAGTGTTTTGATAGTAGTAAGCTGTGTATTATCTGACAAGAGTTTTGCAAAGAGAAAATTGAAACTGCTGCAGCTCACAGGTGAGTGAAAACATTTATCAATAAAAAGACCAGTGTACCTTGGCTCCACACCAGACACAGAAACGTGCATCACAGTGGTTCACACAATTGCATTTTGAGCACAATACTGTCTTCCCTTGCTGACTGGTGTAAGGTGGGGGGGGATCTCTTCCAAACATGGGCTAATAAAAGAAAGCATGCATTAGGTAGAAAATTCTTCTTATGAAGAGAAGTTCAATAGCAAAATAAGGCAAAATAGGAAAGCAAGCTGCTCTGATAACGTAAAGTTTAGCCTAAAGGAATTATTTCAACATAGAATAAGCAACAGACTGACTTTGGTCTAACTTGCAACTTTTTTATTTGCAAAACCACAATAAAATGTTATGAATTAATTGACTGTTCATTTTAGTACCAAATAGTGCAAAAAATTATTTTGCAATCATGTCCTTTTACACTGAGTACTTATTCATATGCCCCCATGTATAAGTATACTTGGAATCAACAAGGAGGTTTTATCTCCTGGTAAACTTGTACTTTCAAATCCAAAACACAAGAGCTATTTTTCTCAGTGTTAAAGCCTTTGCTGTAGCATGCTGAGGAAAGTGTGTTCAGAGAATGAGTTTTTGCTCAGCTTGGTATCTGCCACATGCATTTTTTTTGCACACATTTACCTCATACAAGTTCCATATTACCTAGTTTTCCAACTACAATTTACTTACATGGGTATGCAAAAGAAAACAGATTTTTTTCAGCTGAAACTTCCAGAGGTTGAACATAGATCCTAACTAGGACAAATAGGTGTTAAAATGTTTTGTTAGCTTTTGCTTCAGGGAACTAACAAGTCTAAACATGTTCTACATTTAAATTTTTCCATAATCATAAATAGTAATATCATTATTATTACTAATGTTCAGTTATTCGGGAATTACTCTTGGTTATCACCAATCAGTATTATCAGTAAAGTCTGTAATTTGGTGAATATTTAACTTTCTCTCTTAGCTACTACAGAGCTCACCATTCAAGTCACATGCCTAACTCTATGCGGTTACATATTAATGTCTACATTCAGTGAAGCACTTAAACACGTGATCATCTCAGGTAAGTAAGTACAGATTCCTACTGAAGTTCACTTTGAAATGACACCTCAGTGGCTGTACAAGAGACCTTTGCATCTAGTTCTAAAACTGATGGTTTAAAAAATCAGGATGTTACTATAATGATCGGATTTTGTTTTCACAAAGTAATTGAAATCAAAGAGAATGATCTTCTTCGTGTTCTCTATTGCAATTAAAAATAATCCGAATACCAGGAAGACTGCCTAGGAGTCACAGCTACCTGTTTTTAAAGAGCATTCTGAGTTTTGACAATGGCATTTCCAATCCTGATTTCCATGGGAGGAATTTGAAGGAATAGGATATATTTAGATAATGTTTAGCTTGCCCTTTGTGATGGTGCATCTGTGGGACTACTGCTCTAGAATGTGGCATGTGGGAGGGATTCTCTGCTTTTGTAACGTAGGCACACAGGGACATGACTTCCGTTTTCCAAAGCAAATAATTTTATGGTTTGATTTCAGTAACGCTACCGCAATTGACACAAGCCTTACCATCTGTGTTTCAGGCAGTTCACTTTCGCAGGTCACACAGTGTTTATGGTGACGAGGATTTCCTGTGCCACATGCCTGACAAATTACTTTGCCCTTTTAAATAGAGAAAGAATACATTTCACGTGGTATTTGAAAAGAGCGAACAACAATCATAGCAAGAGGACTTTTATCTTAGAAAGTGCTGTGGTTATGCAGCTCTGCAAAGAGAAGGGATCCTTCAAGCCTGTGATGTGGGCTTTAGATATTTGTTAAGCTGTATTACTTTATCGTCACACATCTGCTTATCTTTGTGCCGGTTTTGTTTAAGCTATGGTAAAATTCACTCAAGAGATCCAATATCAATACCTGCAGACCTTTCTATACATTATTGTCAGCTTGGTCAGACACTGCACTCACACACAACAGAGGGAGCTGTATTTGCACAGAAAAAACAAAGCCTTGTTTTGTTGATTATGTGTTTCCTTTTGTCCACATCACCTCAAACTCTGTGCTTGTCAGCCCTGTCCACTGCCTCACAGGGCTGCTAGAAACTTTTCTTCCACTTTTATTCTTAGCTTAAAGCCCTTCTTATCAGGTCAGCCATTCTGCTGGGAAAGATACCTTTGCCCTGCTTAGTGAGGTGGATCCCATCTCTAGTAAGGAAATGTTGATCCTCAAGCAAGGTTCTGTAATCATAGAAACCAAAACCCTGTTGTCAACAGCTCCACAAACAATTGCTGACATGTAATATCAGTCCCCTTCTCACAACCTATTCCCTCAGCAGCAGGACTGAGGAAGGTTCCCATCTGCGTCCATGTGCCCCTGCATAGGGAGTATTTTGTAGGACCAATTTTGTCCAGCTAAAGCCATCAGCACTTTCAGATCACTGACCAAGACTGCCTTGATCCTTCCAGCTGACCTCTACTAAGCACATGCAATCAGATGAGGTAAGCAGAGTAATGAGAGGATATGTAACACACTTAATTGATAAGATGATCCCTACTGAATACAATTCCTTGCATTCCTGTCATTTGGGCTTCTACCTCAGGTGCTCTTCAGCACGCCTTCCTGAGCTTATGTGTTTTTGCCTTTAATAATTATTCCTATTCAAGCTTTTCTTAGCCCTACTAACTCTTAACGCTGCTTTAAGGTATTTAACGTTAGATCAAAATATTCACAGAGTTGTCACCTGATAAAGAAACGCATGCCAGGAGTTAAATTACTATGTTGTTAGATTTATTCTCAGTTACCTTCACGCAGGTGTTGGTTTGGGGCTGCAGCTGTGGATCTATTGGTGACTCACACACAATGCAAGTGGGTGTATTCATTGGCACAAGATGTCTGCATTCAAGACATGGTGCCATCTGAAAGAAAAAACACGTCACATCTTATTAAGGAGATCATTGAGATTATTAGGAGATCATTAATGATATTGTGATGTTTTCTGTATCTTGCTGATTAGAGTTTATATCAGTCCCAAAGTCAGTGGACTGACAGCAAAAAATAAAATCTGACATTGATCAAAGAGAATGCTTTACTGATATGTGTGCCAGATAGGTGTTAAGTTACCTTTTGGTGGATTTAAATGCTACCATAACATGTGTGTAGATAGTTCAAGGCATTGTAACTGTGAGCCTAATCTAAAGAGGTGCTCAATATTTTCAGTTATCTCTTGAAACTATAGCATTATTTCAGACAAAACATCTTTCTGAGGATACAGGGGAAAAAATATACCATTGACTCATTAGATAGGGTTATTATCTCTTGGGAAGAGCTTATGGAAGATGGTTATAGGCATCACTGTAAAAACTCAGGGTGCTCTGACATACGTACGCATACCACTGTTCAAATTTTCAGGCATATTAGACAGATCTTCTACAGCTATGGCATAGGTACTAGTTACTAACTAACTAACCTCACTAGTTAGCACTGAAATAAGATGCATATGCAGCTCCTGAAGATGCAGTCGTTTTTGCAGGATGAGGAGGAATCTGAATTTGGTGATGTTTCCTGGCACAAGTGAATAGAATACAATTTACTTGTATAAAGTTGTCCTTATTAAAATATGTGGCACCTGCAGCAATCCACAGTTAATTTTCCCCTCCACTGAATAATTACTTTGGGCCCACTGTTGAAGTTACTAAACAAAAAAATAAGAACTTCTCAAATGAAAGAGCGACTAAACAATGAGTACATAATTTGCTGAGGAAGTTCCTCCAAAGAGGATTTGTTGTGCTATGATTTTTTGCTGACCTGCGCTCCTTCAGGGGATGGGAAGCGCCGCACTGGTACGGGTGGGATAGGAAAGCCACATTCCTGGCAGAAGTGAGCCAAGGGGTCAGACAGGCGAGGTGCAGAGCAGTGTGCACATCTGAAAACAACAGCAAGCTGGCTGATCTTGTTTTGGTAATGTACTGGTGCATAACAATGAAAAATCTGGAACCATCTGTGTCTGGGCTTAAGCCACTGTTTTCTGAATTGTGGTTTCTAGTCTATGGTGCCCCACGAGGCCATTCCCCACTGTCCTTCGCAGGAGACTGAACAAGGAAGAGCTTTGCAGGATGGAAGCTCTCTGGCTACTGCTACAAAGTTGCATGATTTTTACTCACCATATAAGGTCTCCTGAGATGTGAGCTGTGTCACACTCTTCTACTGTGAGTATCTGTTTTGCTTTCCTTATTTATAATAGAGTCTCACAGCATTATCAACATGGTTGTTGGAAGCAATTGCTCAGTTACTTTCTAAGGACAAAGATGTCAGTAGAAGTTGCTTACCTGAGGAAACCTCTCTCCCTCTGGATCCTCGCCACCTGTGTGCTTGCTAGGCTCTTCCGGCTGGTCACTGCAGAACTGGCAAACTGAAATAAAGGTAATTCTTTTGCATTAATTAATGTTTGCAAAATGCTTACAAGATGCACGTAAATGCATCTAGCTAATTCAACTAAAGACATGTTATTTGAGACAAAGTGCATTGAAATGTATTGCTTTGAGGAATATTTACTACATCTCCCATTGGCTGTACTAGTGACCCAGAGATACTTAACAAAAAACCCCAAAATTGTCTTATCAAAGACAGCATGACTAAATCTTAGGCTTTAAATATTTGCTAATTGCAGTTTCAGTGATGTATTAGAAAAGGATTTGTAACAGTGCAGGCATTGGTAATTTGTCATGCCTGGTTTTGTCTTTCCTGATAATGCTTTCCTACTGTAGTGTGTCTTTACCCATAACCTCAACTCAGTACTGTATAGTATAGCCAAAGGCACTAGTTTCTGAGAGATTATATAAAAATGATCACGAATTTTCACATCTTTCTATTTTCTGGACAGACTTTTATGGTTTTCCTCCACACCCCTTTCCTTGCCTGTAAGGACTCCGCTGGTAGTAGTGAGGATTCCTCTCCACACCCTGCTGTTCCCACGGGGCTGGTCAGGAGCTGTGGTGTTTGCAGGGCCTTGTGATCAGTCTTTCTTTCTGTTTCCAAGTCTAAAATCAAAAACTTGTTATTCTACTGGTACTCATTTCATACAGTTAGCGTATGTGTTAACAGGACAATTATATACTCTCAAGTTTTAAATTTTGGTAGGCAAGCATATTTCTGGCCATTCATAACTGATTTTCAGATCATATTTTGGGTTAAAACAAACTGCGTGGAGTTACAGGAAATTAAACTAGAAAAACCTCATTCCTCTCTAAAAGAGCTTCCTTTTATATTTTGCTCAGTTTAGGTTTTTCTTCTTTCCTCCATTTTCAAAAACCATGAGTTCTAAAGAGTAAATTAATGCATGAGCATTAATATGATTCCCTGCTCTTGAACGCTCCCATTGCTGTTAGCATGGGCTAACAGCCTTTATATATAAAAATCTATCAAGCTTTCATTTCTGCTCTGTGGATTTATTTTAAATCTTACTGCAAACAAATTTGTAATCCCATCAGTTTAACATCATTTCCTAGCTCAAATGGAGATATAGACTGGGCCTTGTTATGTTGCTTAAAAATGAATCACATTTTTTTTTGTTTTTAAGAAGCAATCTGGTATGTATAGATGGCAATTTTTGTTCTCTATCTGCATTGCAGAGAAATGGACATTGGACTCCTCAGAAGAACTTCTGCCTTCTGAGATGTTCTTTGGAATTACCTATATTTTAATGATGACATAAGATGAAAACCTTGCACTGTATTTTCAGCTAAGAGAAAAAAAAGTCTATTCTGATTTCCTGAAGTAGTACCATACCTCGAAATTCTTGGAGTGTTTCACTCCAGGCAGGCTTGATTTCCACATTCATTCCATTTTTTTTTGGTTTTGTAGTAAATATTCCATCTTCCTTCTCCTAAAAAGTGATTTTGTTTGAATTACTTAGGATTTGTTATTTTTTGCTCTAATCCTCTCTTGCTATAGTTATTTGTTATGATTTTAAGGGCATATCGTTAAGGTATTTGTTTTCAATGTAAGCATTTGAAAAGCTTGGAGGATAAATGTATTTTAAATATATTTGACCTGAATTGGTCATGGAAGAACAGTGAGAAAAGAAAAAAACACGTCCCCTTGAAATTTAATTTCATGATAAGAACTGAGGCTGCAAAGATGAGCAACAAGGAAAATAAAATATGTAAAAAATACAGGTAATCAAGGTTTAATCTCTAAGTACTATCATACATACAACTTTCTATATTCAGACAAGAGATTGCAACTGCTAAAACTTGCCTGTGTTGTGACATCTTTTAGGACCTTCTTGTCATGGTCTTCCATAGAGAAGAGGATGTTTGGTTGCTTGTACTCTACTAGAAACACCTTTGTTACAACAGCACTCTCCCTGCAGTCTCTGAAAGTCAATGTTCACAAAGCTATACACATACCATAAAACCATGTGCAGTGAAAAGCAAACCACTGGTGAACACGGTCGATCTTCTGGAACATCTCTTCCAAGTTTGCAAGTCATTAGTTCAGCTAGTAAGCACAATCCTGGGCAGTACTGTCAAAAACTTCTGCATTTTTTTTTTTTTTTTTTTTTTAAGTTAATGTGCACACTAAGAAATTAACAATAAAACACATGGATACTTTAATTCCTCAGCATCTTTTACCTGTAAAAACTCCTGATGCTGCTGTGTCTGCTTTCTGGAGTAACTACTGTTTGCCAGCATTGCAGGAAACAAAGGACAGACTTTTCTTCCATTTGGAATACCATATTTATTTTCCCAGTCAAGCAGCAGGTAGCACATTATTCATCTGATTTAACAACTGCCCATCTCTATCTACTTTCTCTACCTTCTCACTTTTTAAATTACAGCAGTAACATTAAAATGCCTGTAAAAGTATAAGCCATTAATTTAGGATTTGTTTTCACTCCAGAGTATCTATTTGGTGCACCTGAAAATGTCTTAATAAAATACCGGAAAGAACTGATAATTCAAATAGTGATATATGAAAATACACACAGACCTAGGTTTTGCATGTCCAGCACAGAGAATCTAATGTCAAATTCCAGTGTAGATACAAGCAAAGGCTAACTGCAGGTGCTAACAGTGGGGAACAGCAAGCTCAGATTCCCAGCTGGACTGGGAAAAAGGGGATAAAAATACAACAGAGAACGCATGTATTCCTCATGTGTCCCTAACCATGCAGTTAGGAGAAAGTAAACGGCTGTGCAGCAAAATCCAGTTCTCCGGACTGCTTTATTTTTACTTTAGTGCATGCAGCATTGTATTTACAATGTGTGGTCTGGCATTGTATGCTCCTCCCACAGAAGCTATGGTAATTCCTGGGAAGACCAGTGTTTGTAAATCTGCTGAATCACCTGGTGCTTTCTGACCCCAGGAAACACCATACTAGTTCTTCTGGCACTTCTGACCACACTGTACAGTGTATGTTATTAGTCTCTCACCCGTAGCCTCTATAGATCGTTGGCCTACATCCACGGCCCAGAAAATAAACATCCTAGAGATAATCCACCCCATAAACTATTAATAAATAAAAAGCATTATGAGAAAGCAAACCAGAAAGATCACTTAGATTGCAAACTGCCTGGGGAAATTGCTGCCTCTTGTTTGCTAAGTAAAGGCTGCATTAAACAACACGGCTCCAAGCCATTGCTTCTCTCTGTCCCTTGCCAAAACAGAACTAAATTAAACCAGGATACTTACTTGGTAACCGCAAGCGCCTTGACTGTTATTTTCCCAACTGGTAACACGATAGGACTCTTATACTCAAAAGTGTTATGCTCTCCATAGCCAGGTTTCCTAAAAAGTTCTGGTTTACTTCCATCTAAAGTGTAATAAATAGAGACCTCAGGTGTATCTGAACAACACAGAGAAAGTAATTAGCCAAACTGTGCGAGAGCTGGAAAAAAAAAATCTCTACAACCCTGGAAATACTCAGTACTGCGCTTGATTCTTTCACATAAACACAATGAAGCAATTGCATAAATGAAATTTCAGAACCAAAACTGTTTCTCCCGTAAAACTCACTAAAAAAAAAATCACTGAATGTCTGCAATTTCATTATGAGCAATGTTTCTCTTCATAAAGTAGCCGTATGGCGGTTTTGCAGGAACAGATTGCAGCAACTTGTCTGTCCTAACAACAGAAAAAATATTTCCTCCTCTGATGACAGGTGGAGTTTCAGGAATGTAGGGAAGTCCTTTAGGGTCAGCCTGGCACGAGGCGCTTTCGAACACTGGCTTTGCAGTCGCAGCAAAATGCAACTGCTTGCAGAGCTTGACCTTGGAAGCAATTGAGACCACTAATGTACCCAAGTAACTCCTGTTGTTTGAACGCAAAAAAAAAAAAAAATGCCAGTGCAAGTATATTTGGTGTATCCAAATAGTTAATATTCTAGGTTACTTAAGGAAGATCATAAAGACCATGAAGATGAAGACCATAATTACCTGAAAGTAACAGTATGGAGGCTAAAAGGTTCAAACGATCACGTGAGAAAAGGTTTTACAGAGTCAAAGCTGCCCTTCGTACCTGACTTTATTTCTACCCGGGTGCTGGTGTCTATCCGGTGCTTGGCCCTCCCTGGAAGAGGGATCCGAAGAGGTATGACCTGCGGCACTGAAACAGAGCCCGCCGTCATCCTTCTCAGCAGTGATCTCTAAAGCAGAAGAAGAACAACAAAAAAAGCACAAGACAATTGTTCTTAACAGAAGCACGGTCTCAGCATACGCGTCCCGCTGCTCAGCAACAGGTCTCGTCGCGCCACGATGACGTCATCTTCACGCGCCGCAGCGTCCCGCTGCTCAGCAACCGCCCCCTGTCGCACCTTGATGACTTTCCTCCCCGCGCCGCCGGGCCCGCCGCCATGGCGGAGGTGAAGGTGAAGCCGGAGGTGCCCGACCCTGTGGATATAGAGAGCAGGTGCGCTGGGCAAGGCTGGGCCCCGGGCTGCTGTCCTCGGGATAGGCTTCGTGAGGCTGAGGAGGCGGGGAGCGATGGGGCCCGGTGCGTTGCTGCTGAGAGCAGCCTAAAAATTAAATGGAGCAGCGGCGCTGTCAGGAAGAGCAGAGGCCTTTTTTCCGGGAGGTGCAGAAGCGTCTTGGTAGGAAGCAGGGCCGGGCGCTGTGTCTCCTCAGTGGCAGTGGCTAATAAGCGATTCGTCCGTTCTTTTTCTTGAGCTCTTTTTTTTCCTTCTCTTCCGTCCCGGCTCTGATAACTTCTTGGGGGATTGGTTTTGGATGCAACGGGCTTCAGATCCCAACCTGCTTCTCTCCTCTCGCAGGATCATCGAGCTGTGTCACCAGTTCCCTCACGGCATCACAGACCAGGTGATCCAAAATGACATGCCCCACATGGAGGCCCAGCAGCGAGCCATGGCCATCAACAGGCTGCTCTCCATGGTAGGGCGCTCCCCGCTCCCTCGTGTTACTTCAGCCTGAGGCTCTCTTTCTGTGAATGTGCTGCATGCTAGCACCCAGCCAGGCACGGCTAGGAAGTTGATCTTGGATTTAGTGTCATTTGCTATAACTGGCAGTTATCACAGCTTAATTTTGGTTCTCATAACCACTTATGACCACCATGACCACTTATAGCGGTCACTATAACCTATTAAAACATATCCCAAAATTTACTGTTTCCATTCTGTAATACGAAGTTAACATCTATTGTGTGAGTAATTTGCCTCTGTGAGGCATTCTCAAACCTGGCTGACAGTTTTCCAGCGTTCTCTGCAAAACTGAAAACATAACCAATGAAACAAGAACCCCCATCTCTTCCACTGGAAATTAGAATTGTTTAACACTTTTGTCCAGCGGAGCTCTCACTTGATATCTGGATGCCCACGCAAATGAGCACTTTGGTGGGAAGTATACAAGAGCTCAACGTCCCTTGTCCAAGGTGAAAGTTAGGAGAAACAATGGGAAGTGACGAGTGTTGTGGGAAGAGGCTGCAACTGTGTTTGTTGTTTCTGATAGCTAATGATAAATGGATAGTCATAGGGGAAAAAAAAATATATCCTCGAGGGTATGTTGTGTCTAGCAGTTAGAAATGTTGTTTTTCCCTTTTCTTTATTCAGCTGATATGAAATAAGTTGATTTTCTTTACAAGTTAAGGAGATTTTTTGCCACGTTCTGAATCAAGCTGTTAGAAGGAAAGTTAATGTGCTGTGCCTGTTTCCCACAGGGGCAACTGGACCTTCTCAGGAGCAATGCAGGTCTCCTGTATAGAATCAAAGAGTCTCAAAATGCAAGGTAAGCCTTGTGCTTATTGAATAAATATTTGAACTCTGTTCTGCAACTGACGTGTGGCATTTCTGGGAATACACTAAGGAATTTAACGTGGGCTCTGTAACAAGGATGTTACAGAATTTAAAAGCTTGATACGCTTAACACCTCTGAGCCAATCCTGAAAACTGTTCTAGTGGTTTCTACTGCACAGAGTCTACCCCGGGGCTCCAGCTGTAACTTGCTAGCAAAGCCTGATCTGGCAAAGTGATCTGTGTGAACAGATGTGTATGCTGAGGTGAAACCCAGCTGAGGCTTGACCACACCATCTACAACTGTCGTTCTGTGGTCTTCCTCAGCACGTACAGCAGTTCCAGAAGACCACTTGACCTGCTGCTCTTTATTTGATTTATTAAAATGTACCTTCGAAAAAATCATGTTTTATGATTCCTATATAAACCTGAGTAGGAGATGCCTAGATTTACTTCCAGAAAGAAACATCCTTCAAAATTATCTTCCATGCAGGCATCTCAACTTCTCTTTCCAGTGCATTAGAAAAAAGTTCCTAAGTTCAGGCTTTCTCAGACCAGTGAAAAGGCATGTTGTAGAGCCTGGAGTATTCTGCTGTCCCTTTGTTGAAACAGTTGATCCCAAATTATGCTCTGTGAGTATTTGAACTTACACAGTGTTAGTATATGACTCCAAACTTCCCATTGTTAAGAAAAGTTGAGTGACACCTGCTTACCCTCTTTAATTACTGTTATTATTTTTTTTTAACTGTGCTGTTTTCTCTTTACTGTGGCTTCTCACTGGCAAGCTCAGAATGATCCAGGGAGATTTGGTGTCATGTATTTTATTTGCCAGTGGCCAGTTTATTGTGTAGGGCTTCTTTTTTCCTTTGTGCACCATGGTATTTTTCATAGTATTTCTTTTCAGTTTAAAATAAATCCACCTTCTTTAAAACTTCAAACTTAAAAAAAAAATCTTGCTGTCTGTTCTGCTTCACAGTAAAATGAAAGGCTCCGACAATCAAGAGAAGCTGGTTTACCAAATTATAGAAGATGCAGGAAACAAAGGTAGCTTACCATTCACCATTATAATTTATTTAATAACTTAGTTCATGGAACTTTTCCTGTCTGAACTTCTAAATTTTTGTCCAGGCAATACAGATATAAAATACAGAGTACACTTATTAAGTCTGTAGGTAGTGTTCATGTGTCCACTTCTTTAAAAACAAAGGAAAACTAATTTCTCTATTAAAATTGCAAACTCTCCTGTCTGACCTTTTGGCACCTCTTTCAAAATATGAATTTTCAGAGTATGAATTATGACATTTATGAGACTGTCAAACTGAGGAACCTGTGCAAAACACTCACTACTTACAAGACATTATATCTATACTGTATTTAGTAACTGTACTAACAGCAGAAACCACTGCTAGGAAGTAGGCTTGCTTTCCTAGGGATCTTTGCACACTTGCTGAGAGAGAGCAGCTGGAACTGACTGTAATGTTCTCGTTAAAGCCAACACTAATTACCTAAAAGTGCAAGAAGAATTCTGTGAGCTATTCGTGTTAGCGGCCAGGTGGAGTGTACATGTAGGAGCTCCCAGAGATGGAGATGGTGACTGTGGTGTGAGTTTTTTCTTTTGTTTTGTCAGTTGATTTTTATTTCATCCTATTCTTCCCCTTCCCTTCGTTTTGCTGGGAGTGGTAGGATGAGGGATGCATCCTTTGGCCCGCAAGCAGCGTTGTGACTTTTGGACTGTGAGTCCTTAGAGAAACAAATGTCTGCTTCTTGTAATTAATTTCTGTTCATTTCTGTGCTTTTTGAACAGGTATTTGGAGCAGGGACATTAGGTACAAAAGTAATTTGCCTTTAACGGAGATCAACAAGATACTGAAAAACTTGGAAAGCAAGAAACTAATTAAAGCAGTTAAATCTGTGGCGGTGAGTCGTTTGTGACTTTATTTTTTTTCACATTTTCATATGTTTGCTACATGCTGTACATGTTTGAACGTCGAACAGGGAGCAGAGAAACCTTGTTCTGCCTCTGACTTTGTCACTGCATGGGTACCAACACTTCACTCTTAAGCTTTATAATGTATGTTTTGAGGTGTACCAGATCCAAGAGGCTATCATGTTTAATAAATAATAAGCATGCTACTAGCAAACTAATTAATAACATACGTAATAAATACATTACTACTAATGTATAGTTCTGTCACTGTTCACGCTACGGTTAATGACATACCGTTATTATCAAATCATAGTTTCAGTGCTCTTAATACTGAATTACACAAAACTGTTCTCACAGTTCTGTTCCCTTTTCTCTGCCATTCCATATGCAGTCTTGAGGACATCAAATCTACTGAAGAGTCTGGGTTGCTTAAAACTTTTGCTTCCAGCATCCCAGTGGGCTCTTGGGTTTATAGGTCAGCGTCTCTGCTGTCTGTAGTCATCCACACTCCTGCCATCTGCACGTCTTTCCTTCTGTTGGTCGCTGACTCGTACTTATACTGCATTCTTTCTTGTTTCTTGACACCCTTTTCCACCATCTGCCTACCATCTTGCTCCACTGTTTCCACCCAAATAAGCAACCTACTTATAATTACTTTGTCCTCCTTGGTCCCAGCTTTCTACGTTTGTACCACAGTGTGGTATCTCTTATATAAGTTAATGAGTTGCAAGTGCCTTCCTAAGGTTGTTCTTCACAGAAGATCTCCCAACTCCCTTCAGTTATCTGATTGATACTGGATATGTATTTTTTTAAACGCTTTAAGACATTTGATTCTGTTTTAGTCTTGGTTATTCTATTTTGTTCCAGTTACTCAAGCACTTTCATATCTTACATGCAAATTATCCACATACCAGAGTAGGGCTTATTCTATTCAATACTTTTGTCATTCTGTTGTAATGCTTATGCAGCAAACTGCTCTCCCTTACCTGCTTAATTGCAAATCGTTGGCATGGGCATGTTATTTGGGCATTCTCCTGGTTTCCAGCTCAGGTCCTGTCTTGTAGCAACGTATAAATCTTCTCTATATCTCCATGTTATCTCAGAGTTAAACACATTAATGATAGCTTCAGTCAGCTGGATTGCTGTGCCTTAGGTTTTGGGAGGAATGAACTGTCTCTTTCGCAGATATTTTTCTAAATCTTCCTTTTTTTTATTATTTACTTTCATCTATTCAGAGCTGTGTGTTTTTCTCTACCAGGCATCCAAGAAGAAGGTGTATATGCTGTATAACCTGCAGCCTGACCGATCAGTGACTGGTGGGGCCTGGTACAGTGACCAGGACTTTGAGTCTGAATTTGTGGAGGTGTTAAATCAACAGTGTTTTAAATTTCTACAGAGTAAGGTAAGCGCCACTACTAAATCAGTCCTCCATTTGTATCTGCAAGTAATTCTTTTATTTCTAAAACCAGTGACAGATGAGGCTTAAGTTTTACATGGTGTTTTCGGTAAGTGTTACCCAGTGCTATAATGGGATCAGCAAGTCTGTACTGGAATTTTATTTTCACAGCAAAAGTCACTGTTTTTTTTCAAAGCTCTCGTTTCTGAGGGGGTAAAAGGCACCAGGCAGCCAGTTCTGCCTAGAAGACAATTTCCTCTAGTCTGGCTGGGGGAAAAGCCTGTTCTATGCTAAACAAATCTAGGCAGATTGCAGCATTTTTCTGTACCATTGAAAATATTTTAAGCAGCGCTAGTTACAGCAGAAACACTTCGATTTGTCAACAAAACACAAAATTATGTTTGGATGTACACTTTATCTCACATCAGTCCTGAGGGCATAGCTTTAAGTGATAAATAAAAACATGTTTCAGAAATGGTTTGCAAAACAACACTTTGTGCTCTGCCTGAAGCTGAGCTATGAAGGAAACTCTTGGCAGTGAGTACTGACTACAGCTCGTCTTTGTGGTTTTTTCCTTAGGCAGAAGCAGCTCGAGAGAGCAAACAGAACCCCATGATACAGAGGAACAGCTCATTTGCCTCCTCCCATGAGGTGTGGAAATACATCTGTGAACTGGGAATCAGTAAGGTCAGCATAAATAAATCTTACCGCTCAGAACTGTCGGTACATGACTAGCTGCGGGAGTTAGGTCCTGCAAGTTTGGTGAGTGCTTTAGTACCCTGCAGTTACTGCAGTGGAGGTGGACTTTGCTATTTTGTTGCTTTTTGAGGATTGCCAGTGGTGCTGTATGGGATTCCAGGATGCCTGTACATGAGGGTTTTCAAAGACGTGTTAAAGGGTTCCCAACTTAATGCCATTATTGGTCACCACCAGCAGGCTTCAGTACTCGTCTTTTTCTTCCACAGTTGTTTTGTTGTAGGGCTAGAAATGTATCATGCTAAGATAATGTAGGTGCTTGAGGTGCACAGGAAAATTCTTCTGGGCCAGTCAAGGCTAATGTAATCCAAAAATTTCTGGGAGGAAAGGCATCTGTTTGCTTTTCTTTTTGTATCTACACAACCCCATCAAGTGCCCAGTAAGAGCTGTAACTGTATCTGGGACAAGGTAGAAGAACTCCAAGCATTTGTTACTTGTGGGGTTTGCTCTTGTTTCCCTATTGCAGGACTTAGTGGTGCATGTCTTTCCTACATTTATTTTGCAAATTGTTCCTTAGGTAGAATTGTCAATGGAAGACATTGAAACCATTTTAAATACACTAATATATGACGGAAAAGTGGAGATGACTATTATTGCTGCAAAGGAAGGGACAGTAGGCAGTGTGGATGGACAGATGAAGTTGTACAGAGCTGTTAGTCCTCTCATACAACCTACTGGATTAGTCAGAACACCCTGCGGACTCTGTCCGGTAAGTGATAAATTCTGTACATGAATAGGTGGTGCATGCACATTTTGGATACAATCCTTCAGTTGGTCAGCTGGTGCAAATGAAGGTTATGCCTGTGAGTCATTCTTGGGGGTTTCTAAGGCAAGCATTCTCCTGATGCTCATGAGCATCACTGGTGATGCTTTAGCTATGGCGTAAGGGGTAGAGCCTTTAGACCAGGACATTTCCCACTCACATGCTGACTTTTTCCTTTACTTTGTGTTACAGAGAGCTTTCAAGTTCAGCCTGTTCTAAAATATAACTTTTTATTATCTGACCTTGGGTTGTTTGCCTATTTATATCTTTTTTTAAAAGCTAACTCCCATCTGTCTAGCATTTGGTCTCTTCTGCGAGGATCATGAGTTGATACATGGGTAAATCCTGCCAGACATGTCTGTTTCATCTTTTACTACAGTGAGATCTTTTTTGCTTTGTTGCGCTCACATTGCTCTTCCTCAGAACTGGCACTGAACTTCCTAGACTTTGTTCTCAGCTAGGCTACTGCTTTTCTACTTGGAAAGGAGAAGGAAACGCAAGGCTGTGCTACTTCTAGTTGACTCATGCTTGCTGTATACAGTTACTCTACTGACACAGGTCTTTCTTTCCCAGGTTTTTGATGATTGCCATGAAGGTGGTGAGATTTCTCCATCTAACTGTGTTTATATGACAGAATGGCTGGAGTTTTAAGGTGAAAGAAAACTGTAAACTCGATTCATTCTTCATAGCTAAGATGACAAAGCAGCTTGCTTTTACAAAAGTGGACTTCTAAATTTGTGAGCAACTTCAAGACATGATGTTCCTTTGTTTTTTTTAAGTAAACATAAAGCTGCAACGCATCAGTTGTGTGAGCAGTCCTGTTAGTGGACTGAAAATCAAACCAGCACTGAAGATCAAGGCTGAAGTGAAAACACAGATCCCATCTTGTACAAAATGTGGGTGTGTGACTTGAAAGGTGCCATGGAACAGCTGTGTGGTGATGCCTCACATTCAAGGATTGCACTGAGTACTCAACAGGCGCTTACTTTGAAAGAAAATAAGTCATCAGCTGATCAGAAAAACTTGCTAATGAGCGTTGCCAAGAATGAGATCCTAACCTTTGCTTTCAGACTTATAGTGCTGGTGGGAGCGTACGTCCTAAGGCTGACACTTTTTTCCCTATGATAGTTATGTCAAATAGAAATCAATGATTTTTTTACCATCATTCTTACCTGCTAATCTATGATTAAAACTGTATTTGATTTTTTTTCTTATCTATTTTTGTGCTTCACTTTCTTCACTGCTGTCAGAGTCTAGTGATGTTTCTGTTGCATTTATTGTTTATTGCTACAGGATCATCTAATCTGTGTTTTTGTGTTCTGGCAGCTGCATCGTGCACATAAATATGTCAGCTGAAATTTTGAATGTAAGTATTCTGTGAAGATGTGTTTTCCAGATGAGAAACAGCTCCTCTGTCCTGGTAATACAGATACAGTGAAAATTTTTATAGGTTGTCCGAATGCTCTGAGGGTTACAAAAAGTGCCAATGACAGCTGTTTGTATATAAATATGGTTTGTGATCTGAAGAAGGCATGATACTGGCATATCATCCAAAAGCATGATCTTCCTGTGATGTGGAGCCAATTTGTGCTTCTTTTGAGCATAGCCTCTCATGCTCCTTCTCTGTGCACATCTGGACTCATGAATTGGCAGTACTTATTAACTGTGTTTTCATAAGCCTATTGCCCTTCATGGTGGCCAAAGACATGCTGGAACACGGACCTGTTCTTTGAGGCAACTAGATGCAGCTCTCTGACTGTTGCTGTCTGGCAGTATTAGAGGTGTGATACTGTCTTTGCAAATGCGAGTTCAAATCCTGCTCTGGAAGTAAACAGGCTTTTGTACCAACAGTTAGGAAAATTAATTACATCACCTCTTCCTTATTCTGTAGTCAAGCAACATCTTGAAAAGTCAGCTCATTTTCATAAATGAGAATATTGTGCATATATGGTACAGTTGCCTCTCCACCATCCACAATAACAGAGGGTTGGGGTGAAGTACTAGTAGGCAGCGCAATGTAGATTCGTACTGAGACCTGGCTCTCTCCACAGAGTTCACAACTTGCTACCCCTGGCTTAGCTTTGCAGGATGTCTGCACAACTACTATATCATTGTAATAGCCTCCCAGTGCTGGGAAACTGTCAGTGGGGTTGATCACAATAGTGGACCTGTTGCATCTAGCTATTTCCAGAACTCCCTGTCTGAAAATAAGCCCTCCAGGACACAGTTCTGGGATGGTGATGGTCAAGCATTTCTGCAACTGAATTTTCAGCAAGCAAGGAAATCTGACTACAGGTAGTGAGCATTTGGCTAATATAGACAGATTCTGGAAGACTGCCTATTAGAATGGAATGGGAACAAGTTTGATGCTGTTAGCTAGTGTGTGCACCCATGGCTGGCTCTTTCTTTTGTTGCAGCACTGTCTCTTGAGGTGACAGGGATACATCTGTCTTTCTACAGAGGAAGAAGTGTTGTCACAAAAGAGATGGGGTGAAATTATGAGATGTTTGTTCTTTCTTTGCTCCCTTTAACCACACAGCACACTGAAGCCTGAGAAAAATGCTGCTCGCTTCAGTGGTCTTAACCTCAGCTTCAGGCATCTGTTATGTGGCCAAAGATAATTTCACTGAGGTGTGAGACTGGGATTGCCTCTTTTGAAGGCAACCTAATGCAATAGAGTCTGCATCCTGCTACAGCAGAGATAACACAAATTGTGCTCCGCTTCAGCTAGAAGACAGCTTTCAGGGAAATGGCACATTGTACAAGTATGTCACTTCATGCGGTATGACCGTATTTACTGGCAGTGAGAAAAAGGAGACAGAGCCTGTTCTCAGTGAATGGCGGTAGGAAGTGGAGAGCTGGTCTATTAAGCCCTCTCAATTCTGGTTCATTTATACTGATTTCATCTAGTTTAGATGGCCTTATCTTTGTGGTCCACAAAGCTAGTGTTGGAGTTGTAACAAGACTTCTCAAATTTGGAAAAAAAATGCACCTGTAGAGAAAAGTAAAGCAACTTTTCTTTGGTATTTGTAAAATAGGAGCTCCTCTGATCTATTTAACTGAGTGGAATGATCTTCATGAACATGGCTGGTCTATCAGCCCGTTCAAAAAGGGAATAAATACAAAAAGGTAACATTAATAGTTCAATCTTTTTCCCTTCCTGACTTCCTTCAGTTTTCTCTTCTACCTGGCAAAGCTGCCCCTTTTACAATGTGGTATGAAATGTAATGTTTAATGTTTCCAGAAGCATTAACTGCAGTCTCAGGCTGTACTGTGAATGGAGAGAAAGTACAGCTCGCAGGTACTGTTTAACGTGCCTAGCCTCTGCAGTCCAAAGTTTAAGACGTTAATGGCAAACTTAAAGCTTTGATAGTGAAAACTGTAGTTGATTGGCTATTTGGATTTCCCTTTTTTCTTTTCCTTTTTTTTTAGTTTAGTCTGCTTACACTTCTCATCTGTGTTGGACCTTTGGAGCAATGGTTGTTCATCTGGTGCTGTTTGAGTGCCATCTTCTGCCTCACCCGTGTATGGCTGCCCCGAGACTCTGAAAAGAGAGCTCTTAGGCCACGGGTGTCCAACCATTTAGCTTGCCTGGGCCTCATGGAGTGAAGAGGAGTTGTCTTGGGGTGCATATAAAATATGAGGGCTGCTGTGAAAGTAATGCCTCCTGTCTTATGATGTTGGTCCACAACATCAGAGGCAGATGTTGGTGGTACGGCAGTAGAGGTTGAACCTTCCCACCAATATCCAGTTACATTTTGTTGCTGTGTGACAGATGGCAGCAGACGCATCTGTCATGGAAGTGCATGTGGAGCAAAGGTGTGGGACTGAATTCCTTCATGTGGAATAAATGGCACCCACTGACATTCATTGATGCTTTGCTGAATGTTTAAGGAGGCCAGACAGTGGATGTGAGCACTGTGAGGCGGTGGGTGGTACCTTTCAGCAGTGGCAACAGTGACATCAGCTCATCTGTGTGACTCAGCTAATGGTAGTGACTATGTTGAAAAACAGTGTTTTGTAGCTGAGGATTTGCTCTATTAAATAGTGTTATTATGCTCTATTTGTTATAGTTTTCATGGAAATAAATAGGAGGCATTGCTTTCAGTAATGTTTATATACTTTATATACTGTTTATATACTGTTTATATACTTACATGTATAAATAACAAAAATTTTAAATATGTATACACATTTATTAAAACATAAAAAAGAGCACCAGTGGGATGTACGACCTTGTATTTGTGACACTGATGCAGCAGGGCAGTTGCAGTTCTCAGTGAGTTCTGACTCAGGTGTTGGTCAGAGATTTTGGGTGATATTTTACTCCTCCTGTGCTTCATCCTTGGCAATTGTTCACAGTTGTGCATACTCCTAAAAAGCGGTGACATGGATAAGGTGTGACTGTGAAGGGAGGGGTATTTCTCTCTGGTAAGAGAGGGCTTACGAAGGTCAGGTAGAGAGACACAGCATTTTGAGTTGAATGTCTGATTGCAGCTCGGTATGTTCCATTTGAAAATTCACAGGTGGTGTATTTATGTTGGCTGAAAACAGAATCGCAAATAGACCAAGAAATTGATAATTTTTTGGAAGTCCTTAACCCTGATCTTAAATTCCTTTATCCAAAAGGGAAGCACGCCGCCTACTTGTTGCTGGTCCCACGGCCTTGCTTAGCACACGCGCAATTCTGGGAGGTAACTTGAGCTCGCCACCGTGCGTGAGCACTCCTGGCAGTGCGGCGCCGTGTCACGCAGCCGCAATGACGGACACGTCATCCGCTTCCTCCTCCTGCCGTTAGGCCGCAGTGGGAGCCGACGCCTCCCCGCCATGTTTGGTAGGGGTACCCTTTCTCTCCATTCGATCTCGACCCATGGTGCCCTTAGCTAAGATGGCCGCCCTGACGCCGCAGCCGCCGCCACGTTTGTTAGGGTCACGCAGAACAGCGCGCGGGATTTCCTTATCCAAGATGGCGGTGGAACAGCGGCCGTGGAAGGCGGGTCGTGCCGGTGCCGCCATCTTGTGTGAGGGCATCCCCCTACCGCTGAGCTGGCGTTGCTGGCCGCGCGGTGCCTGCCGGGAGAGAGCGGCGGCGGTGCGGGCAGGTGGGCGCTGCCGGGAGCCGGGACTGGGGGAGAAGCACGGGGCGTGGGCCGCGAACTGTCCCGACGGAAAGGACTGGGGCCTCGGCTGTGAGCTGGGACACAGTGCCGTACGCAGAGGGGCCTGAGGTCACTGGACATTTTTTTGGCCTTTCGCTCTGTGAGGAGGGCGGGCTGGTGTTTGCAGTGTGCGTTTTGGTCTGAGATCGGCCTTCCCTCTGCACTCAGAGCTGCTGCGGCCCCATGGCGACCTACCTGGAGTTCATTCAGCAGAACGAGGAGCGCGACGGCGTGCGCTTCAGCTGGAACGTGTGGCCGTCCAGCAGGCTGGAGGCTACGCGGATGGTCGTGCCGCTGGCCTGCCTGCTGACCCCGCTGCGGGAGCGCCCGGACCTGCCGCCCGTGCAGTACGAGCCCGTGCTCTGCAGCAGGCCCACCTGCAAAGCCGTGCTCAACCCGCTCTGGTACGAAACTCTGAGCTGGGGGGGGTTGGGGAGGCTGGGGAGCGTCTGGTTTGTATCTCAGTGTGCCTGATGTATCTAGGCTGGATGGATGGGCTGAGGACAATGGAATGATGTTCAGCACGACCAAGTGCCGGGTCCTGCACTTTGGCCACAACAACCCCCAGCATCGCTACAGGCTCGGGGCAAAGTGGCTGCAAAGCTGCACAGAGGAAAAGGATCTGGGGGTGTAAGCTGTCAATTGGCTGAACACAAGCCAGCAGTGTGCCCAGGTGGCCAACAAGGCCAATGGCGTCAAGACTTGTATCAGCAGTAGAGCTGCCAGCAGGAGCAGGGAGGTGATCGTCCCCCTGCGCTCAGCTCTGGCGAGGCTGCACCTCGAGTGCTGTGTTCAGTGCTGGACCCTTCACTATAGGGAAGACATCGAGGCCCTGGAGCAAGTTCAGAGAAAGGCAGCGAAGCTGTGAAGGGTCTGGAGCACAAATCTTATGGGGTATGGGTGAGGGAACTGAGATGGTTCAGTCTGGAGAAGAAGAGGCTCAGGGGAGATGTTACTGCTCTCTACAACTGCCTGAGAGGAGGTTGTGGAGAGGTGGGGGTTGGCCTTTTCTCCCAGGTAACAGTGATAGGACCAGAGGGAATGGTCTCAGTTTGCACTGGGGAAGTTCAGGCTGGATATTGGAAAAAATTTCTTCTCAGAAGAGCAGTAAGGCAGTAGCATAGGCTGCCCAGGGAAGTGGTGGAGTCACCACCCCTGGGAGTGTTCAAGAACTGCAGAGAGGGTGGCACTGAGGGACATGATTAGTGGGCATGGGGGTGGTGGGTTGATGGTTGGGCGTGTTGATCTTAGAGGTCTTTTCCAACCTTAATAATTCTATGGTTATTCCTCATTCCCCTTTTTCTCAGCCTAGTGCTTGGCAGCCTCTTTCTTTTAGATATACTGAGTATGTTGAAAGCCCTGCATGCCTGGTGAGGTGTGTTGAATGCCACCCGCTGCTGGAGCTGCCAGAGCATGAGGAGAGAGGTGTGTCTTCAGGGAGGCTGTTAAGCTGGAGATAGTATGGAAATGGGCAACCCTGTTACCATCCTAGAGAATGTTGTGGTGAATGATGAAACTTAAAGATACTGTTTATACTGGTGTTATCCTCTGGGCAGTGGCGTTTGCTTGATTTCCTGCTTTCTATACATCCCCTTGCTCATAGGCCAGCTCCAGTATGAATATCAAAGTTTTCTTTGGAGTTTTGCTGAGAATGTAAGAGAAATAATCTTTGTCCTAAAATCGTGCTAAGGTCATAATTCCTTGGAACACAGTTGTGGGCCACAAAAAAAAACAAAACAAAACAAAAAAAACAGCAAGAGGAAGTAGGAAGAGGTCAAACCCATGAAGGAAGAATAAGGCCAGGCTTCACTGCGCTAGCAGTCAACGTAGTATGTCATAATGGGTTGAGGAGAGGAAATTCCTTGGGTCAGAGAGCAGCTAATTTGTTCTGTGTTTGTACAGAATGTGAGTGAATGGCTTCTGCTGCTCTATGACTGGAGTACTTGTTTGCTGCAACTGTACAAACAGCAAGGTGACTGAGATAAGCCTCGGCATAGTGAAAGAGTGATTAGGTGCAAACGTTTGCGTACCGCATCCTAAGCTTTGAAGATCTGTTGGTGATCCCTCATGCTAACAAGCCTGGAAGCAGCCAGAGCTAACAGGCTTTCTGTCTAAAACTGTCCATCAAGTTGAAGTGTCTGGTATTTTGTTTCTTCCTCACTGGTGCAGACAGCTGTGAGGCTGGGTTGTGAAATTGTTCCTGTACTTAAACTAATGCCTCACCTTTCCCTTGCAGCCAAGTTGACTATCGGGCCAAGCTCTGGGCTTGTAATTTCTGTTTTCAGAGAAATCAGGTAGGTTGAAAGAATGAGCAGTATTTTCATTTTTTCAGTGAGCATTTTACTGATGACCTCACCTGGCGAAGGGCGCTAAAAAGCAGCAGAAATTCCATCTGTCTAGATTTCATCTTGTGGCCTTTTCTCTTGTTGAACCCAGGCCAGAGTACTTGCTAATGAATCTGTTTTATGTGAAATTTTGCCTATTTTGAGTTGTTTTGCCAGTGATTTTAATAGCACAGAGAACATAGAAAATAGATAAAAAGCCAATTTGTTGCATGTGCTTCCAGTGTGGTTTTTGGTACGTGACATTTACTGTTCTTGCTGAGTATGAAATTTATTAGATTTGGGTGCACTTTTACTATCAGAAACAGTCACGTGGCTAAATAAGTTTCAGGTAATGTGGCTGCTGCTTTAGTCCTACCCTTAACTTACACTGGGCTGCGTAATTGTCGGTAGTGCTGGCCACTGTCATCTGTGCTTAGCAAAGCAGCAGTACAGGGCTCCAATGAGTTAACCAGGTCGGTGCTGTCAGTAGTAAATCAGTAATTGAATAAGCACATCATAAGCAGGGCAGCCTCTGTACTGCAGAGAGCCCTACATTTCTGCCCTGCAACTTTCTTGTTCTAATTTTTGGTTCTGTTTTTCAGTTCCCTCCAGCATATGCAGGCATATCTGAGGTCAACCAACCAGCTGAACTTATGCCTCAGTTTTCAACAATCGAATATATAGTGCAGGTAAATGGTTCATAGGCAAGCTTGTGGTCTCCAGAATTGTATTCTGTAAGATCTTTTGTATGTATTTGTTGTACATAATGGAAATAAGTAATACTCATGTAAGATGCTTGAGATAGGGCTCGTTTTATTCTTTGTCTGGAGTCATAGTACGAAGTGTCACCTAGCATATGTACATGCCCAGTAAATCCATCTCTCTCCGCATTAGCGAGGCCCACAGACGCCATTGATCTTCCTGTATGTTGTTGACACGTGCTTGGAAGAGGAGGACTTGCAGGCACTGAAGGAGTCCCTCCAGATGTCCCTCAGTCTGCTGCCTGCTGATGCTCTTGTGGGGCTTATCACGTTTGGCAGAATGGTCCAGGTTCACGAGCTGAGCTGTGAAGGGATTTCCAAGAGCTACGTGTTTAGGGGCACAAAAGACCTGACGGCTAAGCAAATCCAGGTATGTCCTGCCATCTGTTAGGACAGTGGCTTGTTCCTCCTGTTGCCACCACCACTGGTCTTTCAAGCACCAGCTTTGGGGAGGAAAGGAGGTTCAGCGTTCGTAATTATTTTTATGCTATTTCTCTGCCAGCACCTCTTGTGTCTTTTTGCTACTGTAAATTCTTTGAAAGCATGTCCAAGATGTTTTTTTTTAATATCTCATAACAGAACCATTGGTGTCTTCCTAATGAGAGTGCATATATTAATTATTTCACCATTTGTAATTTCTTTGATGGTACAGTGTTGCAGGCTTTAGGCTAGGTTGCTTGAAAGCAAACAGTGTCTAGTGTTTGAATATGGAGTCTCCTCTGCCTCCTTTTTTTTTTTTTTCCTTTTCTGTAGGATATGCTTGGTCTTTCAAGGCCAGCTGTCCCCATGCAACAAGGAAGGCCTCTTCAAGCTCCGGAGCAACCTGTTATTTCAAGCAGGTGAGTGCTACATAAGCAGAACCAGCAGAAGAGCAGGGTGGGTGTTTTATACCCGTTGGGGTCACACTTCTAAACCTAGGTTTTCCAAGAGGAGTTTTTGTAAGAA
The DNA here is from genome assembly GCF_002078875.1 of Numida meleagris. Lineage (NCBI taxonomy): Eukaryota > Metazoa > Chordata > Aves > Galliformes > Numididae > Numida > Numida meleagris. Next base: position 15,080,420 of record NC_034411.1, on the reverse strand, counting down.
AACTTAAATGGTGTTGTCTTCTCACAGTGATTTCCCTGTGTCAAGTGATACAAATGGGTGAGATTTACTAGAGCCATTTTTTGGCCTTCTGTAGTGTCTTGATTTTGCAGTTACAAGAACGTAATTGCCATTCAGTCTGGGTTTCTCCTTGAAAAGTATAGCATAGCTGTCTTTGGAAAGCATTTTGTTCAAGGGTTGAATGTGTTTAGAGCAAGGGCTTCCTTTTTGGTTGACCAGCAAATGGAGGCCTCGTTTATGAGTAAAAATCCTTCAAGCCCTTGCTCAAATGAGTCAAAAAAAAAAAAAAAAAAAAAAAAACAATTGGCAGACAGGTAGTGCCCCCTGAACAGTGAAGCCATACTTCCCTGTGTTGAATAGAGTTGTTTGTTTTTTCTCAGCTCCTCTTTTTCTGTGGCAGCTCATATACCTTTTGTAGACTAAATCGCTGCTAAAGACCTTTCTGGTGCTTTGAGTGACTTTGCCTTCTTGTCAGTTCCTGGTGGCTTGCTTTGATCAATTTTGTTACTTTTCACAGGCCTGCTAGCTTGGAAAGCTTGAACTTAAAGGAATTTGCTTTATAACATTTTTGCTTCTGATAACTCTTGCAGTGTAATTAAACCATGGTAGGAACAGAGGCATGCTCGAAGTGGGAAAACATTTCATTTCAATATTTCAGGTTTCTGCAGCCAGTACATAAGATTGACATGAATTTAACAGATCTCCTTGGAGAACTTCAAAGGGACCCGTGGCCAGTGACCCAGGGGAAGAGGCCTTTGCGTTCCACTGGAGTAGCTCTTTCGATTGCTGTTGGCTTGCTAGAGGTACTTTTACAGCAGCTGTTTGTTAGGGATGATCTGGTCAAAGTAAGCACCTGGCAGTCTTTGCTGAGACATGTAGAGGTTTGCGGTCCAGTTACATTGAGATGTAGTGCTGCATTTTGCTGATGTCTGGCATGAGTTAGCTCCAGCTGGTGTAGAGCGGGCTAGGAATTCATATTTAAGTGTAAATTATGTAAAAGATGCAGGTGTTTAAAGGTTTCTGATTCTTAACTATGTTGCCATATGAAGGTGATCGTATGTGCTGTGGTTTTTTTGTTGTTTGTTTGTTTGTTTTTTGCAAGGATCATCTAAGGTGGAAGTAAAAAGAATAGAAACTGCCTACTTCCTATTGTGAAGGTTGTTGTAGCTTGAGTCTAAACTAGAGGGTGCCTGTCAGGAAATGTGTGGGCTGCCTGTAATGGAAATAGGTCTCTAATTGTATTGCAGACTAATGTACAGATTCTTCTCTGAAGAAAGCATTGTCCCTTTAAACATCCTCTCCTCGAGTTCTAATATAAGACTTTTATTTTAGGGCACATTTCCAAACACCGGGGCTAGAATAATGCTATTTACAGGTGGTCCACCAACGCAAGGACCAGGCATGGTGGTAGGAGATGAATTGAAAACACCCATTCGTTCTTGGCATGACATAGAGAAGGACAATGCGAGGTTCATGAAGAAGGCCACCAAGGTAGGTGCTGGTGTCAGCTGGGGGCAAAAGCACACACAGCAGCTTAGACTTGTTGCATGGCGGAGGTTGTTTAAAGACAACGAATGTTGTGTTGGAATATGGAGTGGGGTTGGGAGGAAGGAGATGATCCAAACCTACATAGGCAGCTGTCCAATATCCTTCTATAGGTAACAAGTGTATTATTTTCTTGATATGGAGTCAATATGTCCAGACATTTGCATGGCTGTTCATGAAACACAGGAGCCTTTCTGTGTGTTAAGGTATGAGAATGGTCAAGGGACGGGTGAAAGAGACATACTGTTAGTTACTTCTCCAAGTATGGTCTTGTGCCTTCTCAGAGAAAGAAGTGTTTCAGTGTTCTTGCCTAGCTGATGGTGAGTGGAAGTCCTTTCCTCTCCTTCAGGAGAGGGGGAGAAAACAAGCCTGTACTCCAAGAACTGGTAATTTCCAAAAAGGCTCCTTTTTCTCTTGACATGTGAAAGAGTTGTTAAAATATTAGGGATGAAATGTGCCTGTCAGCTTAAAGGAAGTAGTGCAATACTTGTCCTCTTAACCATCACCTGGAAAACTTTAGGTTCTTTATCACGAAGAGCCCGTGCTTGTACAATGGTAGCAATTCATGTCTTCTCTGCACTTGCAACTCAAGTTTATCCAAGGGCAAACATCCTAGGAGAGAGAATTGTGTTCAAGTAGATGGCTCTTTACCTTTACAGCACCTGACGTTTGTGCTTTGTGCCTCAATGTGTTGACTTCAGCTGGAGAGTGGAGGAGAAGTTGCCTGATGCAGCATCCTAACTATTGTGTGTGTTGTCTGTTCTCCCCAGCACTATGAGACTCTGGCCAATCGCACTGCCACCAACGGGCATTGCATTGACATCTATGCCTGCGCCCTGGATCAGACTGGACTGCTAGAGATGAAATGTTGTGCAAACCTCACTGGGTATGTCCGTAACAGGAAATGCAAGGGTGGCACTTTTTTTTTGAGGGGAAGAACAGTTCAGGAGGCAGTTAGTTTTCTATCAGGGCAAAAGGGTGAGATTTTCGTTATTTTATTCTAAATTGTGGTTTGAATTTGCCAGGAGTTACATGGCAAACCTCTCCTGGTCCCAGTCCACATTTCTGAAGCCTCAAAGTAGCGTAAGAGTTAACACTGCTGGTAGAAAACTCAATGTCCTGCTTTGGAGAAAGGTATTCTAAAGCATGATGCAATATGTCTTGCAAATGCCTTCTGTCTCTTCAAACGCCTTGGCAGGTTGCAAGTATCCTTTGCAGAACTGATGGGACGTAGATCCCATCATGTGTTGTGGTGTGTGCGTGACTGAAGTGCCATCAGTTTCAGGCATGGTGGGTAGAAGCTTTCATTGTGTTGGCCAGATTTTCTCATGCTTAACAGCTCATTTTGCTTTCTTAGGGGAAGTAGGCTGAGCAAAGCTCTCTACTGGGTAGAGATGTTTGTAACCAGTGGAAACAGGAGCATTTTTAAGGCAGCTGAAGGGATGTCAAGAAGTATAGTTGAGAAAGCAAGCTGGCAAAGATGGAGCACTAACTTGTCTGGCTTTGGAGGCATCCATGAACCTGCGTTCCCTGATGTGAATTCTACCTATGCAAAGGCATGCTTTAAAACAGTTTCTGCCTGTGTTTGCATGCATGAGAGTTGGAGGGGTTGTATCCTTGGTGATGCACTTCTATTTCTCAATTGTTTCAATTCCCTTGTGTATTTTTTTTTCCTTCTCAGAGGACATATGGTGATGGGAGATTCCTTCAACACTTCTCTCTTCAAGCAGACCTTCCAGCGGGTGTTCAACAGAGGGCTCAATGGGGAATTTCGCATGGCTTTTGGTGCAAATTTGGAAGTGAAGGTGAGAGATCAGTTTAACTGGCTGATGTTAACTTAAAATTGCAAGCGCTATTGATTGGACGAGTTGACTAGGTATCTGTGTGTAGAAAATTCTACGTCTTTGAGGTCAGCTGTCAGCTTTTCTTTGGAAAAAGCATCATATTGGAATGAGTGAAGGCATTTTTTTTTATTTGAAAGCATATTAAATTTGTGTTTTAAAAAAAAAAAAAAGCTGAGCTTACATTCACCAACTGTGGCAGTAGGTGACCTGGGAGAGTACTCAAAGATACTTTCCTTGGCAGCCTGGTATGTTCATCTTCTGATCAAAGCTGAGCACCTGATATAGTCTGTGTGTGTTCTATTTGACTAACTTGATTTTTTTTTAAGAACTTTTTAAATCTTGTTCTAGACATCCAGGGAGCTGAAAATTGCAGGAGCTATTGGACCATGTGTATCCCTGAACGTGAAAGGACCGTGTGTTTCTGAAAATGTAAGTTTCCAACATGAAAGAAAACTATATTCAAGTAGGAAATAAAGAGTGTAAAATTTCTGTCTAGACCTACAGCTTAACTAGAACGTGAGAAAAGGCAGTGTTTGCTAGACTAAATTCTTGTCCCATAACGCTGCCTTCTAACCGCATTACCCTCAGTAACTTAATCCACACCCTGAAGATAAGAAATGCAGAAGGAATGCCTTGTGTCTCTGATCAGAATTTAACATCAGCTGACCTTAATTACTGCCAAATGCTAAAAGCTGATCTCAATTCTGTGCAGGAACTCGGAACTGGAGGAACATCTCAGTGGAAAATTTGTGGTCTGGATCCCAGCACAACTCTGGCCATTTACTTTGAAGTGGTAAATCAGGTCAGCCCTGGCTTTTTTTTGTTTTCATTTTTATATACCAAGTGTTTGTAACAGGACCAGGAAGTCCAGTGGCATCTCTTGTGTTGTAGATGGATGGTTGCAAAGTAGACAAGTGTTTTGTGCCAAAGTAACATTCATAGAGGTTGTTTCCGTATTTATAAATTGCATAAAATTTTTACTTTGTACAAAATCTGTGTTCTTTCTCCTTATCTTCTTCCAATGGCATTCATTTCACAAAGAAGAATTTGTCTTTTTGCTGTTAGATCCTGTGGAGAATAAAAGTACAAATGCCTCACTTCTTGGAGAATTGATCCTCCAATTTATTATATGAGATGGCTCAGAAGCAACTTCAGGGTGTGGAAGCTTCTGAGCACTTGGTAGCTAGGAGTACTAACACAAAGGAGTTCTAATCCATGCCCACTGGGCTGTGTGGGTTCCCTGTTGTTGGGAACAGGGCCCAAAGGGCCTTTAGTCAGACCTTGCACTGCCGTGCTAATGTTCAGTGCTGCAGGGATGATAATAAGTTGCTGCCACGTTTTAAGGGACAAGCTGATAAAGTGTCAGGGATAGCATTAAAAATGCACCCAGAACCACTATACTTTGAGGGCCGTTATAAAACACAACGCTAACAGATGTGTGTCTCTTCTCTGGTCCATCTCAAGCTTGAACTTAACTCTGTTCAGCAAATGCCCTGGATTTGTCTCTGGAGTATGCAAACCTATCGCAAAGCCAGCCTATGTTGAAGGCTTTCCATGTTTAATTTGCAGCACAACGCACCAATACCTCAGGGAGGCCGAGGGGCAGTACAGTTTGTCACTCAGTATCAACACTCCAGCACACAGAAACGCATTCGTGTCACCACCATAGCCAGAAAGTGAGTACCTCATGCTGGTTCTTTGGCAGAATTGCAGAAATGTAAGCCACAGTCTGTGCTGCTATTGTTTTAGGCTTTTATTATGTTCATTGGCCACAGAGTATTTGGGATGGGGAAATAAGTGTGGATTGGGTTTTGCTGATGACAGATTTTGCACTAACACTTTTACTAATCCTTTAGCTGGGCAGATGCACAAAGTCAACTCCAGCACATAGAAGCTGCGTTTGACCAGGAAGCAGCTGCCGTGCTGATGGCACGGCTGGGAGTGTACAGAGCTGAGTCTGAGGAGGGACCTGATGTCCTGCGATGGCTGGACAGACAGCTGATCAGACTGGTAAGACTGATTGAATGCACTCAACTGAAATTAAGGCTGCCGTGAAAATAATCTCTTGGAATGAAAGCACCATTCTTTTTCCAGACTGACTTGCTACATTTGTGCTCTGATCATGGTCTGATAGTATGTGATAACTCAGAAGGCAGTATGATCAGTAATTTGGTGATGGGATAGGTAAGCATCCCTTTGTGCTGAAAGAGTTAAACCTCGAGATTGAAGAAGTAATAGTGAAATGATAATGCAGGTGGGAAGCTCTGCTTAAGCAGGTCAGGTTATGGTCAGGTGCTGTGGGTCTTGTTCAGGTGAGTTTTTATGATCTCCAAGGATGGAATTTCTCTTGCTTCTTGATAGCCTATTTCAAGATTTGATCACAGTTACTGTGATTTACTATTGTTATTTCTTATATTCAATCAGAATTCCAGTTTATCCAGTTACCTGTTAGGTAGCTATACACTGTATGACACCGGATTCCAGGCTGAACAAACTCAGCTTTTTAGGCCCCTGTTCCTTTGCCAGCTTGCTGGCATCTACTGGCCTTGCTTCGGTGTATCTATGTTTGTTTTGAGCTAGGAAGTTTCAAACTAGATGCAGCATTCAGATAGGATCTCACCAGGGTCAAGTTCAGAGGAGTTATCACTTCCCAGGTAGTGGCATTCTTCTGCACCTTCATACTGTCTCTTTCTTCAGATTTCACAGGCCTGAATTGCCAAAATCCAAATCACTTCTGACTTAGTCTGAATACTCATGTGAATTTGACACTAACAATTATGGCACATCAGATGCTGGAAAGAACAGAGAAAATATCAAATAAAAATTTGAGCACCGAATCACACATGGGCATGCTGCATGCTGAAATGATTGTGGAGTCATCTGTGGTTGATAAAGAATTTTTAAATTTATAAAAAAGTTGATAAAGAACGACTTGTTTTCAGTGAAGCATTTGGTGAAATTTTAGTTTGTTGTTGCTTTAGAGGGAAGTAAGAGATGCTGCAGAAGTGTTTTGTAGTGTACAAAGCAGGTTAAGATGTAGTGTCCCTGATCCAGTGGAAAAAATGGCTAGTACTAGAAGCACTATTTCCTTCATTGTTCGATAACTTTGAATCTAGATTCAAAATTAAAGATTTTTATATACATATAAAAATAAATAGGTGATTGAATTGTCATTGTCATTCCAGTAAGCTACAGAAGTTACTGACTTAAACAAATAGCCTGTTAAATTCTTGCTGCGACATTCATGACATACAAAACCTGTTCCAAAAAATGTTGATTCTGAGAGAGAGATTAACAGAGGATGCATTTTGCTTCCAACAGTGTCAGAAATTTGGACAATACAACAAAGATGATCCCAACTCCTTCAGACTGTCGGAGTCATTTTCTTTGTATCCCCAGGTAAGAACCTTCTTGGAGCTATGGAAAAAGATAGCAAGGGTGAGTGATGATAAAGCATCTTGTAGCATTAAGCAGACTTGTGAGGGAAGGAACAGATACTTGTTGAATTTGTTGGGCTGGGCTTGTAGTTCAGTGCTACAAATAACTGGTAAGTGAAGAATGTTGAGGAGTTCACTGGGGGATTTTTTTTCAAGGAATTTGCTGTTAACAAGGTGCAGAAGTTTTGGCAGCTCACTGATACTTGTCACTCATCTCTCTGGTGCAGTTCATGTTCCATTTGCGACGCTCGCCATTCCTGCAGGTTTTCAATAACAGTCCGGATGAATCTTCTTATTACCGTCACCACTTTGCTAGGCAAGATCTCACCCAGTCTCTCATTATGATTCAGCCCATCCTTTATGCTTATTCTTTCCATGGACCTCCTGAGGTAAGTCTGTGTTTATCAGAGAGAGGTGAGTCAATCCAAAATAAAGAGCGTTCAGTCAGGATAACATTAGTTCATCAAAAAGGTCCTTATCTATTTTTCTTACTTAAAATTAATTACTGAAGAATGAGATGGGGCAATGTACAATACAAGTTATGTTTTCAGTAGTCTTACTCTTTGTATGTCAATTATACTTTCTGTAGGCTTTTAAAATACACATGTACACCCAAAAAAAGAAGCCCCAAAAAGGTAATGCTGCATCTGGTGCCTGACAGCTAGCAGTAGTGTTTTTTCTTCTCTGCCAGAGGCTGCCATCTCCACCATGTAAGTCAGCAAGCCTGTGCTGTCATAATCACAGAATTGTAGGGGTTGGAAGGGACCTCTAGAGATCAAGTCCGGCTGTTTGTTTTCAGCTGTTTAAGCAGCAGCACTCAACTGCTGGTCAGACTTTATTAATTTATGTTGACTGCTAGCTTGAATGGAGCGTGTCTGGCAGGAAGGAAATGCAGAAGCTGCTGCGGAAGCACTTTAAAACCTTTCTGGCAGCATTTGCCAGAGTGTATGTATTAAATCTCTTATTTTTCTTGGCTTCTTCTCAAGATCATTAAACTTGATAGCCATTGAAATGGCTTTCTCACATACTGCATTTCATACAGTAGCTGGGGACCTGCTGCTCGGTTCAGTGATGCCACAGGAGGCTGATGGTGCTCTGTGAGACATTCACATGAGCAGCAGCCCTTGACAGACAGAACACTCCTCTGTACTCGTGGGGCTGAGCAAGTTGTTCCCCTGAACTGTGAAGGTTAATACAGTTTTGAGGTTTTAATAACGATTGAACTTTATTTTCCATAGCCAGTGCTTTTGGACAGCAGCAGCATTCTTCCTGACAGAATCCTACTGATGGATACTTTCTTCCAGATAGTTATCTACCTTGGTGAGGTATGGTGAGATGTATTCTTCCTCTGAACTCTCTTCCTCCTACCATGCATGCAAACTATGCTACTGTTAGTACAGAATGAACTGCTTGCAAAGCCTACCCCTGGCATAACAACATCACGTGCCTGTTGCCAGTTGTAATTCATAAAAATCCTATTGCAATAGTTAAGTATATGTTCTGCTGTGAGCAATAGCTGTCAAGTTAGCTTGGAAACAAAGGTGAACTTTCCTTGCTGTGCCTGGAAAGGGCCAGAGAAAATTGAATCTAAGTAGAGCAGAGAGACCTGCAGTTTGATTTGTCAGATGTGATATAATTGGTTGCTGGGTTTTGACACTTAAATACCGCTACTCTGAAAGAAATCAGTTGTGAGTTTTGCCAGCTTCTGCTTTTAAGTACTGGATGCTCTTTACACCTGCTCCTGTACTGAGGTATAGGCTCCTTCTGAACCTCCAGATTTAGATCAATATCTAAAGCTTTGGCTTTCCAGTGCCTTTTCAGCATGAAGACCTGAAGAACTGTGTTGGAATCCTGCAGGGTTTTGTAAGGGAGCACTAAGCTACTGTAGTTGGGTGATAGAAATGTCTCACACCCTAAAGAAGTTATGATGTAGAGGGTGAAGCTGGCTTACTTCTCTCTTCTTTCTCTAGAAATGTCCCTTTTATTTGATGCTTAGTGAATTTTTTGGAGAGGTGTTTTAACTCTTCTCTTTGTTTTTGAACCAAGCTTCTGACTTATAATGACCGTTACTAGAATCTTTAAAGATTGGCATGATAGCCTGCAGCTGCTCCATTATTGTCTCCCCACATTCTTCCATGTAGTATTTGTCCTCTCTGAAAAGTGAGCAGTGATAGTCAGTCCACACAAGCAGATGTTGAATGGTGGAGTCAATAGTGACAGTAAACCTTCCCAGGTTACTTTAAACAGTGCCTACCGACCTCAGCTATTGGGAAGCAAGTGACTCATCAACTGGGTAAAATTAGACAATGTTAAATGTGTGACAGAGGAATTACCAGCTACATGTGGACCTTGAAAATAATGTAAAGCAATGACTGTTCCACTTAAGACCACATCAGATTCAGAACATCACTGATTTATAAAAGCTTTGCGCTTTTATGTCACGGCAGGCAGAAGCATAATGGCTTGAAGTTCACTTTGAACAAATTGCTCTTGTACTACACAGGCTGCTATCCAATTCTGCGTTGAGTGCATGTTCTTAACTTAAGGAACAGACAGAAAATAAACAACGCTATTGACAGAATAGTGAAAGCATGTCTTTGTCCTGCGCTGTGTAAGCAGAAGTGCATGTAATAGTCTGTTACCTTAAGATGTGCTGGTTAAAAAGGGGAGGCCTGTAGACATCTCTGCTATCTCTTTATTTCCTCCGTCCCTGTGAGCAGACTATTGCACAGTGGCAGAAAGCTGGTTACCAAGACATGCCTGAATATGAAAACTTTAAGCATCTACTGCAAGCTCCACTGGATGATGCCCAGGAAATCTTGCAGACCAGATTCCCAATGCCACGTTATGTCCACACTGAGCATGGGGGAAGTCAGGTAAGGAGGTTTATCTAAGAACCGTCTCTGTTGCACAAAGCAAATACCTGTTTTTTTTCTTCGTTTACTAAGTAAATAGTTCTTTAAATTAAATTCAGTGGTAATTTAGCTCTTAAAAGTATAAAGCTTTTATATTTTCTCATGAGCTCTTAATGCATCCGTGTCAAGCCAATAAGCCAATTGCTCCCTGGGTATATTTTTGAATTCCAAGGATAGAAAGAGAAGGAAAAAAAAAGCCAATGTAAATATCTTTTTATTCCTTAAGCGGTGGGAAATAAATGGTTTTGCTGTGTATCTAAACTTCCTGAGACAGGGAGTGCAGTTAGTTGGCTAGGGCAGTCAGGCTGAATGTTTGAACATCTTTTATTCTCAGATACCAAATGAGGATATAAAATGGTCTCTATTTTTGCTCTTCTTGGAATTATAGTAGTTCAGTGTTTGTCTACTGCTAGCCCATTGTTTGTAGCAGTGAAGAGGCAGGAATTGGTTCTCCAAAACAAAACTTTGGTATTAATTTCTGGTGTGAGCATATTATCCTGGTTCTCCACTGACCTCTTTTCTGATGTATGGAAAAGGGCTTACAAGGGACACTGCTGATGCTATGTCCATGTTGCATGGAACTAGAGCTGCCATGCTTGACAAGCACCACTTGCTGTAGCAGAGCACCTGGAGAAACTTAAAAGGTGATGTTACCCTTTCAAAATGGAGGGTAGAGAGTTCTCTCATAGAGATCTGCCACCACCAACTGACTCCAGAATAACAGCAGGGAAAGGAATGCAATCATATTCTTGCTCTCTGAGATAACAGCAGGGTGCCCTGACTTTTGATTCCCCCTTTTTTCTTCCCCCAAGGTTTCTTCCTCAATCTTACTCTGTTATGTGATGTTCCCCAATGTTACTACTTTCAAAACAATTTGTAAAACTGTAACACATTGTAGCAATACTGTTGTCTGCCCCATGGGAGTCAGGGCTATGTCCTAAAACCTTTTTTTTCTTTTCCAAACATCTGTCCTTTCTGAGCACTACTATTAAAAGTAAGCAGATTCTTACTTTTAAGTCTAGTAAAATTGTTTGTGAAACAAGGCTATTTCTTGGAAACTTGTTTCAGTTAAACAAGTACTTTGCTTGTAAAAGCAAACGAACATCATCAGTCGTGTATCTAAGGAGATAATTCTTAGGGGAGCTGACATTTCTGTCATACTGCAAAAATGTTTTTCCCATGTTTTGTCTTTACAGGCCCGATTCCTGTTGTCTAAAGTGAACCCTTCTCAGACCCACAATAACCTCTATGCATGGGGACAGGTAAGCAATGGAAGAGCCTCTCATATTTGGGAATGCTGTAAAATGTACATTCACATAATTGTCTGCATATAGCTGTCCTATTTATCACATAGTATTTGGCCTCAGAGTGGGAGTGGGCTGTGTTTGTCCTGCTCTTCTTATCTAACAGCTTTTTGCAAGACATACATAGTTGGCTTTGAAAATCTTACATTGCTTTTGAATACAAGGAAACAAGGTTATTTCTGTGCACGAGATGATCTGTAATGGAATTACTGTCTGAGACTGTAATAGCTGTAGCATTTTAAAAGACAACTGATTGAATAGGTTTGTCTCTTCAGGCAGGCTGGATTTTTATTCATCCTGATTATTGAAGGCCATGGTTGTCAAGATAAACAGTAGTGGTGGTGAGCACTAGATTACACTATGTTCAGAATAAAGTTTTCAAGCCTGGACATGATGAAACTCCTGCTTCTGTTCTTGGGTGGAATTCCCCCCAGATTTTCAGCATATTGTGATTTTTTTTGCTTTTTCTAATGGATGGCTGTCTGAGTAGAGGTGCTGCAGAACAGCCCAGTACCTCAGCAGCCCGATCACAGCAGGAGATGAGTGGTTTCCAGCAGTAGTGGTTTTGTCCCTTTGATCTGTCCTGTAACTGAGTTACCTACATAGGGCATGGGCAGACAAGGAGAATGTATTTTGTGGCTGCTGCTGATGGAAGCAGCTAAGTTGATTCAGAAACTCTTACAGGTTTTAGATGACCTGAGGTAGAAATTGATTTTCACCTTCTGTTACAAATCTGATGTAAAACCCTTAGTCCAGAGTTAGTGTATTTAGTTTTCTGTAACTAGCATATGGATATGTATAGATCTGATTTTCTGTGAATAATAGATTTTTATGTCTTCTGCCTTGTTTGTGTAGAGCCTTGAGCAGAAATCTTCCTAATGTGTTAGAAGGAAGAGACTTTTCTGCAATAGTGCAGGTGGCATTGAAAGATATTGTCAGTGCTTTTGTCACAAAGTAGCATCTTTTCTGGTGGATTGCCCTTTACAGGGAAAAAGGTTTAGCAGGCAGTTAGCTCAGAGGGCTGACATCTGATTTGCTTTTGGTTAGTCCCCAGGGCTAGCTGCACTGCTTCAGGCTTGTTATTTCTTTAATTTGTCCACAGGAATCGGGAGCCCCAATCCTGACGGATGATGTCAGTCTGCAAGTGTTCATGGACCACCTCAAGAAGCTGGCAGTCTCGAGTGCGGCGTGACTTGATCGAACCCAGAACTATAAATGGGAGAGTTACATATATCATGGTGATGACAGAAGTGGAATGACTTATTTACATTTCCTTTTAGACTAAGGTTTTTAAGTATTAAATGAAATAAATATGTGGGGAGAGCTTTGTACTTTGCCCTTCTAGATATTAATTTATTTGTATTCCTTTTTTATCTCTGTTTATGCTACATTTCTCATACTGTATCTGGAGCCAAAGTATGTTTTATCTGGTGTAGATCTTAGCAGCCTTTAGCTTAATATGTAATGATCTGTCGTCTGAAGCGGTGGCTGTCGGCAACCAGGGGCTGAATTAATGGAAAATAAAACTGGATAAGAAAAGCATTAATTCTGAGTGCTGTCCCCCATTGAGCTGTATGTGCGATACATTTGCGTTTGGGAAAACACGCCACCAGGGGAGGTACAAACTATTACAAATAATTCCACTTGCTGTTCCGTAACTCATGGTTTCAGTCACGGATCTGAAATTCTATGCGGAATCAAAGAGTGACTTGAAGAACAGATGGTGTGGAATGCTTCTGAGGCTGAGCAGGGGCGTTTGAGGGTGCTTTGAATTCACTGTCTTCTCCAACTGTCTGAAAATCCAAGCCTTGTTGTTTTTTTTCTTTGTTTCTTGTTTTTAACTGTTATTTTTCCATTTCTGTCTTACTGATCCATGCATAGGTATTATGAATTGAGATACAAGTTTGCTGCAAATGCTGAAATGCACCTTCTGGCTCGCGCTGAGGCCGCGGCCTCTCCGTGCCGCCATCTTTCCTTCCCGCCCTTCAGCCACGGCGCATGCGTAGCCCCGCGCACGGCCCGCCGCCATCTTTCCGCTCCCAGCCAGAGCGCGTGCGTGTAGCGGCAGGCCCGCGCACGGGAGTTGCTGAGGGCGATGCGGGCGGTGGTGTGGAACACGCGCTCGGCGCTGCTGTACTCGATAGGCGGCTGGACCGTGCTGGGGGGCATGCTGCATTACACCTACAAGACCAGCGGCGGAGCCGAGGGCAGCGGCGTGCACGGTACGGGGCTCGCGGGGCCCCCTAGGCCCGAGCACAGCGCCTCAAATCACCTCCGCGGAGCGGGGCGGGGCGGCGGGCCTGGGGCGGGAGGGGAAGGTTGGGCTGAGGGGCCGAAGGGGGCGGGGCTTGGCCGAGCTGGGGAAGATGACGGGTAGGCTGGAGGCGTCTGTGGCTGCTGGTTGGCCCGGGGAAAGGATGGCGCATTTTAACGCGAAGCTCTTTTTTTTTTTTTTTTTTTTTTTTTTTTTTTTTTTTTTTTTTTTCTCCTCTCCCCGTCCGTTAGAGAACGAAACCAATGATAAGGCGAACGAAGAGCTCACCAGAAAAACGGTGGTTGCAAATATGCCCATAGGGTTACAGATCACCACGGTAACGACGTACCATAAGGAATTGCCTCCTCTCACGCGGCTGCTCCGGCGCATGGCAGCCTTCTTTACTTCCAGCAGCAGTGCCCCCCCATCTGAGAACTGAGCAGTCAGGGACGTGGAATGTGGTGCTGTGGAGGAGAGCCTGAGGACGTTATCCTGTTGTCTGGCACCGCCCCGTTGGTTGGAGACAATTCTGTTGCGTTGTTGAAACAACAGATCCGTGTCCAAAATTCCTTTGCAAAACTCATAGGCCTTCTTGCCTGCGCACATCAATGCTGTTCCTTGCACACATCCTCAAATTATTAAACATGAACTAGGTTCATCTGAGTCTTGTGAGATGGTGGTGAGCTGGAGTGCTACCCAGCAGGCTGGCCTGGTGCTGCAGTAGCTTTTTTGTGAGGATTTCCCAGCATAGGTGCTGCTGTGCATAAGCTGCTCTCTCAATTGATTGGGTCTAAAATAAAATATTAAAGAATTATTAAGTGGGAAAGAATGCAGTTTAATCTTTGGGGTGTAAGAGTTGTCATCCTTCAGAAAGAAGCAGGCAGGGTGTACAGCTTTGTTCTTTCAGACGGATGGCTGCCTGTCCCTGTACTCATGCCCCTTTCCCTCAGTTTGCTGAGTCTCATTTCTGTACCTCCTCTTAGAGCTGCTTTCGCTTTATTGGATCTTTATACATGCTGCCTCCCCTTGTAGGGCGCTGTCCCCCTGCTGTGACTACAACCTTCCTTTCTATAGGCAGAAAGCCACAGATCTGAAGAAAGGTTTCTCCCAGTGCTTGTGGACATATTTCCTTTCTTCAGGGGCTTCTCCCAGTCCCTACCGGTGCTGCTTCCCTTCAGAAGGAAGCTGCCATGGGTGCCTATGGACACCTCTTTCCTGTAGAAGAGAATGGTATGGCTGTGCTGGTACCTCCAGTTTGCTTTCTATAGGCACGGCTGAAAAAATAATTATAAAATTAAAAAGCCCCACCTTAAGAGGAAAGGAGCCCCTCCGTACCTTTCTGTAGGCATTCTGTTTCTACGCAGCCCCGTTTCCATTAGGGCGTCCCATAGGGGCTGCCTCTCTAGGAACCGCCCTTACCTGCGCGGCCCGCCGCCCCAGCACTGCGGCGGTACCTCCCATCCGCCAGGGGGCGCTGTGAACGCCGCGGGCCGGCAGGGGGCGGCCGCCGTTGCCTAGCGCCGCCACCTCCCCGCGCCGGGCCTGCGCCGCGCCGCCATGAAGGCCATCGTCCAGCGGGTGGCCCAGGCCAGTGTCACAGGTCAGTGCGCGGCACCGGGAGGGACACCGGAGCCGGAGGGGCGGGGGGAAGGAGGCGGGGGCGGGCGGAGCAACGCTTCAGCAACGCTCCGCCCGCCCCCGCCTCCTCTCCCCCCGCCCCGCGGCCGGGCCCCCTTCCGCACTCCGCTCAGCGCGGTCCCTCAGCGGCCCCCTCCCTTCACCGTCGTTCGCGCGTGGCTTTCACTTGCCCCGGCGCTGCTGGCGTGTGCTGCCAGTACAGCCCCAGTCGTCTTTCTTTGCCGCCTGCGGCTGCTTGCCTTCTGTTTTCACAGCCGTTAAGGAGCTCTCTTCTCAGCGGGAGGGTCAGAGCTGTGGGTTGATCAAAGTCATATTTCAAATGAGGAGTAGGAGGCCCTAATAGAAATGGCTTTCTCGCAGCTGCTGGGGAGGGGTGCGATAGAGAAATGGGGTATGCTTGCTGAATTCAGTCAGGTCATTTTTCCAAAGATTGGAGAGTGTTGTGCTGCTGCTGCGGTTAGCGCTGCTGGTCCAGTTGTAAGCATAAATCTTCATCTTGTATGCAGAGAGTGGTGGTCAATGGCTCAATGTCCGGATGGGGATCAATGACAAGTGGTGTTGTCCCTCAGGGGTCCCTACTGGGACCGGTGCTCTGAGATACCTTGATCAGTGACATCAACAGTGGGATCAAGTACACCTTCAGCAAGTTTGTGGATGACACTAAGCTGTGTGGTGCGGTGTGGTTGACATGCGTGAAGAATGAGATGCCATGCAGAGGGACCTAGACAGGCTCTGGCAGTGGGCCCAGGTGAAACTCATAAGGTTCAACAAATTCAGGTGCAAGGTCTTGCACCTGGGTCGTGGCAACCCCACTATCAGGACAAGCAGGTGGATATTAGGATGGAGTACAGCCCTGCTGGAAAGAACCTGGGGGTTCTGGTGGATGGCAAGATGGATGTGAGCCAGCAATGCGCCCTCATATATAGCCAATATATCCTGGCCTGCATCAAAAGAAGTGTGGCCAGCAGGTTGAGGGGGGTGATCCCTCCCCTCTTTTCTGCACTGGTGAGACCTCACCTGGAGTACTGTGTCCAGATGTGGAGTCCTTAGTACAGGAGAGATGTAGACCTGTTGGAGCGCATCCAGAGGAGGGCCACAAAAATTCTTTCAAACTAAGAGAGGGGAGATTTAGGTTGGATATAAGGAAGAAGTTTTTCTGATAAGAGTGGTGAGGCACTGGCACAGGTTGCCCAGAGAAGAGGTGGATGCCCTGTCCCTGGAGACATTCAAGTCAGGCTGGATGGGGTTCTGAGCAACCTGATCTGGCTGCAATTCTATGATTTCATCTTACTTGTTTTTTTCCCCTTTCCCAGTGGGTGGTGAACAAATAAGTTCAATAGGGCGAGGCCTCTGTGTGCTGCTGGGCATTTCTTTAGAAGATACGCAAAGAGAGCTGGAGCACATGTAAGTCATGTTTCCTTTTACTTTCTGTTCTTTTATTTGTGCATTTTTGGTTCAGTAATACCTATTCTGTAGCTAAGGAAATGAGGCACTCTTTCTGTTGGAATACACAGGTTTGCCTGTGTTAGTTCCTGTTCAGATTTTACTTGGGATGCTAGTATTTAATTAGAGTTTGCTTTTTATGCCCCATTGATAAAAGCAGTTTTCCGTTTCCTATCTGTGTGGCTTTTATCACAAAAAGACTCAAATAGGAAGGATCAACACGTTATTTTTATTTCTAATCTTTGTTATTTGAGTGTCTGCCCTTTTTCTGTAAGAGCTTACTCTAAAGGCCTCCACTCTTCAAGTTTGTGATATATCAGAAACCTCGGACGAATTTTAGTTTGCGTGTGAGAAGTTCTGTTCTTCCAAAACACTGGGTAATCTCATCAGTTACTTTTCTGTAAAGATGAATTAATTTTGGCAGCCTAGAGGTCTGGCTCTGCCATCCCTTCTGTGGCCACAAAATACCGTGATTCAACCACCAAACACGTGCAGGGGAGTGCTCTCCAGGCAGTTACTCTATTCCTTCAGGCTTTTTATCATTCAATGGCTGATCTCAATTCTTATGAAGGCAAAGAAGAAGCAGGTAATAGAACCTGTTCAAGAAGAGGAAAGGCTTCTTCAAGCAGTGAAGAGAGAAGAATGTAAGTGAGGGTGAAACATCCCTTAGTGGATGTGGAAGAGAAAGTAGAGAGTGAAGATGCAAACTAAAGGTCTATAGGGATCTCACATGTGAAACTTGTAGAAAATAATAGCAAAGCTGAAGACACTTTTATTAAGACATTCTTCTATGGCTTGTCTTACTATTTGCCTCTTCAGTGTGTAATGTTTGCTCGATTGTTGTTTCTCATTTCTACTTTGTCAAATTAAAGATGCTTCTGAATATTCCAAGAGTGCAATCACTAACAACTATGCTCACAGCACCAGGATGTTTGGATAGCTGACACAGGAAAGGTGGGAAGACTGCATCTGAAAACAACGAATAAGAAGAAATCAGCTTAACCAGTCTCTTCATGTGCTATTAAAGGAAACTTTAGTAATCCTGTAAATGAAACAACCAACAACTTTGTCATTAAACTTTGTCATGCTCACAGCAGTGATGAAGATTTAGGCCAATGTGCCAGGCCTTTCAAAGCTTTTAACCATCCACTTAATTCATTTCTGTTTGTCTTTGACGTGCAAAAATTGGCAAGGATATATATATGTATATAACTGTGCCTCAGTGATGGGAAAGCCTGAAGCTAGTTCATAGTAAATTCACCGCTTTGTTTTATGTGAAATACCTCACTTCTGCTGCAGCATAAAAGATCTAGCTGATGGCTGCAATTGAAATACTTTGCAGTTGCTGCATTTAATTGTTGGTAGATGCTGAAGATGTGAAGCTAAAAGAATAAACAGAAGACTGGAGAGTGACACGCATGCACTCGTGGTATCAGTCAAAGTTGAACCATAGGTCAGGTTGCAAGTCTGCATTTGTGAAAGTCCACTGATCCTTGTCGTGTTAGTTCAAGCCAGTCATTTCCAGCCTCTGCCTCCAGACTTATCTAAGGATAAGTCCCAGTCCCCACTTTGCTGCACCGTTGACCGCCTTCCTCGTCATCCTGATGAGAAAGTGCCGTCATCACCTGGCTTGTGGGGTTGGGTCTGGGAAGCATGCAAGGAGGAGATGGAGGAGGAGATGTGAAACATGTTTGGAAACAAATGTAGTTTAAGATGATCTCATTTCATTTCAGTTATGCTGAGTGTGATTTCCCCGTGCAGTAGGAGGATTAAAGTTTCCAAATCCATGCATGTTAAGTAATGTTGTGACATATAAAATCAGAGAGTAAAGAGTAAGCTTTTTTTACTTACTACACCATCTTTATGACGCTCTGTAACGTGCAATTGTTCTGTCCTGATCTTGTGCTCTATAAAAAGATGAAGTACAACCAAGGGCTTTCTTAGTTATGGCTGTGCCAAATGTGAGGAGATCTCTGTGATTTAGGAAGGAGGGGACAAGGGAAATCTGTTATGTGGTGGCAGAATGAATGTGCATCTGCCATCCCTTTTATCTCTTCCAGTGTGGTAGGTATTACCTGCATCTGTTGATCCTGAATGGGACAACTGAGAAACTTCAGAAATCTTTCTCTTCTCCCAGGGTTCGAAAGATCTTAAACTTGAGAGTGTTTGAAGATGAAAATGGGAAGCACTGGTCCAAAAGTGTGATGGATAAGCAGTATGAAGTGTTGTGTGTGAGCCAATTTACGCTCCAGTGCATCCTGAAAGGAAACAAACCTGACTACCACATGGCAATGCCCACAGAGCAGGCGGAGAGTTTTTATAACAACTTCCTAGAGCAGCTAAGAAAAGCCTACAAACCAGAGCTTATTAAAGGTAAGGGCAGAAGGTTGGTGAGGTCCTTGATGTGACCAGTGGACGTTGTGTATGTGCTTTTCTGTGATTGGTACTTTCTTTTGTGAGTTTCTATTTGTGCTGCAAAGGAGCTGTCTGTATGCAGCAGCAGGTGAGGGGATGTTGGGTGATCCATCCAGCCTTCCTCTAGCCATGCCATTTCCTGGCATTCCCCTGGAACACCTTGACGTTTAGATGTTCTCATGTTGTCAGCAATTGTTCAACGTGAATGATGATGTAACCCAGAGAGGCTGTAGCTATGAGAATAAGCTGTGATGTCAGGCTTGCTCGAAGGCTGGATGTCTTTGTGCTAGAGTAACCCAAAACATTTCTTCTGAGGCTTGGGTGGTTAGTCAGGCTCGAAGGCATCACCAGTGTGTGATGAACAGTGCGTCTCAATCTGGCACTTTATTTTTACTTTTTGATAAGTGACAGTGATGATAGTGGGAGGTGTAATGTGGTGCTTGAAAACAGCATTTGATTTAGACTGTGTTTTCTCAAATGTATGCCATTATGCAACGGTTTTCTATTCACCAGAAAATGCTTGGCTTCCCTTTGCGTTTGTTCTCTATCCACCCTTAATCTTTTCTGCTTGATTTCTGACCATTTCCGGATTTAGAGGTGAATTTTTGGTACAGTTGTCCAGAAGACAAGAGTCTTTTTGTGTGTGTGTTTAAATGGAGCATTAACAGAGTGAAGTGGAAAATTTGAGAGGGAGAGGCAGAAAACTAGCTGGAGAAAGCTTTGGATATTCAGCTTCACGTTGACTGCTGATGAAAGATAATTATCCCAGGTATCCACCCTTATCATGCAGTGCTTTTCAACAATGCACAGTGAAACTCATACTTAAAATGCTTTTCTTGTGTCAGCCTTCCAATGGCTTGATATATTCCTCCAGTCAGCGTTTGCTGGTGATAAGGAATGCACTTCTCATACCCCTATCTGTGCATCCTTTTTGGTCCACAACATAAAACTTATGCTCTGAATTCGTTAGACCAAGTGCTTCTGGAATTTTTAACTTTCCTGAGAAGTCAGTGGGAATAAGGTTTGCTCTACTAAGATTTGATCGCTTTGGACGTGTATATTCAGGTAAAGTAAAAAGCAAGCATAGAATTGCTTCTTTCACTGAAAAGAGGGCCATAAAAATGGATGTGTCTCCAGGTATCTACGTCTTTATGCTTGAGATTTGGAAAATACTGTTTCTGATATGCTCTCAAACATTTTGTATTTTGACAGCAGCTTTTTAATCTTCTCTTTTTGACAAATAATGAGCCAAAGATCCAGGAACCTTTTCCTCAGCTGCTGGATTATTGCCAGCAATCTCTTCGGTGGTGCTACAGTGTGTGGCTTTGCCAAAGCTTGTTTCTCTAGGTCGCAGTGGCTTGTGGCATGCAGCCTTTGGAAAAGCAGTTGGGCAGTAGGTCTGTTAGGATATGGCCCATATATGTTGGACATGCCCAAACAAGTCGCCTTCTTTTTTACTTTTAAGTGAATACCAGACTTCTGCCAGACTTACAGGACATGCTTTTGTCTGGGACATCTCCCCATTTTACCAAAATCTGACAAAGAACAGCCTAGGTTGCACACAGGAACATAGGAGTTACTCTGTCAGATTGGGATCAACCTGCAAACCAGTGTTCCCTGTTCTAGAGTAGTCAATGTCAAGTGTTTCAGAAAGGCTTCTTTCTTTTTTCAGCCCTTTGACCATATATAAGATTTCTTCATACCATCAGCCTGGCTAGCTGGACTAGACCCCTAGGCTTAGCTGCTTTACAATTTTAGCTCCTACCCAAGAGAACTGTCCTGCTTTTCCTAAACTGTGAGCACCACGATTATTTGTAGCCTAGTTCTGTTTTGTGGACATCTCTGTACTTAGCTGTGTATTTATTATCATTGAGTCAGAGCACAGAGCTAAGTGCATTTAGACTTTTTAGTAGCTCTTTGCAGTTGATTAGTTGGCTGTTATTTCCTCCGTCTTTCCTACTTCTTTCCTCCAGTAGCACATTTGGCAAAGATTTTGGTACATGTTGTTCTTTCACCACTTCTGTCTCTTCCCTTTTCAGATGGCAAGTTTGGCGCCTACATGCAGGTACACATCCAGAATGATGGTCCTGTAACAATAGAGTTGGAATCCCCAGCTGCTGCTGTTGACCCTAAACAGGTAAGCAAGCCAGAGAGACTGTGGAAGGAATGGATGTCCAGGTTATGCTTCCGCTGCAAAGGTGTACATCTGCCCTTATGTTGCACAGATGTGTGAGGGCATTGTATCATCCCAGGGAAGCATTCCTGTTACGAAGCAGTACACTTTCCCTTGGGCATGAGGATTTTGTGCTTTCCATGCAGCCTCTGAAAAGTAAAGTAATTGCATAGTTGCCAAGGTATCTTGGTTTGGAGTTGGTTTTGTTTTACCTTCAAATTCTATTCTGCATCCATTTGTGGTGTTTTACCCAGAGGAGGAGCTCACCTGTTCCCAGGTTGTCTGTAATCTTAGAGTTTAGCACAGACTGTTATCAGCCCAAGCTGTACATAATTAGCAGCAGCAGCAGCTCTGTGTGTGGATTAACGGCTGCTTGTAGATGTAAGCACTCACATCCCCACTAAGAGGAATTGAGCTGCTGCTGATTTACCTAGGAAATAGTGTGTAAAAATCTAGATGGCAGAGAAGAAAGCTCCCTTTTGAGCTGTTCCTCAGCCCTCAAGAGAGTTACAGCCCAGTGTTTTCAGGTGTCGTGTTTGTAGTGTAGACTTGTTAGGGCTGAGTTTTAGCTGTGGTACTTGAGGCAGCATTAACCCTCTGCTTTTGCCACTTAACCTCTTTGTGGAGTAGGAAAGGAAATGTTCCCTTTCTAGTAAACTTTCCTGTTATATTTACTGCACAAACTGTTCAAGCTCTTGTGTGGCTCAGTCCTGGGTTACAGGTGGGCGTATCCTTTGAAGAGTAGTATTTGTTGTAGCCTGCAGTTGAGGGCATTAGATAGGTGGCAACATCTGTGACCTGCTGCCTGTGACTACAAGATGGAGCCCCGCAATGTCTTGGCTTCCACCACCTCAGCAGGTTGTGCTCTCTGTGCCACCTTTCAGCAGCTCTGTTGTTGCAGTACGCCTTAGATAAACATTTTATCTCAGTGCAATCATTTGCTTGTTAACTAACACTGCATTTTTTGTAATGTCCTTATGGCAGTTTGCATCTTCATACTATAGCAAATTGATTGCAAAAGTAATGTATCATCACAGTACTACATCTTATGTAGTGGCAGACATTTCTGAATAGTGAAATCTTCTTTCAGTGAGCAGTCTACCTTTCCTCTGTATTTATTCAGTTTCCAGGTTTTCATGTCTGTTGTATACTATTAAATTGCATCAGGTTAGAATTTGCCAAAAAAGCTGTCAACTCAAATGTAGATTTTGACCTTTATTAAAACTATTATTTTATATTTTGAGCAATTCACTCAGAACAAAGTAATGTCCACATTGTTTGAAATTTACTTATTTTTATCAGCAGTGTCTCAGCAGTGTAAAATATTAATGTGATAATGGCAGGAAAGAAAAGTTGCTTTCTGTGGACTGAGGACTCTTGCATTTTTTTGTATATTGTCACAAGGAATATGATCTTAAACACTTGAAATATTTCAAGACATTTCTGACTTCTTCCATGCTTCAGAAGTTCAGAAGTTGGGTCAGACAAGATATTGATCCCCAAAGAAGTATAGCACTGGTACTGACTGCTGGCAAGGGACCAGCAGTTTCTGAACAGCTGATCTTGGTTGGTGTTTTATAGATGAAAGGATCAGCATTTGCAGGTTTACATATGAAGTTATTTCCATGTTAGTCCTGTTGTGTCTGCAGTTGAGACTGTCTGAAGAGGTTGAGAGCTGCTGATTCTAATCCTGTGCACATATTTTTTTAACTATGTCAAAGCTCAAGATAGAGGATGTCTGATCTTGTGTTATAATTATGAACTATTCATTGCTTATGCAGATGTAGCTACACTGCACACAGAATCAGAGTTGTTTAGATTGGAAAAGACACTCGAGATCATCAAGCCCAACCATCACCTCATGCTATGAAATCCCGTCACTAAACCATGTCCAGAAGTGCCACATCCCCGCATTTCTTAAATATCTCCTGGGATGGGTACTCCACTACCTCTCCGCACAGCCCATTCCAATACTTAACCAGTCTTTCCCTGAAGAAATTCTTCCTGATACTCACTCTAAACCTCCCCTGGCACAACTTGAGGCTGTTTGCTCACATCTTATCACTTGCCACCTGAGAACAGAGACCAACACCCTCCTCACTGCAGCCTCCTTTCTGGTAGTTGTAGAGGGTAATGAGCTCTCCCCTCAGCCTCCTCTTCTTCAGACTAACCAGTTCCCTCAGCCTCTCATGTGTCCTGCTTTCTGGTCCCTTCACCAGCTTCATTGCTTCTCTGACTGTGTTCCAGCAACTCAGTAGATACAAGTAGCTCATGATAGTTCTACAGATGAGATGCTGAGTGTCAGCACACTCTGTGTTCGTGTGAAAAGCATTGGTTTCATTGAACCGGAACTGTCTGCCTGAAGTTTTCTTCACTGTAATACCAAAAAATTAGCTGTCATGTTATTTTCAGCGTGCAGGCAGGTCTTTTCTGGCAGAGTGTGCTTCTACAATGTCCTTAAATTACACAAACTCTCTATAAGCAAGGAAATGAAAAAAATTAAGAGATGAGCAATTCTTTTATTGCCTGCATAATAAAGATGAGTCTGTATTTTGAGAGTACAAAGAAAGGTGTATTTAATCTTTGCGTCTGAACTCTAGTTCGTAGACTGATTGTGAAACATGGACAGATTGGAGAACACGCATGGAGATGCACACAAATCTTTATTCATTTCAGTGTTATTTGAGTTTCAGGTGGATGAAACTTCACTTGTGAATTTTACCTTTGTTATAGTTTAACGGAAATCGTTAAATTCCATTCGTGATAAGACAAGGATTAATACAGCTTATTAAATGATCCTCTCCTCTCATATAAATGAACTCGTGTCATTTTTCTTTGAACTGGGTCAGCTCATGACCGCATGGGTGTTGTTCTCAATATTCAAGGTAACTACTGCTCCTGTTTTTCTCTTCCTATGTTAAAGTTGTTGCCCTCTGTGGGAGAGATTTGGCTGAGGAGTCATGCCTAGAGCCTTGGGAATGCTTCAGAGCTAGGTGTGAAAATGGATCTGGATTTATCTCTGAATATCTGCTATTCTGTTTGCCGTTCATGCTCCTGCGCTGCATTGTTCTCTAACTAGTTACAGAACTAGGTAGTTTCTAGGTCCCTCGTAGTAACTTCAGAGACCATCTGTTGCATACTCTTTACTCTAGGATATGAATACTACAGAGATTTCAACAGAGTGTACGGTCACTTTGTACTTAAGAAAATATGTACGTGTATAACTGCATATATTTCAGAAGCTGTAGCGTGCTATTTGCCCTCAAGACCATCCAGGAAAATGGCCAGCTTAGGCATGTTTGAATTGGTAATACATGCTATCTATATTGGCATGCGATTGGTGAAGCATCGTATATTGAGCCCTTTCTGCCTCTGTAATATATATGAACAAATATATATTATCTACGTGGATACTGTGTCCCACAATGCAAGGCTTTCTGTTTTTCTTTCAAGTAATAAGAAAGAGAATAAGAATAATAAGAAATAAGAAAGGATACTACTTAGAGAAGAGTGGATTTCTATGTCATTTAGTAATCATAGTTTACAGAAACTATGAAGTTTAATGTAGATATAAGTTACAGACCAACACGCTCCTCAGCCATTATTTTTTGCACCATTGTTACTGAAGAAGGATCGCTGCTAGGAGCCTGATGCTGCAGCAAAAGGATGGGGTACACATTGCAACAGCTGTTTCTAGGTTCCATGCAGCAGGTTTGACTGGTTTGGCTTTGTGGTGAGGGGTACTCTGTAATTATTGATTAAATTGAAGAATATCTCACATTCCATGTGTACAGGTGTGTAACGATGGTGTGTATGGAGGATAAGATACAAGGGGATGCTGTACATCCTCCTGAGGCTTTGCATTCTGTCCACAAAGCTCATACTGACTCACAGCTCAGATTTACATCTTATGCATCTTCCATAAGCCAGTCTAATTCATGATCAGCACACATACCCTTTTACTTGATTCTCTGTCTAGTGTGGCTTTATCTTGGGAGAACTCTCATGGAAGGACTTGAGAAAATCAGAAAGTGGTGGAAATGAACCAAACCAATGAACTACACAAAGTGTCCATGGTGATTTAAGTGACTCTCAGTTTGTAGTGTCCCCAAAACTTACTGTAACCTGCTCCTCAGAAAAATGGGAAAGAGATGTAAAAATAATACTGGCTTAGTTTGACTCTTCTAGGAGCGCTGAAAACAGTTCTAAGGGAGGTGGCAAGGCAGTGTTAGCTGAAGGTTTTGTCCAAGCTGATTTGAAATGGTTATTCTGTATTCCATGTGATGCTAAGGTTCGGGTATCTCTTTTTCTGCAAAAATAGAAGTATTCTTGCGTACTGGGTGGCTGAACTTGAGGTATTCTGTTGTTAGAAACCTGGCACCTACAAAACTGCCACCCAAACAGAATGGGAGCTTGGTGAAATTCAGCTCCCCCTTTTGGTCCTCGTGTTTTATTCTTTCCCGTGTTGACAGATTGTAGTAAGCAGGAAAGAAGATCTGAAAAGCAGAGGGTAGTCACTGGAATATGTGCACTTTTCTACTGAGGGAGGCAATCATGTTGGTGTGTGACAATTCACTGTCTTCTCCAAATGTCTGAAAATCCCAGCCTTGTGGGTTTTTTTCTTTGTTTCTTGTTTTTAATTATTATTTTTCCTTTTCTGCCTTACTGATCCATGCATAGGTATTATGAATTGAGATACAAGTTTGCTGCAAATGCTCATTGACGATTTTTTAAAAATATTGTCTTCTGAAATTGGCTTATCCCAAAAAATGTTTCCTCACTGTCCTTGCTTTGTGAGTAGCTGGCAAAACTTGAAAAGCAACAACAAAGAAAAGAGAAGACCAGAACCAAGGTACCCTCTGAATCAAGTAGAGAAAGAAACGCCCCCCGTAACAAAGATGACCCCAGTGCAAGCAGTGGAGCAGAAGGAGATGTGTCTTCGGAAAGAGAGCCGTAGCTCATGCAAAGCAGGCCTCAGGTATGGCTTTTACACTCCTGTGAAGTTGTGTCCTCCTGTTTGGCAGTCTCAAACCCTGGGTGCTTTACTGAAGCAGTACTTGGAGTCTGCTGAGAGCTGCATTAGATGTGTTGAAAGGTGGAATTCCAATGATGTTACTGGTGGGTAGCTTTCTTTTTGATTTGCAGTTGGCATGCCAGAATGGAGATGTGGGTGAAAACCTCTTCCCAGCTGTATGTTTGGCTGGAAGTGTGCATCTTGAGTTTGGCCCAGCCACAACTGGTTTCAGGCTGAGACTGGAATTCTAAAATATTGGTCTTACGGCACAGCAGTAACTTCACTTAGAATCCCGCTTTGTATTCTTCAGAGCTGAGATGCGTGATTTCTCTCCCTGTCTTTACCTAGCAGCCTGGTCACTGTGGAACACCCCCCACTATTTGTAATACCTGAAGAAATAAATAATCTCCAGTAATGGAAGTGGAAAATACTTCAGGAAATTGGAGATAGGCCAGAACTGGAAGCTGCAGCTTTACTTTCCTTTTTTTTTTTTTTTTTTTTTTTTTTTAAAATAAATGTGCTGTGTTGCTGATTTTGTGCTTCCAAGATCCCAGGGAAGTATTATTTCCCTCATCTGCACAGCAAAGCCCTCACTTGGCAGTTTAAGCAGGAACAGCATTGCAAAGTTAAACCTAGCCTTTCCCTCATTTTCCTATCCCTAGGGTTCTGTCCAGCATGTGATTTATACTCTTCAATATCACACATCACTCAGATCTTTCCTCTTCCCTCCCCTCTTCTCGAATTTCCCAAGTGGTCAGACACTGAGGGGTGATGTCTGCTTTATAGAAGTCCATGTTATTACCTATCTGATAGTAATTTGAATGAATTTGAATAAGGCATATCAAGTAGATTTATGGAAATACACTACATTGTTTTGGATTGACCTGGAAAAAGAGAGAAACTTTCAAGTCCACAAAGTTGTTGTTTTTCTCTGGCCTCCCGGCGAACAGCTTAAGGAGTGGTGTGAAATGATTCTGTTGATTAGATTGTGGATAAAACTGGATTGTTGTGTAATACAATAACTGAAATCACATGAATTCCGCTCTCTTGGGCTTGATGCTCAGTGTACCTGTTTTGATCCTAGAGATGAGTAGTCACATTGGAAAGGAGAAAATTTCCTTAAGAAATAAAGCAGAAACGTACTGTTTCCCAGCAACTGTTGGCCTTACTGCTATGCTACAGGAATACAAGCTTTCCCCCACTGTTTCTGGGTTTTATGTTGATATAGGAACATTTTAGAGAGCAGGTATTTGTATTCTAGAGTGCTCTAATCAGCCTGACCTTTCCAGTAGCATTTGAAAATCCAGATTGCTGAACATTCCTAAAATGTTATAACCTAGCATTAAATTTCTGTGCTGTGACAGTAAGTCAAGATACTTCTCTCTGTGTAAGTTAAAGGAATCCTGTACTTTTCTGCTCCATATCCAGTAATGTTTCTGTTATTTTGCCTTCCACAGTTTCTCATACAAAAGCTGCACTGGATTCTTGAAGAGAGACCTAACAGACATTCACCTCAGCACCACTCCTTGAGGATTTTGGATAAAAATGGAAAATGGAAAAGCAGAACTAAGACAATAGAAACTTACATCATTCTGTATTGAAACAACCAAAGCAATGCTGTCAGATTCAGTTGTTAATGTGTAGTACCAGTAGTAAAAAGGACTTGTAACATTTCTGTGTATGTGTTTTCACATGACTGCTGAATAAAGGATGGCCGTAGGCAGATTGTAGCAGAACATTCACTCTTGGTACATAAGCTACATTTCAAAAATAAATCAGGGTTTTTCCTTAAACTTACACTTGAATTCTAAAAATTATTCAAGCAAGCTTGTACTTTGATTCTCACTCTATGATGTCATGTGCTACTTGTTTCCATGTCAGCATGACAGTCTGTGTATATTTTGGTATATTGTTCAACTGCTGTGTAACACCAAGTTAGGCAGTCTAGTCTTTCTGCATGGATTAAGTTATTAAAAGGAAAGATCAGACACTAGTTGTTTATCATGCGAAATACATCTGTCTTGTAAACTTTTTTAAAAACAGAAAAGACTTTATTAAACAAATGATGCTAGCTGGGTGCCTGTTGGTCTTTGTATGTTGCATTCCGTAAGATATAGCAATGTGTGACATGAGTGACACAGAGCAAAAGTAACACCTATTAATGCAACTCGTCCACCTGTTGTTTGGAAGCTTGGAAGTCAGGCTGTTTCCCTGAAACGTTTGCTCTTTCCAACACAGTAAGTCCTTTAGATCCTTCATGGTGATCATCAGAATCCATCAGCAGCTGCTCCACATGCTGCATTGTGC
The DNA here is from genome assembly GCF_002078875.1 of Numida meleagris. Taxonomy (NCBI): domain Eukaryota; kingdom Metazoa; phylum Chordata; class Aves; order Galliformes; family Numididae; genus Numida; species Numida meleagris. The sequence continues at coordinate 15,052,113 of NC_034411.1, read as the reverse complement.
AACCATTCATGTTTATGTCAAGTTAATCAGAGGCAGAACAGCTTTTTGAAGCTCCCAGCAAACAGGTCAGGATGCAGCAGGCTGTGAAGCTACTCTCCTGTAGGTATTAAAAGTCAAGGGAGTTTCCAAACTGAGGCAGAGAATATGAAGGACTGTGACAGATACATCTTTGTTGTCTTTTGGAGGTTGTAGCACCTTTTATAAAGTGCATTCCCTAGGACTGCCCTAGTCCTGTTATCTTCGCAAGCCACCTGTCATGGGCAGGATGCTTACTTTACAGCTCTTTACACGATTTTGAGGTCAGCTCACTAATAATAGTTGATCGAAGAGGTGCAAAAAGACCACACAGTCTATTCACTCAGAGAATGTGTGTTTGAGCAGGGAGCCAAACAGCAGGTCCCCACATCTTTGGCTAACAGCCATCATTTTCTCTCTGCTTAAACAAAGCTGGAGCTTGCCTCCCTTGAGAAGTATTTGTGGCTTAGAAACTCACTGTCTGTTCCATGTTTTTTCTTGCTTGCAGCAAGCTGTAAGCAAAAATCAAAGACTAATGCCTGTGGTTTTGGGGCTTGGTTGGTTTCTAGTGCCATGGTGAGCTTTTGTTGGCTGTTTGTGAAATAGATGAAGATCTTAGTTGGAAGGAATGTTACTTCTTTCTTTTTCAAAAAAAGAATGATGAAAATGACCTTATTTAACAAAAAGGCATATTTATTTCATGTAAATGTTAAGGGACAAAGTTCATGAATGATAAGTTTCTGCTTGTTGTTCTCTTTTCTACAGATTTAGACTTACAGTCTTCATTTTCATGTCCTGATTCACAAAGCAGGGAGTTTTGCCAGCATTCACTTCCATGTGATTACAAGCTAAAGTCAGAAGATGATCATCAAAGAGGTCTGTGGACAATTTGTGCTAACTCTAATCAAGAGGCTCCTCTTCCAGAGACCCTGCAGTATCTGATCTGCAGCTGCATGCTGGCTGCCCTTGAGCCAAAGTCCTGCAGGTAGAGCCTGGATATTTTGGGGAGAGCCCTAAAATCAAATGGCCTATGGCCATTTGTTCTGGTGATAATGCTTCACAGATGCTGACAGAGTGTTACAGATTCCTTTCTGCTTCCACCTGTGCTGGTGCTGCTTTCTTTCCTTGAGCTGCATTTTGAGCTCAGGTGAAAGTCGTCATCGTTGGTGGGGAACCTCAGAATGCTGTGAAAATTATATAAAGATGCCAAGTGAGGGTCAGTCAGTGTTACAGACTTCAGGCACAGAATTCACTTCATTCCAGTGTGGCTTTGGTTATTTACAGTTCAGTGCATTTTTTTCAGCTTCTGTACACATACAATCTGGTCATACTTTAGCAAGCAATTTGACCTTCACAGTAAATACACGTGTGAAAGTACATAAAATAACCTTCGTTCGATTTCTGCAAACACCTGGTGGTGTTTGTATGTGAGACAGGTCTGCAAGAAAGTTGCATTATTTTTTGAATTGAAATTGAAAAATTGCATTTTCCAGCAGGTACCTGGGAGAGAATATAAATCTGAACACAAATATTCTCTATAATTTCTGTTTTAAAGAACTAGCTAAAAGAGGAGTGCCTGCAAATCATTCTTTGTCGAAATCAGAATAGTCACTCTGTATATGGCATGTCTTGTTTTCCTTTTGACACCATATTATCAACAGAAAACCCCCAAGGAAATCTCTCTGAGAACCAGAATTTATGCTATGAGTTCTTTGAAAATCTACTGCTAATTTTCATTGGCTGCTCCAACAGGAGAGGATAAGAATTATTACAGTAAAATCCTATTTCAGAAGGCATTTTGCAAATGTCTCAATTTAGATACCAAATAGAAAGACTACATTGCTTTGAAAAGTAGGATTTTAAGGACAGAATAATGTAAGTAGTAAGTAGAATAAGTGATGCCTTGCATAAATACTAATTAAAGGCAAAACAATTTGTAATGCTCAAAAAGTCTCATAAATGCTGAAATGAAGGCTGGACGATCGAGCTCCCTGTTCTAGAAGGTAATGTGGACACTGAATTAAAAATGATCTTGTTTACAAAGATGCCGGTTCTTGGAGAATCTTGTTTGAAAATGTTGGCTGCTCTATTTTGGTGGTTCTTTGATGACAGGTTTCAGTCCAAAAATCATTTATTGCATTTTACTAGAATAAACTTTCCTACTGCTTTGTCACAGAACTGGAGGAGTTGGAGCCTGCTGAAAACCACACTTCAACTGCATGCCAAAATGAGGTCTAGCAAGGCTGGGTAGCAGCACAGAGAAAAATGCTCTCATATATTAGCATCTTGCAATTAAAACAGATCTGTAATTCTTTCAGCTATCACCGTGCTATAGAAGGAGCAGAGAGAGAGACAGCTTGCAGAGCAGGAAAGATTGCAAAAGTATCTCTTAGCATCGCACAGAAAAATACAGGGCTTTAAGAAGGAAGGACTGCTGCCCTGGCAGCAACCTGACTGTTCTCCTTCACCTCCTTGCACCGCATGACCACATGTCAACCCTTAGCTTCCTCCTTTGGTCTGGTCCCAGTGCCCAAGGCTTTGCTCAGGCTGACAAAAGCCAGCTTCTTGCTAAGACAGATAAAGACCACGAGTCTGTCTCAGACTGGGTACTTAAAGAACTGATGGCAGACACCTGGTTCAACAGCTGAGGGCAATTGAGCATGTGCCAAAATTATGACCAGGTGTCAATTACCTTACTCCATAAATGGTGAGCAGCCTTGGAGCCCTTTGTGTTTTTATGTGTGTTAGCTGGTTGTATAGTAGTAAGGTATCTGCCTTCTCTGCTACACTCTGTCTTTGTAGAGATCCCTTACAGCTTGATGTCAAGAGATGCTGGTACAGATCCTTGGTAAGTGTCTACTAGTTTAAGCTTTGTTAGCTTTGCTGATTCAGTCTTAGGTTGGCTGCACACATAAACCTTTAACTGTAAATTACTAAGTCAATGGCGTTAGCTCTACCCAGATTCCTTTGAGAAGGAGTGCAGAAAGTAAGGAGATAACTCTGAACCTTATGATTCAATGTGAAGGCTTCCTGGATAAGCGTTTAATGCTAACTTTTATGCAGTAAACAATCAGATGTACTTTACTATCTCAGATCTTGTTAAGTTTCTGTCTTTGTTAAATTGGTGTCTTAGATCAATAGGTTTATTCCTGCTTGTCCTTTACAAGCATATAGCTTCTATTTGTGATACTCTGGCTCTACATCCCCCAGCACTTCTCCAGCAGTGCCTCCTGGCAGGCCCTCAGTGGGTGCCAAGTGTCTGCTTTTTTCTTGGCTCTGGTTAGCGTGCCTCTGGGGAGGGACACCTGAGCTCCCTTCTGTATGCCTCTCTGCCTCCTCTCTGGTCTCTAGTCCATGGGGATAAACAGTAAAATTGACCTTGTCTTTCCCCCATGGCTTGAGTAATTACTAATTCATGAGGCCCATTCTTCTCTTACGGTAAGACTTGTTTTACTTAAGATCCATTGATAGCAAATTGTTGGATGTACATTGGAAACTTAGGTTAAAGCACCTCAGATAGATCCCCACAGACCACCCAGTTCTGTTTGGTTGCTTTAGAAATGCTAGAAGAGTTGAGGTGTAACCCCCAAAACTGTGCTGACTCTTCCTTGTTCTCCCATTTATCTGTGCATTCATCAAATCTGTTCATCTTAAGGTTGTTCTTGCTACCTCGTAGTTCAAGGGAGATTTCTAGTAGTGTTTCTTACACTTTGTCTTATTGGTTTGATTATATAGTTACGCTCTTCTAAGAAACTCAAAATTTAAGTGCTGTCAGATTTTAAAAACTGTTTTGAATTTCTTGGCTTTGCAAATTCTTCAAATAATCTCTGAATGAGAAAACACAATCTAAAACTCTTCTGCCTTCTTTCAAAACAAAACAAAATCTGGTTCACTAAAGAAACTGTATCAGTAACGTGTGATTGCGTGTCAGTCAAATGTGACCCAGTAGCGTATTGTTCTGAAAAGCTGTACTAAAGACTAACAACTTCCACAAGCAAACAAACCTCAAGTTTGTATTGTGGGGTTGTCAAGTACAGCCAGATTGTAAACTCTTATTTTCATTGTGAAGCAGTGATTAATATTTTAATATAAGATAGATGTGGAATGGAGACTTTATTTAAGTAAAAAAAAAAGTTTCAAACTTGTATTAGTTATGCCACATATGAAAAATAAAAAGAAAAAAATCTAAGTAGTGAGACAGATTCTCAAAGTCAGGAGGAATAAATAACAACAGGTACAGTGTGGAAGGAAAGTTGAGTTGAAACACAGGAACACCAAACCTGTATTCTTAGTCATTGCAGATGCTTCTGTAGACTTGGTCACTTCAACAAATGTGTTTACTATTTAGTGAATGTGCTTTTTCAGAGCCTGAGCGATGCTGTGTTATGCTCTGCTCTCTACTGATTGGTGGTTTGTTATGGGAGCGTTTTATTTTATTCTGTTTTCTAATGTCTACGACAGGTTAGCAAGAAAGCTTGTAAGAGTAGGAGAAGCTACTGGGGATATAAACAATGGGGTGGGAAACAAACCTGTTTGCGTTCTTTCTTGCATAGTAGCTGAAGCCCTGAGTAGGGTTGTGTGTTTATCTGAAGTTATAAGGTTCTCTTTTCACAGTATCTGTTTACTATCTCGATAAAGTGTGAAGGTTAATGTCAGCACTTGTTAATAATTATTTTACATGATCACAAAAGAGCTCTTTGAAACAAAATGGAGGTGAAAGAGCACAACTTTCTATGTTGGTTGGGCAGTAGCACCAGACCTGCAGAATAGTACTTTCTTTCCTCAACATATTCTACTGACTTATTCTTCTACCTCGCTTGTCCATTACTGTTAAAAAGCTCTGTGAAAACTTGAAATGACCCCTCTCAGTGTATTACAGTGCATTTTTTCTTCTCTATATGCCAAGCCTTCAGTAATGAGTAATACTATTCCTATATTAGGTACACAAATTATTTATGGTGACCCATCTAACAACTTGTTTCCTCCAAAAGCAGACACCTCCTTCTTTTCCAACCCTGGCACTCCCTGGCCAATCACTGAACCAATCCAGCTTGCTGCTGGGGAGCAAACAGGAGGGAGGAACCAAACAGGTGAACGTGGCTGTTTTGTCTGACTGCAGTTGTCTTCCCTGTAGCTGCTCTACTAAACACGAGATTTTGCACAACAAACCCCTGTTGCTTCACTGCCATCCTTGAAGATACTGCAGGAACAGAGCCCAAAAGGACCCCAGTGTTTGAGACTGGAGGCAAGGGCAAATTACTGCTGGATGTAGTGAGACCTCAGTACTTAATGACACAGTACGCAAGACACTTTTAAACACTGGTTGCTGTTCATTTTAGGAACAGAAGTGCATGAGTGTCACTGAAGTCTAGAATAAAGAAGAGGATATAAAATAACTGATTTTTTTTTTTCTTGGTGGGAATAAGTAAATTAATCTTTCTTACTGGAAAATCAACACAGTTTCTGTGCTGGAAAAACTGTTAAGAGTTTTAAATTCACAGTTTTTTATATTAATAGCAAAAAGACATGGTTTTGGTGTCTATTTCCAGGTTCCAGCCTGGTGCGCTGGAACCTGTCTGCCTTCCCTTCAGTCAGCCTCCTCCTCACTGGGCTTTTCTTCAGAATCATCACTTTCATATTCCTCATCCTCATATTGGAAGGCACCCTCAGCTTCGGGGTCAGACTGACCCTCCTCTTGCTGCTCATGGGGCTGGTCAGACTGAGAGCTGGGTCTTGATCCATCCTCTTCTTCCTCATTCTCTTCCTCCAGGGAATGGCCAAGCGGAAGGCCTGCCTTTGCTTCCTCCTCCTCCTTTTCCTCTTTCTGGTCCTCTTCTTCCCTGTGCTGGTCAGAGGTAGGGCTGGGCCCCGCCTCTCCTGCACAGTGAGGCTGCTGAACGTGAGGGCTGGCTTGTGTCTCTTCCTCTTCCTCCCTCTCAGTGGATTCACCATCCCAGCTGGGGGCTCTGACACCTTTTCTCTTCTCTTCCTCAAAGGATTGCTCTGATTGAGGACTGATGCTGGCTGCTTCCTCAAAGAATTCCCTCTCTTTCACTTTATCCTTGATGACTCTGTAAAGACAATTTGTATATGATTTTTACTCTCAGACAGAATGCTTTCCAGTAGGTTTTAAAAGACTTACACCTTCACGTAACATAAAGCCAATCCTAGCAGTCTTGGCTGGAGTAGAACTGGGGAAGAAGGGACACTGGACTCTGCTTTTATGCTAGAAAGTAACAGTACTGCTTATATTTCTTTTTTCCATTTCCTTTCATGTCATAATATCAAATGGATACTGAGAAGTTTTTTTTTTAAGGCTTATTTTAAAAAAAAAAAAACCAGTAAAGGTAATGCAGAATGAAATGACCCTCCAGAAATCTTGGTTAAAGGAGCAAATAAAAATGTTAGTTACTCTTACTTGCTCTTTCATATGCATTGTGTTTAACATACCCAGTGCTCTTCTCTAGCTAAGAAACAATAGTTAATTCAGGAAAAACAGTACAGGAAAGATAACCACATACACTAAAATAATTACCTGGGAATAGTGCAAATTTTCTCAGCATTAAAAATGGCTCTAATTACTAGGTATGCAGTGGCAAAACCAAAAACCTTCTGTGATCTCTACCTTTCTTTGGCATCAAAATCTTCAGCACTGCAGCACTCCAGCAATTTAGTTGTTTGTCCTTTCTTTGAAACAAAGTCTGGGCATACCCCCAGAGCTCTCAGTCTGTTACAATAATATTTTTCTGCAGCTATTCTGGCATTACTCTGTAGGAAAAACACAAGGGTTAAGTATGAGCTGAATGCCTGTCTTCAGATACTTTTGCTTATGTTAATACTGTTTCATTATTTGCATGAGAGAAGTTACATTATTCATTGCAGCTAAGAATAGCAAAACTACTTGAGAACTTTATACCAGATCTTCCCTTTTCTGTACTGGTTCAAACACAGTTTGCTCCCTGCATCCACTGGGTAACAAAGAGCTGTTGACACTGTGTACTGCTATCAAGGGAGCAGGGAGAGGCTGCAGACCTGAAACATCAGCTGTGTTCTTCCAAGGGCTGCTTCTCTTTTGTGGGAGCTGCTGCTCTGAAACGTGACATCAATTTACTCTCTTAGAGCACTGTTTGATGCACTGCACAAATCTGAATCTCTCCCTGAAGCTGAGAGGTAAGCTCTGTTCCTCCAGGTAATAGCTGCGTGAGGAGGTCTTGTTCTCCAGCCTTTGTGCATGCTCCTGCCCTGCTGCAGTGCTGGGCCAGGAAACCCACACAGAAGGGATGAGAGAACTGGGAGGAATGGGCCATCTATCTCCTGCTGCCTCTCTGTTCTTAAAGCAGTCAGGGACTGTGCCACCAGCACTTTGTTGTACTGAAACAGAGAGATTAAAATTCTGCGTCTCAGTTTTACAGTAGACATGAGGAATGCTTGAGTTCTCCTAGCGTTTCTCCCAATTTAAACCTATCATTTTTGCTGTAAATTTGTTTGACTCAGTGCTGTATCTGTTATAATTGAACCAGAGGACGTCTTTTAAAACATCTTGGCTCCCTGTGCAAACATGCCATGAATGCTTAGTCGCAAACGAGTAATACATAGAGAGATGGAGCAGTAGAAATTAAAATGGACAAATATTAGCCTAAATAACTTCAAATAACTTCTAACAACGTTTGATTGACTAGAAGTTCCCTATGCACTAATTGGAGATGAGATTAAGAAACAGACAAGCAAGACAACCTGAGCGACTCTTTCCAAGAGTAGTGGCCTCTGTTTTACTCTTTCTTCCATTTCTTGCAACTCTTGCAAATAGTCCTGCATTCTCTGCTTTGTAGAATTCCTAATGGAAACACAGACAATTGATTTCTGTTGTACTATAACACAAGAAGAACTTTCTTACAGCAGCCAAAAGTTCAATTGCTCATGAGAAGTATGGTCCTAGTTTAAAACAAACAAACAAAAAAAAACCCACGCAAGATATATTATTTTATGGTGGAATTAGGCTTACCATCTCATTGTCATGGAATGATAGAATGGTTTTGAAGGGGCCTCAAAGCCCACCCAGCCCCAACTCACAGCCATGGGCAGGGCTGTCCCCCACCAGCTCAGGCTGTGCAATGCCCATCCAACCTGGCCTGGAGCGCCTCCAGGGATGGGGCACCACAGCTTCTCTGGGTAGCAGTGCCAGGGCCTCACCACCAGAGCATCTGCTTGCTTGGAATACTGATGAACAAAGCCATTTCTGTAGTAGTCTCCTTGAATAAGCAGAGAGAGGTCCTGCCCTGTGAAGCTAACAGGGGCTGCCTGAGTTTAGTTTCTTAATTTATATTCTTAACTTTCACACTTCTGCCTTCCCCTCCTTTTTCTACATCACCTCTGAGTTTCTGCAATAGGGCTGTGCATTAAGGCAAGATAGTCACCACTTTGAGGGAGTGAACTTCACTGCTACTTGCTTGTTCCCTCAGAAGAACCCTTATGCTCATGTACCTCATTACTCAGCCTGTGCTGTAATAAGCATTCTCAAGTTGAGCACTTGTGCCAACCTTAAAGCATCAGCACTAGGGAAGTACTTGTGCTTTGTAACAGCATAATTCTATATGCGGAGAATAATTAATTGCAAGTGTTCTACTATGCTCCTAAAATCTGATTAAACTAAATACCATAATGTGAGGTTTGCTGTTGAATGAACTTAAATCAAACCTGTGCGTACACCCACTGTCTTAATTCTCCACCTGGCCGATGCCATACAGAATACTTCTGTCCCAGAGCCAGCAGACCATGTGCCCAAGGACAACTGCATTACAAAGCTCCTGTTATTAGCAGCACCTGCTGGTCATGTTCCAAAAGCAGTTGTGGGTGAGGACTGACAAAACAATCAGAAGGGACTATCTGCTTTGTTCTGTGCCTGAGGCACTGCATCTCTGCTGCACAGGACCCTCCTGTTCCTCCTTGACCATTGCCTCATCCTACGTGTACTTTGGCTTCTACCCTCCTTAGAGGTAGTGGTGGGAGGTGGCTCCTGGTGAGCTGCTGGTACATGTGCTCAGCTAATTAACACTGCTTTTCCCTCTGGATTGGGGAACTGCTGGGATGAGGAAGGCTGAACAGGGCTCTGAGCATGCGATGGAGCTGTAGGTGTCCCTGTTCATTGCAGGGAGTTGGACCAGATGGCCTCTGAGGGTCCCTTCCAACTCAACCAATTCTGTGGAAGAAGAGAGCTGTGCAAAGCCACACCAACATCTACCAATTCCACACTGCAAGGGTGTTCAACAATTCCTCTATCCCTCTTCCATGCTATTTTTTAAATCTTATTTTCCTCTTTGGTTCATTTGTCAACTTAGCACCCGGAGGCCTCTCCTGCTCCTGACGTGTAACATGGAACCATGTACTGGGAGGTGTTAGAATGGGCAACAGTCTCCCAGCTGAGATTTGGCCACATTTATTTGTAACTAACTGTTCCTCCAGTGTACAACTTATCAGGGATGTAATTATATAAACACGGACTCTGTTTTTTTTCTTTAACACTGTATGCTTAGCATACAATGAAGCCAGAGAGGTTCAGGATTCAGGGAATGCAACGAAATACCTGAATGCCTTTAGTTTGGATTTAGAGATCTGAGCGAGGCTCTGATGGGGGTCATTGGCCTCAGCCCGAGTCATTACAATTTTCTGTAGTTTTTTTGTTCTTTGTTTCTGCTTTGTTCTGTTCCTTTTCTGTTGTTCTTCCAGCCTTCTCTTTTCCTCACGTGAATTCCTGGGTGAAAAAATAAACTAAGGCTGAATTTGTTTGAAATTGAGTGCAAGACTTCAAAGGAAGCTTTGGCAAAAGAAATTCGAAATATTAAAATAAAAAAAAAAGGGGGGGGGGAATGAAAATGGGATTGGTATAAAAGGTACATGGCATTGTAAGGGATTGGGGCATATCCTGGGAAACTGCGGCCATTTCTCCCTTTCCTATGGACATGTGCAGAAATATGCATTACTGCTTCTAGGAAAATCCAATACTAGTGAAGTCCTGTATTTAACACATTAGTCTAAGGACTTAGTGATAGTATACAACTAAATATATTAAGTCCCATTTTCACTGTATGGAAGAATTGACTACGTATCTGTAGAAGTACAGAAGAATTCTACTCTCTAGGTATTTACAGAATGCAGAGCATCACTGCAGTGGTCACCTTACGGCCTGTAGCCTTCGTTGTGAGGACTGCGTGACTTTTGGCGACTTGGATTCTCCAGATCCTGAGAGAGGTGAATTTGCGCGTGACTGTCTGGTTTTGGGTCTGCGCCTTGGAGAGGCGTATGGCCAGCGTGTTTCTCTCAACCTTTCTTCATCCTCTTGAATGTCCCTCAAAACCTTGCCCTTGTTTGAAGGAATATATGGAGTGCGGAGATGGAACGGCTCGCAGATGGTGAGGTGTTTCACCTGCTTCCTCTGCCGGAGCCGTTTCTGAAACTTCTGGTGTAGCTGGTCAAAATCTGGAACGCTGGGTTGGATCTTGGGTTTATGCTCCGTTTCCTTTGGTTCAGCACACTTGTGTTTCTTCTTGTTGGCATCCTTGGCAGCCAGCCTGCTGGTGGGCAGAGATGCATTTCGTAGCAGCTCCTCAGCTCTCATTCTAATCCGAATTTCTCTGTAGAGCTCTTCCTCCTGTAGCTTGTCTCTAACAGATGGGCTATACACACATCTGGGAACTGGTTTTGCTTTGAATGGTTTTGTTTTCTTTTCAGGTGTGGAAAGGTCTCTTAATTGCCTTCTTCTAATTTCATCCCTTTGCTTCTCTCTTTCAGTGAACTTAAATGGCTTCTGAGAAGCCAAAAGCCTGAGTTTGCTCCTCTCCTTCACAGACTTCCTGCGCTCTTCGTTCCTTTGCACAATTTCATGGTAGAGCGGCAGGAAGACCGCAGCGGGCACCGGATTGGCTCGGAACTTTTTCTGACACTCTGCTTCTTCCTCCAGCTGCTTCTTGAGTAGGTTATTTTCCATTTCAATCTGCGACTTGGATTTGACATTCTGTTCTTTTCTTCTAGCTTCTCTAATTGTCATCTGGAAGGGCTTGGGCACGGTGACTTTTGGTGACCATGCCTTCTGTTTCCGTGTTAACCTGGCAGCCGCTGTGCTGGGCAGGCTGTGCTTCCTGCGGGGGATGAAGTCCTCCACCGAGAACCCGTCCCACATCCTTGCAATCCGCTCCTTAGCAAATAATGATGACCCGGTTTTGCTACAGCTTTCTTCAGATGATAGTTCTCTGTCAGACCCATCAGATACACCCGAGCCTAAGGGATCGCTTATGCTGGAGTCAGAGAAGGATTTGTGCAAATTTAGAGGCTGATATGTGCTCTTCTCCCAGGTTGGCCTTGAAAAAGGAGGGAAAAAGAGAAACTGGTTTGAATCCAGTCCAGCATTGATGCAAAGGCAGTAATCTGTTTTCAGTGTCATCAGTAGAGGGAGAAAGATGAAGAGTGCTTGGAGGGTAAGAGGAGAGAGGGAAGGGAAAAGGTTAACATTAACTACTGACACCAGATCACAGTTATAAAGGAAATCTAGGCTGTGAACAAGGCAAGGCACTGTGCTTTACTGAATGCATTGCCCAATTTCTGTTGTGCACACACTCGTTAGTCTGACAGTGTACTAGCAAGGTGAATAAGCATTTTAATTATTGAAGCTAACATTGCTGTAACTACCTGTTCTCAGGAAAGGGGGAGAGCAGCCATTTCTAGCCACAGCACATACCTGCCCTATGTACTGCTGTCTGCAAAGATCCTTCTGACCAAAGGTACCACCAAACTTACCTACAGCAGACGCTGGAAGTAGCATTCTTAGCGCTGTTCCTCTCCAAGGGCTGTACTCCTTTTAAATACAGCTTGTTCCGACACATACTTTCTAATTTTGCCATGGTCTCCAGGTGGGCATTCTTCAGCTCTTCCAGCTTCAGGTAATACTCCTGGTTTGACATGCTCACCTTGGAGAACTCTGTCTGTGTGTCACAGCCTGGGGTGAGGGGCAGCTCGCTGCCAGGGCCCGGCTCTGCACCCTGCTCCCCCTAGGATAGAGGAGGGATTTGTGTCAAACTTTCTGACTCGATAGAAAGGAGAATGAGGTTTTAGCATTGCTTCATTTAATTGTCTCATGAATGAAACGCTACTGCCGAATTACCTATATACCTGTTACCACCATGCAGACTTCAATGCACGTTGCGTGGAACAATCTTACTGCACAGTGACTTATGGCTTGAGACTGCTCTTAAAAGGAAGTTAAATTCCGAAGTCTGTAACCACTTATCCTTGTTTTGGGAAATAAGATCCGAAAGGATTTTTTCGGAAGAAGACCCTTATCTTGCTTAGTACACAGCTCTAAAACAGCCTTAACCCCTCCCCCCCAACCGCGCTTCTCCGCCGCCCGTTTCCATAGCCACTCTAAAATTAAGCCCTTAGCTACTCCGCCTAAGCTCCTTACAAGCTCTGCGGCCGGCCCATCTGCTCCGCGCTCTACCGAGCCCGGCCCGGCCCCGCCGCTCCGTCCTTACCTGTGCATTGTGCGGCGGCCCCCGCTGGGAGCTGGCAGCAGGCGCCCGGCTGCGAGGCTGCAGGGACTCACGGAGGCAGGCGGCGGGCACCGACCCCGCGGCCCACGGCTCCATGGCTGAGCGCGGCCACGGCGGGGGACGGAGGGGCGGGGCCGGGCCGAGCACGTCCCAGGCCGGCCCACGTCGGGCGGGGAGAGGCGGGGCCGGAGCCTCGGGGCCCCGTACCGTAGCCGGCTGGAAAAGGGGGCTCGGTGATCCGTGAGGGGGCGGCGGCGGTGAGAAGGGGGGCGGCTGGTTTCTCTCATTAGTCACCTCCCTTTCTGAACGTTTGTGCTCGAGATATAAACGAGGGATCACCGAGTACGGGTAAACAAGAATCAGGAAGCGTCTTCCACCTCTGCGAGGAGGCATCGGTGAGCAGAGGGCCCGGTTAGCGCAACGGGAGGGCGGGCACGTGGAAGGAAAGCGCTGAAGAGTGCAGCAGGGCCCAGTGGAGAGCGTGCCCTAACGGGAAGGAAAGCCTGGATCAGCTAACAGCTGGGGCCCAGGCAGCACAAAAGACAGAGCATTGCTCTAAGCAAACTGTGCTCCATGAAGTGTCAGGGGAATGGAACACTAAGATAACCTCTAATCACCTTGCCTTATTTCTAATTCAAACTATAGAAGTTGACCTGCTTTCTAGTGAAATCGTAAGACAAAGACTCAAGTAGACTAGTGGCTGTTTATTGATAAACAGTATTTCCTTTTGGAAACCAGAAACTGTATTAAATTAACGTGAGAAAAGTACGTAAGCCTTTGTGGACTTTTAAGACAATTCACACAGGCGCTTTTGGTGAGGAAGCCGCAGCTCAGACTACAGCGAGGGAGCTCCAGAGCACAGTCCCAGCTTCCTTCATGCAGCTTATCGAGTGTTCACCTGCAAGAGCACAACAACACACATAAGAGGTCCCATGCAAGACATTAACAACGACTCCTCTGCTTATATATTTTTTTTAGTCACTGTAATACCTTGCTTTAAGGTACACTGCTTGTGCCAACAGCAGTTTCATTTTCTCCTAAGCACTGCTATTAGATGACCAAATAGTATAAAGACCACGTAAAATAAGAACTAAGTAGAACGAAATAGATGGCCATGTAATTTATTTCCACCTATTCTGGCATTTATAAAGAACATGATACAAACACTACTCACCACATCATCAATCTTAAGAATACTGCGCACAGTTTCTGTGGCCAGAGTCAGTGCACTCACAGACACGAGCAGGGGCTGGACTACCAACTCCTCCAGGATGTTGGAAATGCCACCCTGCAAGAGAAAGTTGCTGTCACTTTGTGCAAGTGAGACTACAACTACAATTAGCAACTTTTAACAGAATCCTGGAAGTGATGCTGTGCTAGACTACCAACAAGTTTGCATTCTTTAGTTCCCAACAGGAATATTATTGTAGGGGTCTTCTGCTCCTGAGTACTTGACATACCTGCTCAGAACGAGCCAAGAGAAAAGCCAGACATGGCTCTTATCAGCTCAAAGGTGGTGACAATGCACAAACAAGAAGCCATCCCACTGTGCTGCTGTGAGCACCTTCCCCCACAGAAACTACCCAGAGACCCTTCTAACCAGACCCATTTTCCTTACGTTCACTGTGAAAGACTTCAGCTGCAAAAATGCTTTGTTGAAGAGATGCATGAAGGTAGCTGAAGGCCATGGATGTAGAACAAGAATCTGCTATTACCAATACTCAGGATAAGTTGCTGCAGGCCCAGACAGCAAGCTCTTCTTTCTCTCAACTCTAGTCCTAAGAATTTCTTTCTCTGTATTTTAGACTTAAGGTAGTATATCTTCCTTTTAATACCCTATTTATTTAAGCTGCGCAGTTCTATATACAACTTCTTTATTACCTTCCTGACATTAATGCCAGCCGTTTTCTCTCCTTGAGCGTGCCTGTTCCTCAGCTCTGTTACCGTTGAGATAGGATTGAGACCTGCATTTTCAGCCAGTGTGGAGGGTATGACTTCCAGTGCATCCCCATAGGCACGGACGCAGTACGAGTCCATGCCCCTCAAACTGCGGGCGTACTCATTGAGGCGCAGTGCCAGCTCTATCTCTGGTGCTCCACCTCCAGCGATTAAAGCTCTGGGGACAGAAATTGAAGTCAGACCTCACATTACGTAAGTGAATAGACAAAGAGCTTTCCACATGAATATACTAAGTTATTCTGGCCAAATGCACGCATTACCTTTTCTTAACTAAGCATCTAATGACACACAGGGCATCATGAATCGAACGCTCAGCTTCTTCTAGAACAAGTTTGTTGGATCCACGTACCACAATGGTTACTGTTTTTCCTGGGTTTGTACAGCCCGTAATCTAGAACAAAGCCGAACAAGAGAAATAAGAAAGTAGCCTTCATCTGGCATCTGCAACTTCAGTAATAGTACTGAGGGCTGCTGAGCAAGAAGACCACTACACCTCCCAAGCCAGAGGCTAGACAGGGATTACATGTTAGGTACTTCAAGGCATCCTAGTGCTTACGTTATTACTTTTAAGTTAGTAGTTATTATTAAAAGAATTGGCAAGGGTTAAGAAGGAATTAATCTTCTGTCACTCGCTCACCTTTATTAGTTTCCCAGAACCGTTCAAGTTGACTTCCTCTGCCAGCTCAGCTGACCCCAGCATGTCAGGAGTAAACTGGTCAATATGAGCAACAGGCTTAGTTCCAATTGTCTGAAAAAATAACAGTAAAAAAATAAATAAACCTAACCTGAACTGCAGAGTCAGCAGGCATACTCCACAGTGTTGTTCAGTAAAATGCAGTGACAACTACTGTTTTTACATCCACCCCTTATCTCTCTAAAAGTGGGACAGCTCAACAGAACAGGAACATCTTCCAGGGAATCATCTTGTCTGCTCTTACACTACGTTCAGAATGTGAAATTTGTTAAAGTGTGAAAAAACTGGCACTGGCTGGGTACTCGAGTTTTGGTGTTGTTTTTAAACGCAACTGTTATTTTAGTAGACGTTTATATAACGCACTTTACCTTACATATAAACTCAATGTCTTCTCTTTCTATGTCTTTAACCACCATGATCTTCATTTTGTTCAGAAAATGTAGGGCGAGGTCACTAAGAGCATCCCTAAAAACAAGAGGGGAGTACTCAGTCCAACCTGTTATTTTAATAACTGGGTCAACACGAGCCACTTGCATGCTTCTTAGCAGTAATGGTGAAATTCTATCATTAAATTCAAAATATATGAGTGACAGACACAACCCGTCACCCTGCATCAGTGCAACTGCTGGTATCTGACTTCCACTTTCCAGGAGTGCAAACAATTCCAGCTGTTCCCCAAATGACCACAGCAGGCGAGCAAAGCAGCACTGACATACCGCAGAATGGATTTCTGAATCAGCAGCACGTTGCATCCAGCCTTCTTAATTTGCTTAACTAAATTTAGAATATAAGCTCTCTCTTCACGCAGTACTCTGTCCATTTGAGCATAATCAGAAACAACAATTTGGTTGTCCATCTATTAAAAAAAGAAACAACACGTACCGTGAACAGCTGCTCATTTTACAAGCGTCAGGATGTTGTACATTCTTTAATTTAACAGCCCGTGATTCAAAGTCAGTACGAACACATTACAGTAAAATGTCTTATTAGAAATTGTTTCAATGAGAAATAGTGGACTTCTAAACTATTCTTTCTTATGCCAACTATAAATTCTTTATATTGAAGAGTTGTGAGTAACATGAGTTCCTTCCTAGCAGACCTTCATTATAGCTGTGGAATAGAGCTGACATTACTGTATCTTGACAAAGATGTGTATTTTGTCATTACATTTACATTTTCTAAGTACTACAGCAAAAGTTCTCATGTTAGTTACAGTTAAACTTACATCTGTCTTTGGAGCAGAAAGGCAGAACTGAATTAGGCCAATTTTGGCTTTTTCCACTCTAGTCACACCTGTGTTCGCCACCTTCTGAGTCAGGACTAGTCCTTCAACCAGTTCACAGTCGTCAATTGTTCCTCTGGAAACAAAAACAATCCATGAGTCTAGCGCTTTGGGAAGCAAATTCCACAAAGACACAGGCCTCTTATTACAGACTGTTTCTTACCCCAACTTCTTCACAATTTTAATATCTCTGAGGTCCACACTGCTAGCTGTAGATGGGTCAATCACTTTCATCACTGCATCCACGCTCATGGGAGAAAGTAAACTAGAATACTGACACACAACCTAAAGGATTTAATGATGGAGGGGGGAAAGAAAAAAAATAAATATCAGCGATGTGCAATTTAACACTGATCAACAACAGCCAGGAGTTTCTTAATCTTGTCGCTGTATTTTAGTTCGACATTTTAGAAAAAACATTTCCTCTCCCTGTCCATCAGCCAGGTACCTCAACATGGTACATTCTTAATGGTGTCTCCTTTTGGAGTAAAGAACAGCTCCACTGGTGGGAGAAAATAAGCTCAGGGACTTTGGAAAACAAACGTGACTTTATTTCTTTAAGTCTTAAAATAAGCCCGTTGAGAGCTTTGCGGATTATTCTGCCAGAATGGAAGCACACTTGTAAAGAAAAGATTGTACAGTGCAAAGGAATGTTATGGAAAAGAGAGCAATATAATTTCTGCTCGCTTCAGAGCTATCGCCTCTCTAGGGAAAATGAGGAGCTCTGAAATGCAGCCATTCCAGGAACAAAGTTCCTGCAAGCAATTCATCTCCAGTTTTTGATGCTGTTTCAGGAACTTCTGCCTCATGATGAAAAACTGCCTACATGAAAAGCTGGCAAAAGCTATCAGTATCCCACCTGGTCTTTCTGTTACTGTTTTCAGTTTAAGTTTGTGTATTTCCAACTCAGCAGTTAATATCTGAGATCACTAATTGTTTCAAACTGAAATACAGCTTCAGTGCATCAACTCAATCTTGATTGGCCACAGCTTTTTAGAAAGTCAGTTTAATGTAACATAGCCACTGTCTCAAAGCAACTAGATTTGTGATGCGCAGGATTCTTAGTAAGTAAACAGCAGCACAAACTGGGAAAAGCTGAAAGGCTCAATTTGTCTGGAGGCATCAAGTGCATGCGTCAGCCATACCTTTGAGTTCAGTGAAGTAGTTGCACTATTTAGCAGGGTTTCTCTGTCACTCAGTTCAACCGGCTGTGCCATGTTGGTCAGTACTTCAATACCTTTCTCCAAAGCTTTCTGGAATGACTCCGAAATGATGGTGGGGTGAATTCCTGTGAATAACAGAGAAGGCTGTTAGGTCATCCTTTCAAACCAATGGTCTTTCCCCTTTTTTCCCCATCTGTCTTTTTAATTTGAGATTAATTCAGAGACACTCATGTCAGAATAAATAGAAATCATTTTAGCAAAATTTGTTCTTTACGTAGATGACTTTCTCTTGTTAAAACTAAGAACAAGCTATTAAGTTCCTAGCAATTTGTTCTCATGGACAAGTACAGCATGTTTCCTGTAATATCTGACCTGCCAAAAACAGTACTGTCTTCCCTTAGCATTCTTATAGCTGCAGCTCTGCAGGTACCCTGAG
Source organism: Numida meleagris (assembly GCF_002078875.1). NCBI lineage: Eukaryota > Metazoa > Chordata > Aves > Galliformes > Numididae > Numida > Numida meleagris. The sequence continues at coordinate 15,034,025 of NC_034411.1, read as the reverse complement.
CAGTGTGACTAATTTTATGTCAGATTGATTTCAAAGAACGGTTTCCCACAATTGTATACAGAAGTTTCCAGATTTCTCTGGAGCATGTGATGCCCTTTATCTTTTCAAAGCAGGTATCTTCTGGCTACCTCCTGGGGGGAGGATGCCAGCCCGCTAGTCGTGGTGGTGGCAGCTGCTTCTGGTAGCGGTGCTGGGTGAGATTGCTCCCGGCTGCCAGGAACACGAGAACAGAATATGCAGGTATCACCAGTACTGGGAAGGGAAATACACACAAGCAAACATTCGGCAGGGGTCAGAACAGGGACAATATGGCATATATTGAGATGATGCTGGTGTAAGCAAACAGCCTTGAAGTCCAAATCTGAGCCACAAGAGGACTCTGCCATCTCAGCTCTATTTCCAGCATAGACAGAAATCTAATTATACCTTGTTGGACAGCTAAAAGAGCTCCTGAACTACATGGGAACAGGCTTTGCGATGGGAGGCACTGTATTTGCTAAGCAGAAAAACCCACTCAACTACAGAATCACCAGCTTCAAGTTTATTTTATATCTTCTTAATTCTCTGTCCTTAAGAGGGATAATCTAGGTAAGTTTTTATAAGGCAATATTTACCACATCATTTAGTTACCATTTTCAATATCGATGGTGATGAAATCAGCTCAAAATAAAAGGCTGAGCAGTGAGAATCTTTATCAGAAGTGGGACATGAGTGAAGCCTCAAGTTGCCTTTTCATGTTTGAAGTAGTTGACAGCTAATTTACGCTTTGCGATACACACGAAGCCATATGCAGGACTAACCAGCTTTTGTAGCTAAGACTTTCATGTATAGTATGTATCATATATATTAAATAAATGCGCTCACCTTTCTGAAGAAGTCTGGAACAGGCATCCAGAAGAGCTCCAGCAATGACAACAACAGATGTAGTGCCATCCCCAGCTTCAATATCTTGTGCTTTTGACAGCTCTACCAACTAAATGATGAGTTATAAAAGAGTTTAAATGTAATGCTACTTAACTGAAAACTCTGACAACTACCAACAAAAGAGATACTACAGAGTGCACTACCAGAATTACCCACAGTATCAGGACTAATCTTTTCTAATTTGCAACTTACTTCCCATATGTTTATACATACTTGGCTGAAGCAATAAAAAAAAAACAACAAAAAACTCCAACAAAATAAAAGCCACAAGAGCCAAGAAGCTTTTCTCCCAAGCTAACAGCTGGTCTCACCCATCTAACAGGTCAGTCTTTCCCCCTTCCTTCAGAAGGGTCCCAGGTCACTTATTTCCATCTCCAGCCACAACTGAATCAGAGGGCTACATTTAACTTTTCACAAGACCAGACTACTGTATCCTAGGAGCACCAGACCATAATGTAATGATGTATTTTCTTCTTTGACTCTCTTTTGTCCTACTTGTTTGGGACATCTCCAACTTTTCTTTCTCAGATAAGAGATTTGGGCTAAAATCTTTCATATCTTCAAACATACCCAGCAGAGATTATTCCTAAGCAATAATAAAGACCTAGAATTCCTTAGCACATCTTACAATCAATAGAAGCAGGCCTGAAGCACTCTGCAGGAAGTCTCTTGCTCTACCACTAATGAGGTATGCTCCTCAAGTCCACAGGAGCTATTACGATCGATGTTCTTTTGTCCCAGAAATGAACCTCTAACATGTACCACCCGGCAAGCAATGGAAGAAGACTTTACCATTTTGGCTGCAGGGTGCAAAACCTGCATTTGTTTCAGGATAGTAGCACCATCGTTAGTGATTGTCACATCTCCTTTAGCATCCTGAATCTGAGAAGGAAAAGAAGAAACGACGCTTACTGGTAACTACAGATCTTTATCTTGATGTTCAGCGTCAGACAGTTTGACAAATAACGCTGTCAGAAAAGTCGAGCTAAGTATTCAATCTACACTTCACTACAAATAAATAACATTTGATCACAAAAATAAAGAGTATGTTTCAAGCTTGGAAAAGCAGCTTAAGACAAAAGAACACGTCAACTAGATTTACATAGGACATTACAGTCTCTTCAGCAATCTCACTCACTGCTTTCAAATTTTCAGCAAAAGCTTTACCATTTTGTCCATTCCTTTTGGTCCAAGGCTCGTTCTAATAGCATCAGCGACAGCTAGAAAGAGAAGAACGGCATTTGCAAGCTGATTCAAAGAGCTACAATCGCTCACTACGTGATTCTGCTCAGCGTCTCCCACTACGAAGCAGCTCCCGCCTCATTTCACCAGCGTTAAGTCATTCTCAAGAGCAGCGGAGTAATAATAAAACATCGCGATTTTCACAGCTTTTCTTTAAAGCGGGTAAAATCTCACCGCTTTAACACAGCAGAAGCAATAACACGAGAGCAGAACGTGCCGAGGGACCCGGCGGGGGCTCACGCCGGACGCCCAACACCGCCTCCTACAGCCGCCCTCCCCCCCCCGCGGGTTTCTCCCCCCGAGGCGCCATGTCCCGCGGGGAGGCGCCGGGAACGCTCCCGCACGCAGCGGTCAGGCCCCGCCGGGCCTCACCTTTGCCGGCGGAGATGTTGCTGAAGCGGATCTGGGAGGGTTTGTCCCGATCCTGGTACGTGCCCTTGGCCCGATTGCCGGCGCCGCCGTGGGCTTTAGGTCCCGCGTTCTCCGGCATCGTCGCTCGCCGCCGCCAGGCGCCCGGTGGGGGTGGATGGACGCGGATGAGCCCCCCTCACAGAGCCACGAACCTTCCAGAAGACGCCGCCACAACTCGCTGGGCGCGCCCGGGTCCTGCCAGTCGGCGCCGGGCGTGACGTCACGCCGAGAGGTGTCTGCGCCGCGCCTGCGCGCTGCTAGCGAAGAATTTCCCTACAGGCGAGTTGCGCGGACACCTAAAGGTACTCGCTGACGCTTCTAGAACCAGCCGTGCGGGGGCCTCGCGGCTGTGCTCTTGGCTGCTTGGTGAAAGTGCTTGGAAGTGAAGGGTCTTTTTTTTTTGTATGTTCCGTTTTTGATGGCTAAGAAGATAGTGTCAGAGCAGAGGTGTATCCAAGCCATGGGCAGAAGGCGTGTAATAGAGATAGTGTTGGCCTGGGTCAGTATCACCTTCATCATCGTCACAAATGAATCCTAAATGACTGAGATAGTTGGGGTCTGTAACTGATCCTAAAGTACTATAAACTGCGGTAGCAACAGTGCTAAATCCTGGCCTTTTTAACACTAACGCAGCGTTAAAGTACTGTTACTCAGTAGGAAGATTTAGAAAACGGTGAGGTTTATGTAGAGTTGTTGTAGCTGGTCTCCTTACAGCCTCAAAATCAGGCTCTTCATTTCTCTGTATGCATACAGTGACTGGCATAGCTGTAATTAGAAGTAAATTAGAAGTATGGTATAAATTTGGGCTGGAGATGTTGCTTCTCGTGTGCTGAACTGGGCTTTGGATTGAGTAATGCTATGGTATGGCACCATGCACCTGGTGTTCTGGTGGAGTAGAGTACTGTTAGCAGCGAGCACAGTCTGCTCAGCACTGCGCTTACTGCACTACAGTTCGGAGCAAGGTGGTGGTGGTCGTTGTTTGTTTTTTCCTCAGGAATTTGGAGGGAATAAAGGCTAGAACTGTTGCTGTCACAGTCACCTTGTTATACGTAACTCTGTGTTGGGTTAAAACAAAAGCCTCTCTGATATTAAAGGTAATTTGGGGTTGGGTCTTGCACCATTGCGGTGTGGAGAACCTGGATTTTTACTGGCTATGTAGCAAGTTGCTGATCTAACTTTAGGGCTGCTGTGGTCAGTGGCTGCCATCTTACTGGCAATTTTGGTTTGGCAGGGTTGCTTCTCTAGAGCTGGTCTTCAGAGCAGTGCTAGGACTGAGGGTTTAGTAAGCGTTAGTCTGTGTGACTGGGGATTTAAAGAGTTGTTGGGCTAGTGTAAAGGTTGTTAAAGTTGATCCAGACAGAGGGCTGTAGATAGACATTTCATGGATGCCCGTTGCAGTGGAAATGCTAAATCATGCCCTGAACCAGTGATTGAGCACCTGGTGGGAAGGCAGGGCCAACCCAGGGGAGCTCGGGTGTATGCAATGCTCCTGAGTGACTGGAAGGGGTGGAGTCAGGATCCAGCCCTTCCCTGACCTCATTTAAGGGTTGGCATTGGAGGTCAGGGGATCTTGTTGGAGATCCTTCTGTACTTGAAGTCTTCCCAGGGTAAGCAGATTCTTTCCTTTATTTTTGTGTCTATGGCTGCTGCATTTGAGCATTTACTCGCTTGCTTAGGCCTAGGACTTTGCTACTACACTGTCATTGCTGCATTTTCCATCGTATTACAGTGTTACACCTATGATTTGGTATTGCTTGTGGGAGAGTCATCTGAGCTGACTTAACATCGAGCCTTGCTGGTAAAGTTTAGTTTTGTATTGGAGTGAAGGCTGAAGTTTGAGATAGGATGGACTTGTAAGCAGGTGCAGATGGAGGGGCTGGGAGCATCCAGTGAGTAGGCTTAGGACCTCTGTGCTCTTCTGCAGTCTACCTACAAGAAGTACTTTTTGTTTTTTCCTGAGGTTTGGACTGGGTTTATGGCTAACTTTGAGTTTTGCATTGGGATTCCCACCAACTGCTGCTAGCATGCCTGGATTTGAAATAATAACTGAATAACTGATTTGAATAAAACTGGCCAGGCCCAAAGGACAGTGTTTGTGTTAGGCTGTGCTTAGAGCCAGCATGCACGGAAGCCTTCCAGACTCATTTTAGAGCTGGACTTAGGCCAGGAGGTGCCTGCACGTTGTCTTGTTCTTCTTACCCTCCTATCATTTCTGACTGTTCTGTCCTCCAGAATTTCCCGGGAGCAGCATGGAAGGCGATGATAAATCATACGGTAAACACATGCGCATGTGATCCTGCCTGGTCTTACATTTTTTTTCCACTTATTTTCTTGAAGAAGTACTCTGCCCTTCAAGTGGGACTTGGACCTGTAGCCAATTTTGACTGAGTGTGGTAGAAACTTGTTTTCTGGCTGTGTGTATAGTGAGCTGTGCGGAAGAGGGATATTTAGTTAGTGGCATGCTCAGCCCTTTGAGGACACCTGGGAATCCGTACAGAAGTGGGACAGATGACAAGGGGTGGGTGGGAAGAAAGATGAGGAAGACGACTGCCTCCTGACTCCACCTGAACACAGCATGAATTCTCCTTTTGGGCTCCTTCCACTGTCGAGCACAGCTACGTGGTGCACAGGGAAGGGGAAGAGCAGAACCACCCTTCTGTTTGTCAGTGGCACAATATTTCTGGGACTTTCAAGGTTTTATTTGCCTCAGGCAGAGGCAATGAAATGTAAGTGCAATGAGTGCGCTCTGATCTGTTTCCAAAATCTGTAAATTCAAAAAGTCTTACTGTTCTTGTAGACTGATTTACCAGTTTTGATCTTCCCAGACAGCAGTCCCCTTCTTGATCTTTAGAAGTCAATGGTTCTTTCCTTGCCTGTGTTAGATTAGCAGATCTCTTCCTGGTCGTAACGCTACAAAAAGAGTGAAGAACACACAAACTGCTGAAGAGCAATGTGTGGGACAGGGACTGTCCCTACTGATAATCCTCATCGCTTCTGCTTGCTGAACTAAAAACACATGAGCACCTCAATGCAAAACAAGGAATTGGGTGAACAGCAACACAAAGGACGTCTATTTTTCTGTGTATCTAGAAACTGAAGTTGCAATTGAAGTTGCTCACACTGAAGTTCTTCCTTTCCTTCATCAACTCTCTGGAGGGGTTTGTCGCTTCTAGGGAGAGTTAAGGTGAAGAAAAGCAATTGCTGAAGGCTGAATCCTGACAGAATACTGGGATAAGTGCTACTGAGCCTTTAAAAAATTGCGATTTCTTTAAGGGGTCCAGTAACACCAGTGCAGGGTCAAGTCCTTCGGTAAAGCATTTCCATGCGGAATAGTACTCTGGTGAGATGATTCCACCCTGACCCTCTAGGTGACAGCAGAACACTGGTCTTGCTTCAAGGGGTTATTCCCTGAGTATATTTCAAAAAGACGCTGCTATTTATTGTCTTGCTTGAGTGCGTTTTAAAGAGATTGAAGTTACTCTTGATATACTGCCCTGCTTCAGAACAAACTGCATACTTTAGACAGCTGATAAAAAAAAAAAAAGCACCAGGAGTTTAAATGTTTTCGTTTATGAATGTTTGTTTCCGTGGACACGAAACATGCTCTCACCTGTGATAAATATCTCTGTATTTCACAGGTAAAGCGTGAACCATATACTTCTTGGCAAGCAAGATTCTGAGCCCTCAGAGACATCCTTATTTCTACCTCCAGGTAGATGCGTTTTTTTGGCGATGATTGCGGAGGAGCACGTCTGTGCTGCTGCAGTGCTTGCTGAACTAATGTGGTGGTTTGATTTTTGTATCCTGCGATGAAGAGGCTGATCAAGGCAGCGGACGATGTGGACACCCTGCCTCCAGCTGCAGTGACTCCAGGCAGACCCATGAAATGCCTCTCACGCCCTGGCCAGGGATGGCTTCCCAAAGCAGGCTGCCCTTTGTAGTAGAGCAGTGCAGGGCAGAGTGACTTGTCCTTAGCCACCTGCTTGTGTCAACACAAGGGCTCTGGGGGACTGCTGCTCGACATGACATCTGTTGTACTGAGGATAATGTGGTCCCTCTCAATTTTCTTGCAGCCCACAAGGCTGTGTGGTGTCTGAGCCTTGAAGAGAATGGCTTTTCTTCTGAGTGGAGGCCTTTTTGGGGATCATCTCTATTTTTCCAGAGAGTTTCTTCTGCATAAATAACTCTGTTAGACTTGGTGACTGATTTTGAAATACTGAGCGAGGAGAGGGAACAGCATGCACCTCTGCTGCAACGCCCAGGGGATGCACCCACACGTACTGCTGGCTGTTCTGGCCTTCCTTTGCTTGAACTTGGACCTCTAGAAAGAACAAAAACCTTGCCAAGTGAGTGGAAAACGATCTTATGAATGCATGTAGCAGTGTTTTTCTTGGAGAGAAAAACCAGGGGAAAAAAAACTGACACAGGCTTGTCAGAAAGTATGTTCGTTGCTTGGTGCGCTTCTCCCAGGTGATCTTCCTTTCACGGAAGGGACAGGATAAACAGGACAGCAAGTTGCGCTGTTAAATGGTAAGTGGATTTGCTACTGATCACTTGTTGGTAACCATTTGGCTTTTGTTAGCTTTTAAGATTGCTTCAGAGATATATGGGTATACCTTTGTCGAGCATCCAAAGGTTTGTTTTTGCATTTGGAGCTACAGAGCAGGATTGGATTGAAACAGGAAGATGGGGAGGAACAACCAGGCGGAGCAGAGCTGGGAGAACAGCGGCTGTCTGACTCCACCCGCAGATGGAAAAGTTTGTGTTTTGCTCCCTGGTTGCTCTCCTCACTGCCCTGGCCCCAGCCGGCACTGGGAGAGGCCGCTCAGCTGCTTGTGTCCATCTGCAGCGCTGAAATGAAGGGAAATGGCCAAGCTGGTTACTGCTCCTGCTAGTAGGAATGACAGCTCTGCTTTTGGGAGTTGGGGAATGGGGATGGTATTGAGTAATATTCTTCTGCAATTATATATGCTTGGATTGTATAGAAGCTATAAAATAAGCTTCTAGGAAACTTAAGTTGCTTGCTTTTTAGCAGCGTCAGTGCTTTTCAAAGAAATGCTTTGTGAACGTTGTGACTTGTTCAAATGGGAACTCCAGTTTTGAACAGTTGACACTTTATCTGTTCTTGAGCTGCAGCAGTTACTTAAAAGACACAGATTCAGCGTGGGAATACAGGGGGAACTGTTTGTACACAGGTTGGAGTTTTTGAAGTACAGCAGAATAAAGCCTTTAGCTTTCCTGACTTGAAAATGATTTCAGGCTGTAGGATTAGGGCATGTGGGCAGAGAGAAGGCCTGTGAAAAGGCACAAGGGGCTCGAGTGAGAACTGGCCTGAGGAGTTGGTTGTGATAAACCTGCATCTTGTGCTGGGGAAAGATTAGAGAGGCTGAGGTTGAAGAGAAATAGTGCAGTATCTAGCACTTGGCTTACATGAGTGCTGTTTGCATAGGCAGCATGGGGCTGGTGTGGGATAGTGGGGAATGGGGCTTTTGTAGACTTTCTTAGTCTGAAAACGAAGCCTGCTTTACCTGCCTCTGCAAGTTGCTGCTGCCTTGTCAGCCTTTTCTTGGCTGTGACCTGTGTGATGGAAGAAATGGTTCTCGTCACGTGGTGGTGAGGCTTTGAGTACTTTTCTTGCTTTTGCTTGCAGTTTACATTTCTGCTAGGCTTGTTGTTACAGAATCATAGGGTTGGAAGGGACCTGTGGAGGTCATCTAGTCCAACCTCATGCTAAAGCAGGTTCCCTGGAGTGGGTTGCGTAGGAAGGTGTCCTGTTTTTGTGCTTTTTGTACTGAGATGAGAAATAGTGAGGTTACAACAGATACGGGAATAGACAGGTAAATGAGGGTAGATACGTTATTGTGAAAGAGGGAGCTAGAGTGGAATTTTTTCCTTATTTTATGCATATACATCATTAAAACTTACTAATGCTAGCTACACTTGTGATATGTACAAAAAAATGAAGAGTATCTCATGCGCTGCAACACCAGCTAAATCGGTATGTTTTTAATGTATGACCTTCAACTCTCTCTTAACGTAAATCTGAAGATCCAATTCGTTAGAATATCTGGTCTGGCTCAAGCAACACATGATTATTTCAGGTTGTTACTAGTAAAGCTGGTTATAAGCAAGGTCAGGTTTGCATGGAGAAGTAATGGCCTTTACTAAAACATGCAATACAAAACTTCATCAGAGTTAGTCTATTAAATAATAATATTTTTCTGTACAACTGTATCTCCCTGGATTGTAAGGAATTATTAAGACACTGGGCTCAGTGAGCACTGTAAGATTCTGATTCTTCTGTCCTCCTGTACTTCTGCCTCCTTCTGCAGAGATCTTCCTTGGATGAACATAACTAGTGGCTTTGGGTCATTAAACAAGTTCAAGATATTTTTTTGCAGAAATTCTTAGAAGGAACTGGCTAGTTTCCCTAAGGGAAAGGAATCTGCATTATCAGTGATATTAAAAATAAAATTCTGCAAGTGGTACAGATGAGTTTTAGAATAATCTCTGTTACTGTAATGTATAATTCACATACATCTTCTGTAAACTTAGCTTGCCCTTTGCAGCATATTTCCCTGGAAGGATGGTGAGGGGGAGTTTCAGCACTTTGTTGTTAGAGGTCTTGAAGTGTTGTGCAAATCTTTTGATGCTTTGGTTGCTGAAACCAGTGAAGCTCTCAGTGGTGTTTGCAAAGCATTCCAGAGGAAGGTGGGTATTGTTTAGCAGCAGGTGGTGGGGGCCTTGGGTGTGTGCCTGCCTCCGTACCCCAGCGGGGTCAGGGAGCAGGAATTGAGGGGTGTGCAGGTCTGCAGCCAGGCCCTTCTGGCACGAGGGGGTCTCCTACCCAAGGGCTGTGTGCTGGGAATCACTGTTGCCTTCTTAGGGCTATAAAAACAAGAGGAGAAAGTGAAAAAGTAGCCTGCAAAATGTCTGGGCTGCTATGAGAGGTAATTGGTCTTCTGGGAAAGCCACAGGGTATGCTCACACTGATGTGCTTGGGTGGAAGATGATACCTCGAGCTTTTCTCAACTATGGAAATGATTTGCTCTTTTAGGGATTTCAGAAGGGATATACAGTGAACACTGGCTTGGTCCTTGTGCACAGCTCGGGGTAGCAGCTGCGATGACAAATGACTGCTGTGCTCAGTTATGACAACGTGCAAAGCTTGCAGGTGCTCCCACGTCTCAGTGCAAGGCTGCTGTGGGTGGCCAGAGTGGGTATCAGTGCCAGCCTTTCCGCAGGCAGGGGCTAAAGGCTGTTCTGCTTTTGAGTAGCTGTCAGCTTGGAGTGTCCCCTGCTCACTGACCCTCGGTGAGGTCAAATCGTGCTGCCTGGAGACCTTCCTCTGTTGAGCTTTGCTGTAGGTGTTGCAGAGATTAAGATTTGTAATGTAGGAAAGGGTAGTTAAGATGTATCAGTCTCTTTTTATGCATCGTGTTCCTTTGGACTTACTCACAGTTAAAGTGGAACAATCTACTTTATTTCCTGTTGCAGTATCTTCTCTGTTCTTCCCCTCTAGAGCTAATCTTCAAGAATACATACGTGGCTATTCACAAGTCTCTTATTTTGTTCCACTTTGCTTCTGGTAATACCAAAGACCCCAGTCAAGGTCTTTTAGAGTGGTGTTTTACATACACAGGGGAGTATGTGATCCCTGCCCCAGTTGGGGATAATATGAATCAAAGGCTGAAGGCTCCTGTTCGCTGCAGATGAAGTTAAAGTATCATCTGCTCCTATTTACTACACCTTCCAGAAAACACAGGAAAAAAACAGGCCTGAAATATATATGAGAAACTACATCCAAAGCTCTGAAATACCAGAATGGGAAAACAGATAAGGTTTTCCAAGTGAGAGCTGATGCCATCCCTGTTTCTTCATCTGCACTTCACTTCTGTTTTGAGTCGTGAAGCTCAGCTGAGCTCAGCAGCTCAGGACGGGCACAATGAGCATCTGTCCAGTGCTGGTGTAGGGGAAAGCATAAATTTGCATGAAAGCGTTGCAAGCCCTTAGGGGGTGAGGAAGCTGTGGCCTGTTTCATGTGGCACATACAAAAGTGAAAATTCTCTTGACATCAGATAACAGAGATTTACCTTAAGGAACCTTTTTATTAACTTTTGAACCTGAAGGTTCCAAAACAATACAATGTTGGAGACCGCTCTTCTGGCTAAGCACCATCAGTGGTAAACATGACTCGGAGATCTTGGTCTTTAACGAAGAACCAGTCTGTAGCTTTTATTTCCATTAATACAAGGAGCATTAAAAAAAATAGGGAGAGAAATTATACTCTTTTGCACCATACAACACCCTTCATTCTCTGAGACTGGGAGGACTTTATGTGCTGTATAGCCAACAGCAGAAACATACAGCTTCCGGAATGTAAGCCTGGCTCTCTGAACAGCTGTTGTTAGAGGGAAATGCTTGACCAGGACAAATGCTTCCTCTTACAAAAAAATTGTAATGAAAAGATCTCTCAAAGCTGCTGAAGAACAGGAATTGTCAGCATCTGTTGCTATTAGTGTAGCAGAAATGAGTTCCCCAAAGTACATGTGAAAAATGTCTGCATAAATCCCTGCTGCTGCCAGTGGAGGGGATTTCAGTTTTTCAAGTCTCAGCAACACACATATTCAGTTTTTTCATTACTTGGCTCTTTGCCTCTGTATGAGGTAAATCATCGGCCTGCTAAAGCTGCAGATGGAACTGAGCAGTAATCTCTTGTTTAAAGTCAATTGTGAAGTAAATGCTGATGTACTCCTCCCAGCCCCCTCCCCCCCCCTTCTGTGAGGAACTGCTGCACTGCAAACTCCTCGCTACCTGTGGTTGCTGTTGTGGTATCACTCAGAAGCCTCAGTTGTAGAACACATTGCAGAAAGTCAGAACAAGAAGGTCGTCCTGGCTGTAACGATCCCACAGTGTCTCGCTCTTCCTTTTGGCAATTAACCTTCGTATTTCTTTTTCCTGATCAGAAGTAGAGCTGAGCAGTTCTGGTCACTAGAGTTACTTACTGGAGTTGGAGGTGTACAGCACCTTGCTGCTGAGCCAAGGAGGTCTGTCTCGCACTCCTTCCAGTAATGCTCTTCTGAAAATGAAAACTCAGCCTCACTTACGTGAGTAGAAGCAGTATCTGTCTTGCTTGGTGAGATGCATTGTAGGTTCTTGCTTTGCATGGACTGTGTCTGTGACAGCTGACAAGGCACCATCTCACTGAGTGAAATGTATGTTGGTATATTTGTAGGTGAGCATAAAACTAACTTTTCAAGGTTAATGTCCATGCTTAGCACAAGAACAAGAACCCAAAGGCATTTTTTCAGTTTGGCTGCCTCCTTTTTCTTTTCCTAATTTTTTTTTCCTCTAGAAAGATGGTGGCAATGAAGTCAGATGTTCCTTTTTTTTTTTTTTGCTAAAGGACTTTTTGATAGAGGAAGACATACCGAAGTGATAGAGATAGTGACCTTGGAATGTGTAGAACAATCACTAGAGCTAATCCGTTGTTTGTAATTTTAATGGGTAATCAAATGCTGGGTTCTTGTAGGAGACTAGATGTGTACCATACTGCTCACTGGGAGGCTTTTTACGTGCCTTGCACAGACAAATGGACAAAATAATTGTGGAAATGAGAAAGAGTCCACTTGCTGCAGACAGGGCAGCAAAGACGGACTTGTAGCTGGGCTTTGTTCTGAACCTGGTACACGAATTGCCTGCAATTCCCTGGTTTACTGTGTGGCTTAACCCCGCGCGGTTCGAAGCAGTCACACAAATGTGGTAAGTGGTGTATGGCGAGAGGTTATACAGAGTGTACTGCCTCGCTGTGGAATAAATGTTCTCCAGGACGAGCTGTCCTTCCTCGTCGCCTTGGTCGTGAAGCATCAGCTGATAGGTACGAACAACGGAATTTGGGGCACACCACTGTATCTGTGCAGAGCTGTCTGTGACTTCAGACACCTCTCTGAGCCTCGGTGGGTCTGGGATTTCATTTTCTGTCGACATGCCGGGACATAAGCACGGGGACGCTCTCTGAAGTTCGCTGCACGGCTTCTGCAGGTGTCTGCAGGGATTGTAGTCACAGGAGGTGTATGTTTGTTGCACGGGGGTTTCCGTTGTCTCCTCGCCGTATTCGTAGTCATCTACATAGTGGATCCGTGGTCGGGTGGATGCGGATGCTGAGTGAGCGCTGGTCTTTGTGGAGTTCAGCTGCTGTCGATTTGTTTGTGGTGTCCTTTCCACAGCGAAGGAGTGAATGTAATGGGGAATGGCATCCGGAGTTCCTGTTGCTGGAGTAGAATGCTCGCTAGTGGGCTGGCTGAACAGACGTTCCTGGGGAAAAGCCATGTGGGTTTTTCTGAGCTCTCCCTGGAGCTGCTGTGTTTCAGTTTGACTCACGGAGCCGTAATTCAGGGTCTGGCTGTAGAACTCTCTGAGAAAACCGGGGGAGGTGGTTAGAGATGCGAGGAAAGGGGGATGGTTCATGGATTTGGAAACTGCCTCATCCTCGGGGGAGGAACTGTTGGCTTTTGTGAGCATCAGCTCAGCTGGGTTGGCTGCAGTTGTGCTTGTTACATTCCTCTGAATGAGGAAGCCAGTGTAAGTGTCTTTGGTTAGCGGAGCAGAGTCTGTTGTCGTTGCTGCAGTCGTGGTGTAGTAGCTGGCAAGGCTGAAAGCGTCGCCTCGGCTGGAGGGTGTGTTTGAATCAGGCAGTGAGATATCTTTCTCAGCCTGGCATTTATTGTAGAGTTCTTGCAGTGAAAAGGAAATTGAAGGCTTGTCCCAATTTTCTTGGGATGTGGTGCAAAAAGTGTCCGAAGCCCTGCAGAGAGGACAAGTTAGAACAGACAAATTCCACAAGAGCATTACAGGCTCCTGTGAGCCTTTTTATCCAAAACCATTCTTCGTATTAAAGATGTGAAGCCTAGACCAAAGTTAGGTTGTATTAACAATAGTCGTGTGCTAAGTAGATGACTTTCCACAGCACTGTGAACATAGCTGACTGGCTCTTTGCTTTTGTAAGGTGCTTGAGACAAAGCATCCTTTGGTATGCTGCGGACCTTGTCAAGAGTGTCTGGATTCAAGGCAGCTTGTGTTAAATGTTCAGACTTTAATGCTGCACTAAGAAGGAACCACATGTAGAGAGTTGTAACGACGTTCCCAGGATCCTTAAACTTGGCTGGCTCAGGCAGCTAGAGCTACGCTAACGCTAGATGTGCTTTTAAGTGACTGAGCTCAGTTTCTTTACTCAGTCCCTGCAGGCTTTTGTAAAGAATGCAAATGCTAAGGCCATCCTGAAGAGAGGCAATTCGATTTTAACAGTATACTTACCTGCTTTCTTAGTTAAGGGTGGTGAAATCTTCTTGCTGGCCCCTCCAAAGGAAGACAGATCATACATATGCAAAGTACTTCTTGTAACTACAGCTTATTGTTAGTTAGTATGTAAAACTGTTGGAAAGCTGAAGACAAGTTGAGGACAAATAGTGCTTTTTGCAAGAGGTTTTGTTCACTGCCTCTGGCTTTGGGAATGCGAGAGCAAGGAGGAAACTGTGAACAAAAGTACTTGCAAAGTCTTCCAGTCCTGCTCCCAGTGCTTCCCCATCAAGGCTACCTAGCTAGCTCATTCTTCATCTCCATCAAATAGAGAAATATGAACCAAAAGAGGGAAAACAAACTATTCTCAGAATCCACAGCTAATATCACTTTATACTTTTCTACATATGCCCACCACATTTGTCCACTTTCAAGTGTAATTCAGCCATAGTTTCTCCCTAAAGGAGACTTTATTTTACATTTCTACCTCTTGTGAGAAGGAGGAACACGCAAGGAATGTGAGTAACTTGTAGTGACTATTTGATCATCAAATAACTTGCATATTTAAGTTGTGTATAAAGAGGATTACTTCATCTCCTTGAACACACTTACTTTTGCAGCACAAATTTCTTGGGCATGGAGAGCAGCCAGGAGAGTCTACAGTCACATAACAGAGGATTTCCATGCAAGTTGATGATGATACTGTCTGAAGAATTGGTATTCCAAGAATTAAAGGAACTCAGGTTACAGCTAAAAGATGGCAAGTGAATACAGTAATTAGTTGGTGCTGAGCTTACCTTTGAAGAATTGGAGTATGCTTAGTATCCCATCCTTGTAAGACACAATGCGATATTAGCAGTTGCCTTGGAAATACCATGTTACCAACACCCCCATCTTGCATTTGAAAAGCCAGGTTGGTATCTGCCCATCTCTCTAATTTGCACAATGTGGCTGCAGTCTGCTAGCATGTAGTGAAAGCGCTGTAGGTGGGTCGCGCCTTTGGAAATGGCAGCTGGAAAAGAAAGGCCTGTCTCTCTGCCATCATGCATTCACCTGCACTTCTATGTTGTGTCATTTCTCTGGCTTCTTTCTCAGTGTGCTTCCAGTGGCTTGACTTTCTCAATGCCAATCATCCCCTTCATGTTAATTACCCCTCTTAGAACATATACCCTCGTTTACTAAATCAAATAACTGATCTAGGAAGACCTTGCTTGCTTTTATTGTTAAACTTCTATAGCCACAGAAAAAGAGTGACCTCCCTGCAGCCTGAGTGCTCAGAAGGTGCTCTCTTTTGTCCGCAACTTTGTTATTCCTTTTTTTTCTTTTTAAGTTTGGGTTGTGATTTTTAGCACTTAAAACTGACATTTCTGCGAGTGTTGTTAAGCGTTAGCGGGGGAGTTATGTTGTATTTTGACTGAAGAGGTTTATTTTCCTGAAACTGGTACCTAGAGCACAGCCACTACTGTAGTGTTTGCTTTCCGATTTGCTTATAATCTGGGCCAGTATTATGAAAGTCTTCTAAGACGTTCTCCAAATGCTTTCCTTTGTGTTGAGACTTGTGTGCAGTTTACCTACCCCCATCTTGATATATCACCTTCAGATTTCATTTCCCGTAGTGTTTCCATGGGTGTGTGACACAATGAGTAAGCCACACTGTTGTATTATCCCTGAGGACTAAACCATTGCTTTTACTAATGCTGAATGAGGAACTTCTATTCCCTTGCACTGAAAGAAGCAGAGAGAATTTTTTTTTCATTTTTTCCAAGATGCAGATTTTAGGAAAGTATCAGCTTTGATCCTTTGTAAAGCAGGGTAGACTTCAAAAGCATGATCTGCTATCAAATATAGGCTTCATAGCTCCTGTGCTAGTCTCATCAACACTGGATGATGTCTTCTAGTGGAGTAGCAGCAGGATAGATGTGATCTCAGGCAAACAGTAACTGTGTTATCGCTACAAGTCTCATGCCAGCTCTTTGGGCTTTATCAGTTCTCCTGCTGTGTTAGTCCTGCTGCTGCAGCACGGGCTTAATGCAGTGTACCTGGGTGCACATAGCATTTCTCATATATACAAGCCTATATCTCTTTTCCACATACAAGATGGCAAACAACCTTTGCATAAAAATCAGCTCCACGCACAGTTGTTCTAGGAGGCGAAGGCAATGACTGAAGAACAACAAAAAAGAAAACAACTCACTTTTGAAAGGAAAGATGGCTTAGGTTAGGTGCGCTTTCAAACATCTCTGTCCTCACGAAACCCAGAGAGTGGGAGTCACGGCAGTTGAGCTCTCTGAGATGAGGCATAGACCTGAAGTCGGTATCGAGGCTTCGTAATCGTGACATCTTTGTCAGGTGCAGTGATCTGAGGTTGGGCAAGTCTCTGGTCCACTCAACTTGGACTGAAGCAGAAAAGAGATTTTTACTTGTAGTGTAAATAGTGCACTGCTGTGGATTCCTACCTACGAAAAAGAAGCAGACTGAACTGCATTGGCCCAGTGGCAGATGTTAGTGAGATACTGCTGGGTAGCACATGAAAAACAGGGAGCCCTCTGCTTGTGAAGCGTGTGGATTTATTAGTAACTTAATGGGAACTGACTAGGAGCTAAGTTCTGAATTCATCGTGATGTGAAACATTTCTGTGGTTTTCTGCAGCTATTCTCTGTGGGAAAGGAATATAAACAGAAATCAGTACACAGGCATATAAACACCAGAGCAATCATTTTTGTAATGTTATTTGCAGGCCTGACAGTGCCATTGTAGGGCAGAGCAGAAGGGAAGATGGAGAGAAAGGCAATAAAGGCAATCAGAGAGATGGAACAGTTTTCCTATTAGGTGAGGTAAAATGGATTCTCAGAGAAGCAATGGCTGGAGGGCAATTAGAGAGGTGTACAAAGTCCTGAATGGTGATAGAAAGGCAAATAACATCCATTTTTCCTTACATGGGAAGAAGCTGAGACATGAAACCATGGAGGAACAGGTATTATACAAAAGTGCCTTTCCATCCCAGGACTGAGTCATGTAACTCACTACCACAAGAGGTGTTAGAAATTTAGTGGTGTATCTGTTCAATGCGTGCTGAGGTGACACCCCCAGCCTGGGGAGGTCTCAGCTGCTGCCTGCTGGGTATGGGGTCAGTGCAGATGGGAAGGATCCCTCGGTGCTGCCTTCCTCTTGCTCCCTGCCCTTGAGTAGAGCTGCTGCTGCCCTATTCTGGGGAGTATCACTGTTGTAACCCCATGCTGTGCTTCTTGTGGCAGTGCTGACAAATAAATCATGGTGACACTGATCCCCTGTAAGAGTAAGACTGTTTTAGCTGAGTAAAACTGCTATGAAGTGAGATGAAGATGCATGAGGTGGTCGTGGGAGTAGGCCAGGGAGGCACTGGCCCGGCGAGAGGGAGAACTGGGGGCCAGGCCTTGGCTCTGTCCCAGCTGGGCAAAGTGTTCAACGTCTCTCCCCCTCAGCACCTCAGTTACAAATAAGCTGACAGAGGATGTGGACAAAAGGAAAAGTGCCGCCAGTCGCTCCAGGCAGGGAAGTCTCACTGTGCGGAAGTGTTGGGCCGGTTGTGGCTGCCACGCTCTCTGCGCTATTTCAATGCAGCAGTATAAAGCAGGGTATAAGTGTGGGGATAGACAGTGAAAGATTTCAGCCATTTAGCTGGAAAGAGAAATAAATTTCCTTCTGTGCTTCCCAGGGCTAATCCTGGGGCTGGCAGTGGCATGCTGTGGGATTAGGAGGGAGGCAAGGTGTTGCAGCGAGATGGGCAGTCATGCTTGGTTCCGTCCTCTCTGCTCTCCCTCAGGGAGGCTGCTCTGTGCCAGGGCCTCTCCCCAGGGTTACGTGACACTGGAGAATGCCTCACACACTTGCATCAGCTGTGGCTAAGGTCAGGCCCCACATTTACCATGAGAAATCTGTAAACTTACTTCTCTCGAGAAAGGTCCCGCTCAGATCGAGCACGCTGATGGTGTTCTCAGGCCCGTGCAGAGCATCGCCAGGGGATGGACTGATGGCAAAAGCAGACTCCTGAATTCCCCTGCTGCCTTCCTGCCCAAGCAGAGTTGCAGAGAGGTTCAGGAACTGTAGCTGGGGGTAACAGGAAAAAGCCAGCGGCTGGATTTCAATCAGTGGATTGCCAGCCATGGACAGCCACCTCAGGTTAGGCATTGAAGAAGTGTGGCATGGTGGCACAGACGACAGCTTGTTAAAGCTTAAGTCCAGGGAATGGAGACTGCTGAAGGCTTCAGACCCCCATCTGACTGCCCGGAGAAGGTTCTGCCTCAGTGAGAGGATGCGCAGCCGCGGGAGGTTTGCTATTTCTGTGCCGTTCACCTCTTCTAAGAGGTTGTTGCTGAGATCCAAGGTCTCCAGGGCCTCTGGGAGGCAAATGGGGAAAGCTGTCAGGCTGCTGTTGGTCAGCTGCAGGGTGATCCATGTCTTGTTCTTCCGATCCTCGCAGGACATGCTGGTAAGATTAACGTTCTCCCAAGGGTCTCCCTGAGCCAGCAGGAAAAAGGTGGTGACATCCCTGGATGCTGCAGGCTCTGCTCTGCTCACTGGGCCTGATGCTGTGTTCCTTGCCAGCAGACAGAGGATGAGCAAGAGGGAGAACATCTTTGTGCTAGATGGCTTGCAGTTAGTTGCAAGATCTGTTTGGTTTTTGTTTCAGGGAAAGGAAAACATAACGCCAGCATTACAGACTAAATTAAAATCCTTCTAGGTAGCTACGAGCTATTTAAAAGTGAAACACTTAAGTGTTTTCCTGTTGCATCCAGACAGTGTAAGGGATAATTAATGCTTCTTCTGTAATTAAGCCTAAGCAAACAAGAGCCCCCTGGGACAGAATTATCATATGATCTTAGTCTAAGTTTGCTCACGGGTTTTCATGCAGAAAGCAGCTGTGCAATACTGCATGTTGGAGCAGCAGTGGCATGAGAGGTGGGCTGCTTGTCTGCTCACCAGTGCAGCGATACTCGGTGCAGCACAAGCTGCAGGACAGGGATATTGCCATGTTATAGGACTTCCCTTTTATACCTGGTTGTGTATCGCTCTCTGCAGGGCTGTCCTGCTGCACAGTGTCCTTTCTGGGAAGAGTTGCCTGCTAGGGAGTATCTAGGCAATGGGGCTGTGGCCAGGTGTAGCTGGGGCCCTGCTGCAGGTGAGATACGTGCTCCAGTTCCAGAGGCAAAGAGAGGTACTGATAATGTGGCTCCTGACCCATGTTTTTGTTCAAGTGGTCTGAAACTGAGCATGCTCTCCTGGATCAGGGCTCCAAAAGCCTGGGTACTGAGATGCACTTTATTCAGTGTTACGGTTCCCTCTGTGCTCCCTCCTTGTCTCACCCCAGCTGGGTTTGTGTGGGCATCACAGCCTCCAGTTCGCTTGTCCCAGTCCTCTATGAGATGGGCGATGAGAGACATTTTTGGTAGACAAACATTTTGAAAAATACATGAAATCCACAAGACTCCTACCAAAGTAGACTGCATCACTCCTGAGAACTTTAAAAGCTCAGCAGGAACCTGAAGACACGTTTAAAAAAGAGAAGTCCTAAGTGACCTGCCTAAGGCTGTGCAGGTAGTTCTGCATCAGAGGAATGAATTAACCGTAGCCCTGAACTAGTGCTTTACTTATTAACCTACTGTTCTGGGCTCTTACTTTGCCTTAATAGCTACTTGTTATTCCCTCAGCAGTGCCAGGTATTGCCCAGACCATCATCTATTGCTCCCATCTCGCGTTTGAAGTAGGGACCAGCCAGTGTGCTTTGGTCACCTGAGTCCTTTTCAGCATCTGAAGCTGCGCAAGAGCAGAGCAGGCTCAGGACCTCCCAGCCCCCGGGGCTGCTGGCTTTCCCGCTCCATGGCACATGGTAGTGAGAGGATGGGAGGAGTGGGACCGCTGGGTCCTGCTCTTACATTCACCCGTAGCCCCCAGATCTAAACCGCAGCCGCTTGCACGTACCTGCCTGAGAGTTGCGATGCCTTGTGCCTCCCCTCTTGCGCAGCACCAGCTGCAGGGCTCTGTTTTATACGCTCCGGTGACTCAGCCGAGGAGCGTAAGAGGCCTGTGTTCTGTTCCCGGCTTCCCCTGCTCGTGGCTCTGCCCACAAGCACAAGCAATGTTTGTTCCAGGCTCTCTCCCCCCTGCTTGGAGAGGGGGTGGCTCCGCAGCATGCCCTGCTCGCGGGAGGGTGGGAGGGATGCTGTTTCTCAGCGCCGCTCCCCGGGCAGGCCTGCTGCCTCCGTCTTCCGCTGAGTGCGGGGATAAAAGGGACGGAGTAGTGCCTCCAGTCCCACTGCTTGCATCTTCCTCAGGCGGAGGGAGCTTGGGAGAGGAGAGGAATTATTCTTCTGGTTTTTTTTTTTTTGTTTTTTTTTTGTTTTGTGGACAGACTGTAATGATGTGGAGCTATGCTCCATCTGCTGACAAGGGTGTTGATAACTCTGGGTGCCGATACATGCTTAAAGTATTTGCGGTTCTCTGTAAGGCACTTGCACTTGGGAGTAACTCCCGGGGACTGTTGTCCGAGGACAGATGGCTTCTCTCAGAGCAGTCCCTCTGAGGATGCCCTTGGGGCATGTTGCGGGAAAGCTCCCACCCACCTGCTGCTTCTGCAAAATCCCTTCAGCTGAGGGAGAGGCCTGCAGCGTCACACACCAGTGTGGGTGGCTCCCAGTCCCACTGTGCAGGGCTTCTCTTCTATGTGCTGCATCTGCCATGGTGTGCAGCTGGGGAAGGTTCTCTTCCTGCTTCTTCGCTCTTCCTTTGCTGGTGTAGGAAAGACTGATGGTGTAAAGCCAAGGGCTTTCCTCAGACCTCTGAGCTAGGTCTGTTGGCTTTGCCACAATTGAAACAATCAGGTTGAGGGCCAAGACTAAGAGCAGGAACTTGAACAGAATGTATTAACGGAGGTTGTCCCAAACCAGAAGCAAAAATGTGGCTGCTGAGTTGCTGCTATAAGACAGTTACTAACATTTCCAGGGAGAACAGTAGTCAGTGCTTTTCATTCGTCAGGATGACAAAAGAGATTATGATGTGGAAGGCAGAGCAGGCTTGTGGGCTTTGGTGCTAAAGTGCAGATAAAGGTCTTGCTTTCACAAAATCCTTGACTCTGCATGTATGCAGACCTTATCTTCTGACCGTGTCATTCATTATCTGTGTGAGGAGAGGGCCTTGAAAAACACCAGAACATCCGTGGATCAAGATACGGGCTTTGAGTAGGACTCTCTGGAGCCCTTGCGGTTCCCTTGGAGGCTGGGCGCAATGTACGCGTTGTTCTGTGCGGAATGGCGCTCGGGCAAGACAAATAGCTTCCTAAATGAAGGGCTAATCCCTCGGGTTAACCTTGGTGGAGCAGCTGGCAGGCCTGTGCTTAGGGGAGCACGCAGGCCAGGTGCTCACAGGCCAACATGTAGGTTTGGGGATCCACCGAGTTCAAAGGGCAAATTGGAGCAGGTTAAATTCTGAAGAATTTGCTACGGGAGTGGGCAGGAGCAATGTCTGACCTAAACCAGAGTGGTGGAACCCTGCCCTTTCTGTGCCTTAGCGGCTTCTTAGCTGTGAAGCTCCTTTTTGAGAAGTGGGAGAGCTTGATTCTGAGCCATTGAGAGAAGCTCTTACACGAAGTGGAGCAGCCTTGGAAAATGAGCTTTCATTATGTTTCTTTTCCACATTTGTCTCTGGTTTTTAGATGGCCAGTTTTGGGGCAGGCATTGTATTTTCCCCACCCTTAGCCAAGCTGCAAACTCTAATCATTTGAAATATTATTGCTATGGTATATCTCAGAGAGCTGCCCAGCTGTGGTGGAGGTTTCTCAGGGCAGACAGCAGCCTTCTCTCACCAGTTTATTGGAAATCATCTGTTGGCAGCAGGCAGGGATTTCCTTCCTCCCTGTGGGTCACTTTGGCCTGTTCTCTAGTTGCTGTTTCTTTAGGTTATTATCTCCTTATTCTGCTTTTCTGGGAGTTTCGGTGGCAACCTGAGGGAATGCTCGGTAAGGGCAGGCATTCTTGTTAGCTTTTTTTTTTTTTTTCACGCAGATGATCTATGAGGCACAAAGAGCTAAACCAGACACCCCCTCCTTAGGGCTGATTCAGTGCTGCACAAAACCCTCCTGCCTGCAGGAATGCTAGGGATGAGCCCTGCATTCCTTAGTGACACGGCGATAAGCAGAACCACGGGGAGAGAAGGAGAAGGTGAGGATGGTACCAGGCTGTAAAGTTTAAGAGATGAGTGTTTCTTACTGGCTGTGGTCCAAGTGATGGCTAAGAATGAAAATATCCTGAAAAATCTGGAGAATGGCTTTTAAAGCCAACAGAAGAAATACTTTCTTGGTCACTCCGCAGAGCAAGCATGAGCAAGATGTTTTCCTACAGAAGTTAGGGAGAGAAAGGATTATTTAGCCCAAGGTTTCAAAAAACTATGGGGCGTGTGTGTTGTGTGTTACAGTAGTGCAGTGTGAAGGCAGCAGTGAAACCCCCTGTGGAATCTGCAGTATGTAAGAACAGATAGCAGCCATCTGACACTGGTAGCATTTTACGCGGATCTGATGTTGGTTTAATTAAGCATGACATAGAATATGGTCACAGCTGAGCCAAAGTATTAGTTTCCTAAAAGTTTTTGATTCAATCTAAACAACACTCCTGTCTGGGATTCTGTCTGTGCAATGCATTAACGCTTTGAAGAAGATGCTTTAATTCCAGGGCAGATGCTCTCCATGTAAAGCATCTCTCATGCAGTCCCGGGACTGTGCAGTTAGAAACTTAATTACTATAGACTGTGGAGATGGTGGTACAAGGTTATTGCATGAGTAAGGGTGTGGTATCTGGTGTGCATGAAGGGGAAGGTCTGAGTCTGGCCGGGACATGCTAGGTGCCATGGGTGGGATGGAAGATTAGCAGCTGGCCCTGAGCAGGGCTGCGTGCAGGCCCAGGCATAGCAGGCTGCTCAGCAGCTACCACAGCCTGGGCTTGTGAGGTGCAGAGTGCCCTGTGCCGTGTTATGCCTTCCCACTCTGATTACCCCTGGGCTGCCTTCAGGAGCTGCAGCCACTGCCCCATGCAGTACTGAAGGCAGATGGATAAGAACAGATTCCTCTCTGTGTTCCTTACTTCTCATCGAAGAGCCTTGTATGTTGGGTGGTACAAGAAGAAATGATGATCTCAGAATCCATGGAGACAGGGCAGGGGCAAGGAAGCATGGCAGCTGGTGGAGCTTATGTGCCAGCCTGAATGAGCTGGCAAAGCTTCTGCTTGCATAGCAGCAGGAAGGCTTTCTGAGAAAGGCAGTGACGCATCAGAGTGAGATGGAGGGAGGGGTGGCACAGAACGGAAAGATTTGGTAGTTTCACTGGAACCTCAGCCAAAGCATCCTTGACTGGAAGTACACGTGTTAGCTAAGCACTGCAGGAGTCACATGCTGTGCTAGTGGGAACTGTGTTCGAAGTTTCCCTGTCTGGATTTTCATATTCGGATAACTTAACGTGTGCCAACTACAGATGTTTCATGTGATGGTTGTGTCACAAGCTCTGCGCTGAGAGTAGCAAGCACAGAGCCGTGCTTCCTGGTGAACAATGTAAGGGAGCTTGTTGTCGCCAAATGCGGGGTCCAGCACAGACATGAAAGTCAGCAGCTGACGTGGAGGCCGTCTGGCAGAGGGCACCTGTGGCACTGAGATCGGCATTCAGCTCTCCCACAGCTCCCTTGGGCAGGGTTTAAACACTGCAAGTGTTTGGACTTGGACTATCTATTACAGGTGGCTCTTACACTCTGAGGAAAATTCCTGGCTTATGTCAGGCGAGTGAGAAACAAGAGTGAGAATCAGGTGAAGTAAAACTGGATGGTCCCTTGGCCCCTGTGTAGAAAGTGCCGGGGAGGAAAAGTCCCAATGGGCTGGGAAGTAGGCTGTATCTGCTCACTCTTTTTGCAAAATATAAAGTCATGGGTTGTTTAAATGGAGAGTGACTGTGCAGCAGCCTCCTGGCATGCTCAGGAGAAAAGCACAGGACGTGACAGAATAATGAGGGCTGCCCAGCCTGTGGTATTTGGAAATTACGTGGTCATTTCTGCAACATTTGCTAATGATATAGCAACACTTGTCTATTCTGTTTCTTTAGATACGTGAAACCAGTTTTGGTTTGTCCAGCAGTTTTATGAATCCTCCTTTTCTGTGCCTTCCTACATGCTGTAGGGCAGAGCCAAAGTTGTTTCAGATGAAGTGGATGCGTGCAGCTCTCTCCAGCAGGCTGCTACAGATGTGGTTCCTTAGGCACAGTGTTACTGAGTAATCTTTTTCTATTCTGCATTACATCCATGAGCAAGGTAATTTCGACTGGCATTTCAGCTCCTAACTCCTGAACAAGCTTAGAGTAAGATGTTACTGTAAAACAGAGTAACAAAGACAGAAGACAGAAAGAAGGCCTGCACTCAAAGGCCTTTTTAACAAGTAAATAATTTAAAACAATACCTCAAGCATTTTTCAACCTGGAAACTAATGCAGTTCCTTGAAAGATTAACATCCTGAATCCAATTCTGTCAAGAGAAATGGATAAATGCTTTGTTCTAGATATGTGGTAGCTCCACTGGCTTTATGGGAGCTGTTTGGGTGAAGGTAGACACAGCATGGTATTTTTGAACTATGTAATCACTACTTGGGTCATGACAGCTCAGCCTCTAGGACTTCAGAACACTGACTGCTTTCTGTTCTCAGCACAAGTGTTAGACAGGTGATATAGCTTTAAAACATATTTATTCAGCACTCATTCTACTGAAGGATAGCCTGTTTGACAGTGGGAATTACACAGCCGTAACAGAAGAAATTTGCTGCACAATGTCCTCGAGTTACTGTACAATTTATTATTCAGTAATTAACCCTCAGAGATATATATTTTTTGTATCATCTCTGTTCTTCTTACGCTGTGGGGAGAAGCAGGCAGAGCTTGCTTCACCTCATTCCTGACCTCCAGTTAGTTTGTGGAACAGTTCTTCATCCAGAGTTTCATTGTGGTCTTTGGAGCGGGTTGACAAGAAGATGTAGCCCCCAATATGCTCGTGGATGATTTTGCAGTCTGCACTCAGACATGTGAAAGCAATAGACACGTTCTGATCAAACTCAATTCCAACCTAGAGAAAATACATAATAAAAAATCAGGAATGGAGATAAACTGCATCATTTTTCTGCTCCAACCTCAGATAAAGAGCAAGTGTGAGAGCACAGCTGGACCACGAATACTGTGACAAAGCAGCACCTGGCTGCTAACCAAGAGCTGTTGAGATTTCTGGGTATGCACTATGTTGAGGGTCTTTGGTTTCTTGTTTCGTAATGTTCCGTTCTGGCAGGGCCCTCTTGTGGTCAAAGGCCTTTCTGGCAGGCAACAAAAAGTTTGAAAATATTTTTTTTTCTAGTGGCGTATTAAGTGAGAACACTGAGAAGAGCAGCAATGGCACTCCTGACTCTTTGCACACTTAACCAATTATGTTTAATACCATTCGTTGTTATGCGCTGACTTTAAATCTGCTTTTGGTTTTGATTTCCAACTGCCGTCAGTTCTGAAATCCAGCTAAATCAGGTTAGTTGCTAACTGGTTTTTGTCTTTCTGAGAGGCATTACTTGCTCTGGCACGGAGCGTGCAGCAACAGGGGGAGAGCAACAGGGGTTGTATTTGATCTCTCCTGGCTCTTGCAGATGGATGTGGAAAAGGGTGTAAACTGGAACTGTTTCCAGGCTGCCTGTATTTACATCAGCTCCCACTAGTTCCACACCAGTAATGTACAGTTTCAAAGGTGGCTTCGAACTTTGAAATCCAAGTGCTCCAGTAGGCTGCTGGGTAACAGCTGGTTGCACAGAGCATCAAGGAGCAGAAGCACCTTGCTCTAAATTGCACAACGGAGCATCTTTCCCAGGACCACGTACAGGCATAGGGGAGTTTGCAATCTCAGTTTGGGATCTGAAAAACAAGCTGGGTTCCTGTTTTCTCAGCCTGTAACAGAGACTGAATTACTGTAATTTAGAGGATGATACATGAATAAAGAGGTATTTTTACAGACAAATATAGTGAGGAGGAATCTACCTTCAAGTCTCTGTATTTCATCCCACCAAAATCAAGGGCAACTTGAATAATCTCGGCAGGTAGATTTTAAACTGGAGAACTTGTAGTTTTCTGAACTTTCACTACAGACTCAATTAAGAAAAGAAACCCTATATTATTTAACAACGCATCAGAACACATTTAAGATTTCCTCACGGTGAGTCTTAAAAAGACTTCCAGTGTCTGAAACGTAATGGCTGAATGCTGAGAGCTGTTCCTGTTTTACCTGGCGTATTTCCCAGTTCACATTCCACTGCTTCATGTTGGAGAACCTCCACGTTGTGATAGGGTCTCCTGTGGCAATATCTATTCTTATCAGCCTGTTGTAGGACACCCCAAGCACATCTTCTTTCTTGCTTCCTTTAAACCTGAAAAAAAAACCACACCCAACTTTTGAGCAGATTCAGTTTGCAGTTGTTTCTGTCTAAAGAAACATGTAATGTGTCCTCCTGCAGAAGTGCAAAAAAAGAGTGGGAAAATTCACAACAGCCTGGGCTGGAGGAGAGCTTGGACTTCTCTTTAAGACCGTATTTGTAATAAAGCAAAGATGTAGCCTGGTGGAGCAGGTGAAATAATGGGGCAGGTAGATCTGCCTGAAGTCGTCCCAATTCGTTGCTGCTTGTTTAAAAAGTACTGTTCTGCCAAAATGAATGAATTTGATTATATTTGTACCGGAAAAGCGCCAATAATATTTTTTCTTGTGTCACTTCAGTAATGCTGAAATATATTCTTGCGCTTATTCTCAATTAAATTATATAAGCATATCAAATTACTATTTTATATATCACCATTAACTTATCAAAACAACTCAGAGTTACCAAATTATGCACGTTTCTCAGTAGCAATAACATTACAAAATATTGAGACACTTCACCTTTCTTCTAACTAGAAGTGAAAATGAAGTACAATAGTATCAGAATTCATTGCCAACAGACATTTTTGAGCTAGAAAAAATTAGGGAAAGACTATCCAGATAAGAAGTCTGACCTGGCTGCCGTTTATATTTTCTATTATTTTGATCCTGCTTTTGAACTTTCTGTCCTTAGATTAAACTGGTCCTGAGGGAGATAATGTGACCTGGACCACAATTAGCATCTTAATTAACTCTCTACTGAGATACTGTCCATCAGCTTGCAGAAATAAACGAAGATGTTTTGCCCATCCTATAAAATGTAATGTTTCTGTTGTTACAGAATTAGTGCTGACAGATGGGGCAAAACATCTCTATGTCAGTTAATTAAATACTGACAGGGAACATTTGTGGGCGCTGAACTCAAGTGCCTGTTCAGTTCAACTGCTAAAGGATCCCTGGGCATGGTTCTGGCTGCAAGCAAGCAGCACTCCCCCAAGTGGCTCCCAGGGATGGCTCAGGAGCTGGAACATCCAGGCTTAGTTTATGTTTACCAGCTCTATGTTCACTACTAGCTCATGTTGTACTGGTGGTTTGCACCTGACTACTGGGTTTGGGGAAGCAGGAAAGTTTAATAGAATGGATGTTTGCTGTTCTATGACAGCTGGCCTCTGTGCCAGAGTATGGTCACCAGCTTGCTCAGTTTATACCGCAGATGGTTCCTACGTAGCCCTAGGAGAGGTGGTAAGAAATTAGGGAGTGCGCCTCTGAGTACGACTGTGTCAGTACTCTTCATTCTTCTGGTGTTTTGTCATGAGAAAAGGATGCAGGTCAGATACTCTTGCAGAACCATGCCATATTCAAGGCAAGTGTCTGGGGAAACAGCTGTGAAGTCAGCAGGACCTTTCTTGTGCTGACTGCTCTTCCAGACTAATCTAAAAGAGGGATTTTGTGTGCTGTTTTCTTAAAGAAATGCCAAAGAAATTCTGCTCAGCAAAAAGCATGCTGTCATATTCCAACAAGCGAGAAATGAAATGAAAAAATATACTGCAAACCTGCAGGAAACAAGGTTTCCCTTTTTAATTTCATTTAATTATTATTATATTTTAGTGATTTTATGTTCAGGAGGGTTTAATCTGTATGAAGGCTAACACAGTGAAGACTCTCATTCCAGGAATGGAGTTACTGAGTGCTACTGCTATAGAAAAAACAGTAGCATGGAAGTTACTACAATTAATAAAGGTCTGTGGGGAAAAAAGTACTAAGAGAATGCTTCTAGAACAAGGAATCAAATAAAATCAGTGACCATGAACGTGTTACGGCAGCCTGACATTGCTGCAGCAGTGTGATTACCTTACAATGTAGTAGGATAAGCCAAACTCGGGGAGGGACTGCCATGCTTGAATAAAATGCAGCTTTGCTTCCACTAGGGGCATGTGGGATACATTTTGGTGAGCTTCCAGAATACGAGCCGCCAACTGGGAAACACAGCAAGAGAGAAAGATTTCAAGTGAACAAAAATATACATTTTCACTAAATCAAACAGCATTAGCTCTGATGCCAAGTTCAGCTATTTAGTGGTCACTGTTGATGCACTCATAATGCAGAGAGAACTTGGGGACATACTTTGAGCTATAAGGGCAGAACAGCACAGGATGGTCTCAGTATTTGGGTTTGTGCTGCACTCAGACTACTTCCAGCATGCCATAGAATGATCATGTCCTTGTTTGCTGCCCACAGGCCATTCTGTACTGGGAGCCTGCTGGTAAACAGGGAGGAAGCGTCTGTTCATTTCCCTCTGCCATCCGTGTCTTCTCCTGGGCAAAAGTATGAGATGGTATTATTAGGGCAAGGACTTCCCTTGAGAAGGTGATTCATAGTGTTATAGCACTGCCAAAACAGAATGCTACAGTGTAGCTTGCATTACTAGTGAAATCTGGCCCTTGGCTCCCTGCTGGCTCCCCTGCTCCCTGCAGAAAGCCAACATCTGAATTGCGTGTTCGTTTTTAGTAAGTTCTCCAAATTCAGCTATCCTGGAGCACCAGTTTGTTCTCATTCAGAACCGGCAGTGTCCCAGGCCAGAATTTTTGTAGCCAGTTTTTTCATTATTCTCATCTTGTATTTCTCCTCTGGCAATGTGGGCCCTACTGTACTTGCTTTGGATTGACTCCATCGGCTGCAGCTGACCTGGAATGCCTCTGGAAAACAATCTTGCTGGAATGTTAAATGTGCTGCTAAGGAGCAGTTTCACACACCTGGAAATGAACTCTCACCATCCTCCAGGTGGGCAGGGTGTGCTCACAAATGAAGGCTGTGAGGGAGGGAAGGAGCTCAGGATTCAGGCATCTTACAACCTCAAGGTGCCACGCAGGGGCTAAATACAAATGTATTCACAGTAACAAAGCTCCCCTTCCTTACGCAGCTGCTCTAGCTACTGTGCTGTTTATCTAGTTCTGAAAGCAGGCTGTGAAATCCGCAGTTAGCCCCTCTGATTAGGTGATGGGATTTCATGGACGATGCAGTGTAGCATGTACCCTCTTTACTTGGAGACTGTATCTTGAGGTCAGGTGGGCAGAACTCCTGACTCAAAGAGACAAACAATTAAATGGAGAGGAAGGAGGGGTACTCAGTTTAAAATGCAGGCAGAATCTTCCTTTCTCACTCTAAAGAGACTTTTAGGGACTGCACCATCAGGAGAACGTGATGAGTGACTCAGGAGCCAATGTGGATGTAGGAGTTCTTGGAAGAAGGGCTGAGGGTGCTGTCCCTGCATTCAATTTAAAAAAGAGGCCTCTCACCAAGTATCAAAGGGACACATGAGTAATGCAAGGTGACTCTAGTGCATAGCCACATGGTTTCCAAACACTGCTTGGAAACAGTCTCATCCTTAGGCAGACATCTGCCCAGTGTTTGGAACATAACATCCCCAACTGTAAAGCCATGCTCAGTATACCTGCTTAGACTTGTTTTTTTTTGTGTAACGTAGTGAGACGAAGCATTCTGGTTTCATATCTATGCTTTCTGGATCAGAGGCAGCCTGGGGAGACATAGTCCAGTTCTTCATCTTGAGAAATGAAAGGATCTTCTGAACCTCAGAATGGTAAGAGCTATCAGCCATTGTTTTGCCTTTGGAGGCTAAAATAGCAGCAGCCATCCAGCAAGCATATTGGTTCTCCTGCAACAAATACAAATGTTGGTATTTCTGGACAAACCATTTATGAAGATGGCTCACACATCTTTCTCTGTACAATAAAACCACTCAGGACTTATTGTGCTTACTATGTGTGGATGTGTAGTTACAATAGTACTGCTGTTCTTCTCTGATTGGACTAGTTCCGTCTACGGAATCAACCTGCAGAACAATTAGGTTTTAAAGTTTGAAAGCCCCTTATCTTGAAAACGTAGTTATTTCTCTAAAAAGAGATGCTTTCTTGTGCCAAAGAACGCAATATGTAAAACAGTTTTTGTTGTGTCTGCAGCTACCACTGGAAGCAGCTGCCATTGCAGCCATATGCTATCACTGCTACAGTGACTAGAAAAATTTCAGTATTTCATCCATGTAAATATGTCTGGAAAGTGGTCTGATGCATGAAGTTACAAGCTGGCAGAAAGAAATCCTGTATTCTTGAATGTATTTGTTTGGAAATTTTGCGGCGTGACTGTTTTCCACGTAATGAAATTTTGTACACAATTTGCATCGACAGATTTCAATGCAAACAAAATACATTTAAATTGAAAGCAAATGTAAGATCCCTATCTTCATCCGTGCGTAGGGAGTTCTGATTAAGAAAGAGAACAAAAACTCGTTCTGAAAAAACTGAAACAAAATGTTGGAACTTCTTTTGATATTTCTGATAGCATGTTCTTTTATTCTTTCCAGCAACTCTACTTGGAAACTGATGATAAAAACAGAATTGATGTCCTTTTGTTCCCTCAGCCATTACATTTTTGTTAGACCACCACGTCACTCTTAAGTTTTACTGAATGTGTAGATAATAAACTCTCTGGAGCATCCTTATTTTTCTATACAAATTCTAGAATGGGACTGTGGGTATTTTAGACAGTCTGCTAATAAATCTGGAATATAAACTTTCCCTTGTCTTATTACTCACATTATCACATCTTAAGTATACTTCATTCATGCCAGCAGCAACAGGAATTAGTAATTTGATTCCAAACTTCTTTGCTGCAACGTTTACATCTGGTAAAACTTCACATCCTAGATCACAGAGAATGAGAAAGAAAGGGATTAATTTAATTACTACATCGCTAACTTTAAGTACTAGTTAATACTGAAAAACTGCACTTAATGGTTGTTTTGCTTTAAAATTGAGAGCCAACACTTTCAAAGATCAGGCCTAATGAAAGCTTTCTGTTCTAGTTCACTGCCTGGCCTGGCTTGCCAGAGTTATGAATGCTCAATGAGCATGTTATTCAGTATGGAAGAGAACAGATGTGGTAATCTCAGAACTTCAGCCTGGTCTTAGGAAACTCTCAGCACTTAAAATGGAGTGGAGTTCATGAGACAGATAAGTGCTTTCAGATACCTTACCCTAAATGACTTGAAAGCCTGGACTATATTTTCCGAAGCAACTGAGTACTGAAAATGGGACATAGGGTGACATCTGCAACAGAGCTGGTCACTTCAGGGATCCCAGAGATCTCTGGGACCCAGTATTTCATGTTGATGGTGCTATTACAGGCTTTCTGGATCCAGCTGGAGTCGAGGATGACTACAGTTCTCTTTGTGTCAAGGGACACCAGAGCTGTGGGCTACTTGGTGAGGTTCCGGTCACCGTGACTAGTTTTACCATGCATTTGTCTGACCTACTGAGGATGTGCAGGCTGGTATGCAGAGCCATTTGTTCACAGGGATCAACCTTCTTTCTTTTTCAAAAGTTTATTCTAGGAGGAATCCTGGTCATCACTCGTCCTCTGTTGCTGAATATATGGTGTTCCTGCAGGAGTACAGGTAGATAGAGGCTATATATAATGTTTGTGTCTGCCCTGTGTACACCCAGTGCTTCTCTTCCAGAAGCACCTAGAGCTGGCTGCAACTATGGAAACTCCCATGTGTGAAACAAACAAGGCCCAGAGAACTCCTTGGAGGTGTCGCTGCACAGCGGTATACAGAGGTGCAACATTCTGGCTCATCGCATCATCCATAATGCTCTGCTACCGATGTGTGTTTGCCTTGGACAGAGGGAGTACTACCACTTAACAGAGAGTAGAACCATTTGGTAGTAGAAGTATCATTCAGAGATCACATTCTCCCTCTGATTAATCTTTATGTGAACTCAGAGGTACGTGCAATTTTGCAAGCCAGGTCCAGATAAGCTAAGCTACTGAATCCTTTCTGTTCAGGCTTCTTCTGAAGATTCAGTGTGCCTGCTTAGGAGTGTCAGTAACTGAAAAAGTAGTTTCAGGACTAAACATGACTGTGCATGCCTTCAGTCCTGCAGAGATTTCTTGATGTATTCCGTTCATTAATGCAGTATAAAACAGGAAAGAAAGAAGAAAATTCCTACCTTTTAGGTTTAGTTTCTCTATAGGTTCTCCCTGTCCAGATTCTTTGTTTTTAAAATAAGATATGGAAGTATCTTTAAAGACAAACCAATATGGCTTGACAGTTCTGACTGCCAGTCTCTTGGGCCTAAAAGAAAAAAGCAATCACATTTGTTGACACTGAAATGTCCAAAGTGCTCATTCACTCACAAGTTGAGATCACTACTGTAGATCTCAGATTGCCTTGAGGTTAGATATACGTGGCGTCAGTTGGGCAACTCACACTTGTGTGATCAAGGGGCAAAGCAAATGCCTGGAACCAGCACAACACCTGGGTTATCCCACGTATGGATGTGTTTTTTAGACTCTAGCTGAATCTTATCTGTAAGTTCTTTCCCTCCTTTTATTCCCCAGCTCTTATGTGATTTCTCGTATTTATTCTTCCTTTCCTAAGCAAAGCCATTCCCTTCCAACAAAGACTATATGTGTATGTATATATTACTAACATAAACTCAATAATGCTAATGTAACCCACTAGTTTGTTCCTATGCAATAGAATTAGCATCAGCTTTTCATGGTTCCTTATCTAGGAAATTAGCACCCATCAAACTAACTTGTATGCACTGAACTGTAATGGGGTAGAGACCATCTTTTTGGCTTTATCTGAATAAGATTTAGCACAACAAGATTTTATTCCTTGACTAAGTTTCAGAGGTTTTGCAGCATTCCAAGAAATGGTAATAGTTGAAACCATCTTATTCAGCACTTCACACATTTACACACATGGATTAATGCTCATTATTTTACTTCAGTACTATGCTAATGCAAACTAATTTCTTTCAAATAGTAGGCAGAAAAATATCTACTTTGCAACTGTGAATTAACTGATGGATACTAACAATTAAATTTAGTTGTGCTGGCTCCAGGAGGAGATAAAAATGATAATTCCACTAAGAATATTCCAACAAAACCATGGGGAAAAATATCTTAGATTCAGTATACTTCAAGAGAGAAAAACAGAAGTCTTAGCACTTAGTGGAATTCTACTCGCTATTTAGTACTTGCCTTTACATCAGAGATAATGGTATAAATACTATACAGCTAACTCCAAAACAGTGATGTACTACCCACTCTTGCCTTCTCTAGCACCTTTCTAGAAATCCTACTTCAGTCCTTTCTAGAAAATCCAGATCTTTAGGTTTAAATTCCAAAAATAACTTGAATTTTCAAAACTGCTAATTACTTTGGCTTTTAATTTTCCAATAGAGACAATTTTTTTTTCCCCAAAATAAGAAGAGACTGACATTTTCTTAAGACTAACAGAATTATTCTTCTCTCACAAGAAGTTAGTGAGTGCTTTTTTGAAAGCTTATCATTTTTTTTTTGAAATATTATCCTTCTCCACAACGTTATCACACACCTGAAAGCCGTATTTAGTAGTGGGTTAATGTGGTCTGTACTCTGAACAATTTTGAGTAAAAGTTTACTTCATTTATTATAAATTAATACTATATTATAAATTATATATTTATTATATTTATGTGAATACGTCTGCGTATGACATACAGAAGTTTGCATTTCAGTTTGTAACTAAGCACATAATTTTACTCCCGAAACACTGTTGTTCCTTTAAAAAATGTTTTACAACTTACCAAATTTCTACAGTGCGTTAGGTTTAGTAAGTGATTAACCATGTCTATGGGAAATGTTTAATGATGAAAAATAACCAGTGAATGCTTTTAAAGCAAACTATTCAACTGCGGAGGAAAAATAAACAATCTATTGTTAGAGGCAAGAAGCAGATGGACCCTAAAAGGCTTAAATTCCCTTTAATCCTAAGCCACCTTTGTAATGTGTATGTCAAACACAACTTCTTAATTGGAAATTAATGATACTTAGCAGTTAACAACAGTTAAGAATTTTCAAGTGCAATTTTCAGTTTGCTGATTACAAATATGACTTGTCAACAGAATGAATGTAATAGATATTCCTGCAATGGAAATCTTTATCATTCTAAAACCTGAAGACTGCTTTGATGAAAGACACTGTAGACTTGAGGTCAATGTAGTCATTTATATAACTCTTAAATGAAGATATTATAATGGTATCAAAGAACTGTACTTTCCTCAGTTTACTTATTCAGTGAGGTATTACTGAGTTGGTTTACTATACTTCTACTCCAACTTGAAATTCATTTTCTTATTAGAAAAAACAATCCACATCTGATGAGAAAGAGGTAATATGTTTGTTTTGTTTAAGAAGGAAAAAAAATCCACAAGGTTGCCTTCAGAAGTCCTTCTCAGGGAAAACCAAAAGTTTTTTTTCTTGTTTTTCATTGGCAGAAATGAATCACAGTAAAATGCGATTGAGAACAAAACTGGAAGTTATTTAGAGACAATGATTGATGAACACTAGAAAATTACAGAGAAATATATAAAGCCTAGACTTCTAACAAGCATAAATATAGATGCCATAGCACCCCAGAAGTTAGAAAGATTTCATGAGAATCTGGCTGAGAAGCAGTAAGAGAAAGATTTGAAGAGGGGGATATTAGGCTAGTTAGATCTACCTGGTGTATTTGCTCATTTATAACCTCAGGATCTACTGTTAGATTAGAATGCAATATTCAAGGGATCTCTTGTATGGTAAGCTTTTTGTTTTGTATGTTTTATCATTAGTTTTAATAACTCACCTAACTAGCCTGAGATAATCAGCAAGTTTCGGGATGTCTGTGATGTCCTCCTATCAGGAATAATCAGGAATAATTTTAGTACAATACACTTTGTAATTGTCTGTTAACTCTGTTAAGAAATCAGGAACCGGGAAGGCTCATCAGAGCCAATACATTCGACTTAGTGAAAGCAATTCTGGAATGCAAAAAGACATACCAAAATGTTACTTGACTTTCCGCCTTCCAGTGTCACCTCCAGATTAGAAAGTGCAGCTTCGACTTCATCTACTTCTGATTCAGTGGTGAAATCCTGTGTCTCTGATGATGACGATAACTTGCTTATGTGATACTAAAATAGATCATCAAGAATCAGATTTGAATGGGCAAATTTATCTCAAATATCGATTAGCAACATAGAATCACAGCATATGAGAACAGGTCCTTTGGGCTTCTGGGTCTCGGTCAACTGTGTGAAGATCTGCAATGCAGAACCTCTTAAAGGGAAACAGTAAGTCCAGTGTCATTTCCACTGCAACTGCTGACAAAAGTTTCCCATTTTAATTGTCAAGATTTATATTTCTTTGCTGTATAATCATCCCCTTCTGCATTCTGTCAGGCTGACTCTGCTAGCATTTACACTCATAGTACTGCGACCTGTAAGTGCCATCCATACCAGGTGGAAACTTGGCAGCTAAGTTCTGTGGTATTCCACAGTGCCAGGCTGTGAATTTTTGACAGTTTCATTTAAATTTAAAAGGAAGGAATTTGTTACTAATACATTGTCGTGCCTTTATTACCCACAGTCAGGGACTAGGCCATGATAAATCGTGTTAAATTTATATGTACTTCATAGCACCTCTACCTTCATACTGTGTTATAAGGTTTCTTTTTTTTTTTTTTTTTTTTTGCCTGTTGTGAACATATTCATTTGTGTATTAGATTTTCAGGAAGAACACATGAAAGGGTGGTAGCTGGTATGAGAAGCAACACTTCATAGTAATCCCCTTCAGAGTAGACTGGCATCAAAGTAATATCTTTTGTATGGTTAGCTTTAGGTAGTGCTAGTGAATGGTTCCGTGAAGAGTATATGTCATTTTGAGTGGTGGTATGCTGCCACTGAATTAATTTGTTTTAGTTAATTGATGCTCCTTATTGTTTCTCACTCAAATAGGACGCCACCAGCCCAAGGTCACCTATTGGCCTGGGCTCTGTTAAAGTCCTGTCCTAGCTTGTGCCTGTCTCAGGAAAACAGGTTTTGCAGCTTGGATCAAGTACATGCCTGTAGTGCAGCAAAGATCAACATTTCTTCCTCTGTGCAGTCAATTTCTTCTAAGAGGATGGCCCAGCGGGCTTGCTCATATATTTGGTTTATTCGCACTGCATCATACTGTAGCAAAAAAAGAACACTGGTCATTCATGACAGTCAAGGTACAGATTCACAATCAGCTGCAGCTGATCTAACATTGGACTGAAGCCATAAAAGTGGTTTCCTTCCTCTCCCCAACTTCTGCCCCGCTATATGTTCCCATCTTTCTCTTATACAAGCTCTCATGATTGTAATCTCACAGCGACTTGCTGATCCAACAGAAAATTAATGAGGACTCTGTGGCTCCAGTAGAAGGGAAGATTAAAACTTCCCTTTTTGTGGTAGTAGGTTTTGGACTGGTTTTAGCCAAATGTGGAGCCACACTGAGAGTGAAAATAACACGACATGGCTGACAGGCATGTGACATTCAGTAGCTTGCTACTGCCAAAAGACAGAAATTCTTAGTCTTTACTTCCTCTCTTTTGCTTTAGGCTTTTTTGGTTCTGGCTCTCCTCTTTCACTGGCTTGACATTTGTCAGATCCTGCTGTGAACTGCTTTAATTCACTATCCATTTTTTCAACGTGGATTAGTTTAAATTTGTTTGGTTAGTAAACTGAAGTGAGTCATGGATACTCAAGCTCCAGAGCTGGTGGAAGGTAGCTGACGGGAGGGTGAACCTGGGAGCACGACCTCTCTCTTTCAACAGCTTCAGGCTACCTAATAGCTCATTGCTATCTTAGGTTCTTTCATGGCTATGGTGAAGAATGGAAACGTCAGGGCTGCTGAAGTTGAGGCTCCCATTTGATTTTTAGTGGGGATGGCATTTCACCTAAAACATATGACCTGAACTAGAAAATGCCCTTTTATTTAGCCAAGATGCCTGAAAGAAAATGGATTTACAGAATTAACAGAAAATAATGCTATGAATGCCAAATCCACTTCACATTTAACACGTGATTTGTTCTGGTCAATGGTGATAGTTTAATTTCTCTAAATATACAACCCAGGCCCTTAAAAATCCTGGCTTAACAAAACCACGGTGTCTGACTTTTAGTGGAAATGATCACAAATGAGAGGCAAATCGAGAAAAACTTTTAAATGATTTTTGAAGACTAAGTCTTGCTTTCAGATGGGACTTGAATGCTTCTACCGAGCTTTCAAGAAGTATTAAATCACCCAGATATATTGAAACTAACTTGATTTAAGTGCCTTGGTGCTTCAGAGGGCTTGAGTCCAGAAAAGCTGAACATTCACTGAAGGGCAGTAGAACATAAATGTCACCTCCATGCCTATTTTCAAAAATAGGTCTTATACTTCTAGATCATTTAGGTTGAGTTTTCCCCTTAGTTTTTCTTGTTAGAAGCGAAGCGGAAAGTAAACTGTCCTCTCTAGAACTACAGACACTGTTTCTGGTGCTCTTCAGATCTCATCTTTATAGTTAAGATCTTATCACAGGTAAAGAATGGTAATTCTGTGTCTAGAGGGGAAAAGTGCAGCCATAGCTGAGGGGCAGAATTAGAATTTGATCTCTGAAAGGCCTGTAACAAATCCTTGCTAAAATTCAGTATCCTTGTGCTACAACTCCTTGACATGAAAGCAGTCAAACAATGAGCAACAATAAAAACAAAGCTCTTACTTTTGGATTCAAATCAAAGAAAGTGTAATATTTAAAGCGTAGAAGAAGCTGATCATCCTCCAGAATGCCTTGTTCCATAAGTGATCGAGATGAATCTAGCCAGCTGTGGGAGAAAACAACTCTCAAATTCGTTTGTACAGGAAAACTGTCACACCTGCAAAGCTCCAGTGCAGTTATGAAACAGAAATGGTAATGAACAGTTCTAAGTCTTGCAAGTCAGGGAAAAATTCACATTTCAAGTCATAACTTGAGAAAGTGGAATATTCATGTAGATTTCCAACTTTCATTGTATAAACACAGTACCTAAAATCTTCCTTTTTTTTTCTCCCAACTACTGTTCAAAACATCAGGACTAGATGCCAGAAACCAAGCAGTAAGTAGTCATAGGGTGAGCTATGCCAATAAGATTGTAATTGACCTCCAGAAATGGGAATTTAATTCAAGCCACGTATCCTTACAACTCTTGCTTTTAATTTCAGTATTTGCTACTTGCATCGCTAGGCCCCTAGCACACTGTATTCTTCTGTGCCGTTCAATAAGCAATGCCCGCTTTTGCAAAATTCAAGAACTCACATATTTCTAATTCATCAGAACTTACTGAATTTATCCACATGTCTATTTCCACTGTCTCTTTAAAATCTTTAGAGTTTGCTAACCAAACAGTCTTTTGCTATACCCGCAGTGCTACTCACTTTACTGGATTTACCTTCATCTAACAGAATTTAGTCTGAAGCCTGCACAGTTGTATCATTCATCACTTCAAAACATGATCTGATGTTGAATAAGGAAGGAATGTCAAAAACAGTCTAAGTATTTTCAAAATAAAACCTAGATCAAAGCACTTTTATAAGTATAAATATAGCCATTTATCAAGATTTTGTTTTCAAGGTCTAGTTTGCCTTTAATAAGCTGGATTAATGCCAGCTCTGTTCAGCCAGCTTACAAAGAAGTCAGAGCGCTGTCTTACCCTGCATTGAGTTTGGCTTTGTCAGCTAAAGTCCGAGGCTGATACATCTCTGCTAGTGTTTCTGGAGAACAGTTGGAATGACTGAAGGCAAGGATGCTGCAGTTCTGCTCAGTCAAGGGACTATCACTGAACCAAGTGATTGTAGAAGAAGCTGGTGTCCCACTGATAGGATCGTAAGTGGGCGTCATGGTTTTACTATATAAACCTGGACTCGCTGCAAGTTAAAGCAGTAAAGTATTATTCCAAGGAAAAGTGCCTTCAGATTTAGGTAGTCTACCATTTTCCACTGCAAAAGACTAACCTTTTTCTTTCAAGACACTACTATCCCTGCTCTTTGCAGCAGCCCTTGTCCTTTTATAGGCCAAGCACCCTAAAGGATAGAAGTGCTTTTCCTTCTCCTGTGAGGCATATCTCATTTGTGTTAGACACAGGAAACACTCTCAGTTTTTTATTTCTCTTTTTCCTCGCAGATTGCCAAAACTGTCGAAATTTTTAAAGTTTGATCTCACATTTTTAAAGAGCAGCAGCACATCTTGTGTGCAGGGCCACAGCCGATCACCTCTTTTGTGGAATGGCCTTTCAAAGAACAATGGAAAGTAAAACATTTACACGATAGAAGAACATAAATATACTGGGGATTTCTTGAAGCTAATAATTTCAACTCAGCTCTGTCTCTGTGACAACAATCCTACATTGAACTGCTCTCCTTGGCTTTAATTGCATAACACAATTCCTTCCTCTTTTTAACTTTCAGTCAGAAGAATAAAATTATCCTAGTTTCTCATTACCTGATGATCCAGAACCCCCTGGAGAGTTGCACAAGTTTAAAATGTCTTCTGTAACCAGTTCTTTGCTGTTCTTATCTTTTTTCCTCTTTTTTGGGAGTATATCTTCTGACAGTTTCAACAAAGAGAGTTCTTCTGACCGTCTGATATCTACAATAGCAGTTTGGGAAACGAAGCAACATGAAACACTGCAAACTTAGAAGACTACGTCCAAAAAAACCCCATGATTAGTGACAACATTTGGGGAAGCTCCATATTGCTCTCTGAACCTTATTTTTGGCAGTTTGAAAGGAGTACCCATGGCAAATCCAGTAATTCAGTAACAACGCGAGAGACTGGGCAATGAGGGTGAGTTTTGCCAGCATTTAAGCGTGCTTTTTTAGCAAGTGTCACTGTGTTTTAGTCTATGAGGGAAAAAACTCTCCCTAAAGGCTCTGTAATTGCCGTTGAGCATAACCTCAATTAAATGTATGATTTAGGAATAAGCAAGAACAGAAATGGAAACACTGTATTTGAAATTCACTCTTTTTTCTTTGCCTAAGGATTTCTTATTTTACCTATGAGGTTGTGTCTTGCTGCTACTCTATTCCCTACTGCACTACTGATTCAGATGTATTATCAGCTGCAAATCTGAAAAATGTGCAAAATACTTTCATCTTGGGTAAGCAAAGACATTTTAAACTCTGTTCACGTATGAGAAGAGTTAGCAGATTTAATCTGGAAGAATATCTAATTAAGCTGTTAATTAAGTGACTATGTCAGTTCAGCAATTATGGCATTTTTATCAGAGTTGTTAGGTGTAGTAAATGCATACTATCCCTTCCACAGTGCACTGCTAGAAGATGAAATGGAAAGCTACATTGTGGTCAACATATCATAGAATACCTTAGGTTGGAGGGGACCTTAAAGACCATCTCGTTCCAACCCCCTGCCAGGGTTGCCAACTTCTGCATCAGGCTGCTCAGGGCCCCATCCAACCCAGCCTTGAGTGCCTCCTGGGTTGGGATATCCACAACCTCTCTGGGCAGCCTGTTCCAGTACTTCACCACCCTCTGAGTAAAAAATTTCTTCCTAACATCTAACCTAAACCTCCCCTCTTATAGTTTAAAGCCATCCCCTATTGTCCTATCACTATCAGATCATGTAAAATGTCAGATCTCTTCCTGCTTATAAGCTCCTTCAAGTACTGGAAGGCTGCAGAGAGGTCTCCCTGGAGCCTTCCTTTTTCCAAGCTAAACAAGCCCAGCTCCCTTAACCTGCCTTCATAGGAGAGATGCTCCAGCCCTTTGATCATCTTTGTTGCCTCCTCTGGACCCACTTCAACAGCTCTGCATCCTTTCTGTACTCAGGGCCCCAGGCCTGGACAAGGGCAGAGCAGAGAGGGGCAATCCCCTCCCTCTGCCCGCTGGCCACCCCTCTGTTGATGCAGCCCAGGCTACAGTTGGCCTTCCAGGCTGCAAGCACACACTTCTGGCTCACGTCCAGTTTCTCGTCCATCAGGACGCCCAAGTTCTTCTCTGCTGGGCTGCTCTCAATGAGTTCTTCTCCCAGTCTATACTCATATCTGGGACTGCCTTGACCCAAGTTCAACACTGTGCACTTGGCCTTGTTAAACCTCATTAGTTTCTCGTGTGCCCACTTTCTGAGCATGTCCAGGCCCCTCTGGATGGTGTCCCTCCCTTCTATTGCGTCAGCTGCACCACTCAGCTTGGTGTCAGCAGCAAACTTGCTGAGCATGCACTGGATCCCAAAAGTTGAAGTTCCTTCTGAAGATGAATGTGTTAACAGGATAAGCTTTGAGGATCTAAATTAAAATCGGGATTAGATGTATCGTAAAATGAAAAGATTCCAAAGACTGTTTGTGGACTCAACTTATTCCTGTTGGGCACATAGGTCTGGCTTGCTGCAAAACTTCATCTTGTGATGGAAGTGCTCAGTGATAGGAAAGAACAGAGACATGGGAACGCAGTGCTGCAGCACATTCATGGCTTCTACAGAGAAGCTGGGTAAGCTCTGACCTAAGAGTCTTAGAGTTTTGAACACGCAAAACATGCTCCTTCTGAGGTAAATACATATAACCAATTGACCAAGATGAATATCATCTTACTGATGTTCGTGCAGGTAGAAGATTAGTTGACATCAGTAAAAACACCTGTGCCAAAAACTGCTGGAAGAGATCAATACATCCATGCCCTTAGTGGCACAGAGGAAGCTGGACTGAGTCCTGCCAAAGGAGGACAGGGATCCCTACAAAACCATCAACAGGACTTTGATTATCGAGTACTCTAACAGCTCATTTCTGACATTGTTTTCAGCAGAGTTATCACAGTGGGAACCACTGGCATGCACTGCATACTCAAAACAGAACACCTGTCTTTTCATCCTACCTCAACTCAATCAAACTTCTCCTTGAGCTAGCAGGGAGTAAGGATTTTACATGAAAACAAAGCCACCTAATAAAATGCTCCAGTTTAGCTGCCAGAGGCTTTACTTACTGAGAATTCTGCAGATGTCGCTGACAGCTTTGAATACCACAGAAGAAAAGCTGACTTTCAGTCTCACGGTCTTCATGTTTGGCAAGCGAAGCCGCAGCATTTTGTGCTGAGTAGTAAAGAGCAGCTTAGCATCTGCCTGTACCCCGCATTTATCAAGAGTCCAGTGGGTTTTCAGTAGCCAACACTTTTTTTGCTCCCACCAAAGAGCATAGTCTGACCAATCTTGTGACACTTCTAGGAAAAAAAACAGTAACAGTATGGTTCTTAGTATTTTAAGTAACTAATAAACTAACAAATTAGCTTTGGAAACAGTACTCTGCAAATGGGAGAATTTACCTACATTAAAATCATAGTTCCAGTTCCTCAGACCTAGACCTCATTTGCTGAATACTTGTTGCTGGTGCTGGGATTTAACTTTGTTTTCCATGAAGAGTTAACCTAGATGCTGACTGTGGCACTGCCTTAATCTTGCAGATATCCACAGGGAAAGCACATCTCCTGAATCTGGTGTTATGCATGGTCCAACACTACTTTGATTGTGCTGAGATATGGAATAATAAC
Organism: Numida meleagris; assembly: GCF_002078875.1. Taxonomy (NCBI): domain Eukaryota; kingdom Metazoa; phylum Chordata; class Aves; order Galliformes; family Numididae; genus Numida; species Numida meleagris. Next base: position 14,991,294 of record NC_034411.1, on the reverse strand, counting down.
AAAGGTACTCACTTTGCAACTCAACAGTGGGAGCTGAAAATACCTTGTGTGCACCCAGATGGGCACAAGTTCTTCCAGTCTGCTGAACAGATCATCTCTATAACCTTAAGAACCAGCAATAAGTTCCTTGAGGTTTTGGTGACACACAGCTAAAGGCTGTTCCAGTCATTCAGCTCTCCTCTGTGGCTGCACAGTTAAAGTTAACAAGGACGCTCACAAGAACAAGAATTACTATGTTGGCAGCAAGCCCTGTACAGACCAGGAGAGTGTTAACAAGCTCTAACAAATAAGATGACATCTAACACACAGCATACAGAAACTTATAAGAGAAACTTCTAAGGGAGGTAGAGTGAATACGATGTGATATGGTACAGATACATCTTTCAGTGGTCTGTGCAGAAAAGCAGGCTGATGAGGCTGACCAAGGACAGCCAAGGGTTGCCTACAAAAGCTTCTCAGTGGAAAGATGGCTGCAAAAAGATAACTGTCTTGTTTCACCAATGTGGACTTGCATGTGTTTTAAGTAAAAATGTTGGTATCTTTTGTACTTCGAAAACATGCAGACAGAGAAAAGCTCTGAATCAAGAACAAGACTTTGTTCGTGAGTTCCATGAAGAATTTTTTGGAGGGGGAGAACAATGACTTTTGTCTGTTTTTGTTTTTGTCAGTTTTGAGCCCATAGCTATCCTGACATGAAAGATGTCAAAACCTTGACTAAATGAGATTGAAAATCACACGCATAAGGAGACAAGACATCGCTGCTCCTAGTTCCATGGGGAATTCAGAGATTAAATGGATTAAAGGAAAGCAGCATGTATTATTTTAATAACACCATGCAAATGAAACTGTCTTTACTCACTGATTTGTTCTACTAATTTCAGCATCACTCCTCCGATATGAAGGTCCCCTGTGACCTGTAGTGTAAATTCCTTTTGCTCCTCTTCGCACTGATGATCAACTGTCACCAAGAGCTCCCAGGTGTTAGACCCATATGCACCAGAGGAAATCATTTTCCAAAGATTTGTGTAAGCTCTGCAAAAACCAAAACAAACAGAAAGAATATTTTTTCCTCTACTCTTTGAAACCAACGCATATCTTCACAGTCTCAAAACACATCTATGTTGCCAAGATTTCATAGCAGCCTTAGTAGGAAATTCAGATGTGTTATCTTGTTACCTCTGAACTAAACTCTGTTCTTCTGATTATTCTTGCAAGACAGACGTGTTTTGTTTTTTTGTTTTTTTAAATCCTGATTATTTTTTTTTTCCCTAACTCAAGTATCTCCTGTTGGGTGGAGAGGGCACAGTTTCATCTCAGTTTCCTCACTGCCCATCAGGACACTGCAAAGCCTGTAGTTGTAGGTAGAATCTGTTCTGGCAATCTATCCAGTCAACAGAGGAATTCTGTTGACTTTTACACTCACAGCTATAATTTTCACTGCAAATAAAAGTTTACACTTGCAGCAAAAGGCAGGAGAGTTCTACCAGAGTATTTTTCCTATTAGGGTAGGTGTGTGTGGGTGGGCACAAACAACTTTAATGGCTCTCTGCCAGCAACATCAAGGCACATAGCAGCAGTTCCAGCTGACTGTCTGCTTGTGCAGGGCTGAAAGCAGGTATCCTCTCTCAGCATGGTGAATCACCTGAGATTCCACCAGGCTCCTGCCAGTACATGTACACAGTAATCATGCCAAGCCAAACTAGAAGAGATGCTCAATGTAGAAGCGAAGTAGGTTGTCATCAGTAGAGTTCTGCTAGTTAGTGAAGAAAGAGCGTGTAGGTACACAGTGCCTGATGCTGCAGGAAGCATTTGGGATATTTAACCAGTGAAAGAAGATACCGGATTACCACTCAGTGTCCTATCAAACTGAACCCTAAGAAACAAACCTTTACAGTGGAAATTTAAGCAGTAGAGTGGATGCCTTCCATTTATCGCAGACGTTCAGCGATGTCTGAGAATTCAAGTAACAAACAAAGAATTTGGTCTGTGATACTGTATGCAGACTGCCTGAACATGTAAATTAACTAGTACTTGTTCACAAAGTAGGCTAGGGGGGACACAGCAATGCTAACATACTTCTGTAGATCTTAAAAAAGAAAGTATTTAGTAAGTTAAATTGTTTAGCCTAAGTTAGGTCAAAACAGAAAATCAAGGACCATTCCCATGGGTGAGGAGTGACAGAAGGAAAGACCCTTTCTAGGACTGAGCACAGGACAAAAGCAGACTTGTTTAGGCTACATGAATGTGAAATGAAGCTAATGGTTAAATACCTCATGCCTAGAAACAGGGTTTTCTAGTTTTTATTCCACCTATGCACCAAATTCATAATAATAAAGCTTTATGTTACTGATTAGATAACAAAGGAGAGTTTTCGTGCCAGAAGGTACTATTTGAAGGCAGAGCCGAGTTCAATGTTCAGAGGTTCCCTTCCAGAGGCACAAAGAGGCTCAACAGCCAGTCTGTTACAGCTTAATCTTCCTCAGACTTTCAGATGTGTTTCTTAACTTGTTACAGCTTAAGAATTTCAATAGGAAGACTTCTGATTTCTTGTTAAATTACGTAACATGCAGTATTTGTATTATGGAGTACAACATAAACTCAGCTAACCATTTCTGTCACATTCTTTGAAAATCTGTTCTCAGAATACCAACGCTGCCGACTTGGCTTCTTGAACTCCTCTTGGGTTGAGGCCATACCTCGTGGCAATCCTACTGATACAAAATTGGATATCTAAGGGATAATACAAATATGGTGGCAATGACAAATCTACTAATAAGAACAAATGATTCCAAATGTAATGAAAATGTATGTGTTAAGATTTGATTGATGCCAAAAGAAAATGAATGATAACATAAAGGAAACAATCTGTCCGGCTCAAAGCCATCATTGATAAGGTGATTTTCTGCTAAAAGGAGTTTCACTGGAATAGTGCTGGGAGTCTGCCTTAATGTCTAAAATCCTGACTTAGAACCGAGAGCTCTAACTTGGAACACCAAGAGGCCAATTTACATGGAGGAACAAATGCTGTTATTATGTTCTTTCATGTGCCAGCCTACACCTTTTCACCAAATAGTTACTGAACTAAAAACTAACAAGGGCTGGTACTTATCCAAGAAGTTTGTTTTGTCTTGGTAAATAAAGGCATCATGCTGTACATTGGAAAACACTATGGCTGTACTGCCTCTGGGATAGAGCTGGGATTTTGGATTTGTGCTGCTGTGCGCTACACGGATTTATTAGCTTAGGTATGCGTTAGACCAGGGCATTGTGCCTCTCATGGAGGCAGTGTTCAAGAGCTCCTGAGCCCCGGTACACCAGGATTCAGCACAAGGGGAATACAACATGCAGGAGATCAGTTGTTACCGTTACATTTCATTCACAACAATAGGAAAGTCAGAACACCACCAATCACACTCCTGAGCATCCATAACAGCATTAAAGTACATAAAAATCTACAACTGGCTAAGCATGAGGACCATGTGATTTCAGCTGAAGAGCACAGGTATGAAATCTAGCAAAGCTGTAACTTTTGCCTACACTTCAGTCTACTGTGAGGCAGTATTATTCCTGAGTAAGTCTCATCTGTCCAGCAAAACCATATGGGTAACTTCTTTCTAAATTTGCTTTAGCTTGTGAATCCAATTCTGTGTACAAATGCATGTGCTGATGTGGGTGAAAATGAGCAGCCCGAGGGGTGGGTGAGACTTGCTCACACTGCTGGCTTGCAGGGCCTGGAAAACCATGGCCTGAGAGCAGCTAATTCTGGCACCCCGTCATTCCCTGAAGCTGCTCTCTTCCCCACTTCCTCCTCCAGAGGTTTTAGTTCGATGATAAGAAAACGCAACTACCAGTAAATCTATCAGACAACAAAACCCAGTCTCAAAAAAGCGGCAAGCTATGCAACAGGGACAACTGGCTGTTGTGCATTAAAAGCAAAAGAAACAACCCAAACTGCCAAGAGGGGCTGTGCGTGCCCCAGGTCTTAAAACCTCAGGTGGGCGCTGGATGTGCTGGCAGGGCGCAGATTTTTGCTCCAAGCTTCAAACTTGGTGTGGAAGTACAGAAGGACGTGACCTTGTCCGAAGAGGAACAGATTCACCTTCAGGTTAGGCGGGGAAAACACGTAGCGCGCTTCTGATGCCTCTGCACGCTCGCAGGCCAGGCAGCCCCCTCAGAGGGAAACGCTGAGGAGTGCATTCCGCACGGAGCCCAGGCCTTTGAGGAAGTGCCTGGCTGCTGCCACCCCAGCGAGGAGATTTCCCGAACGGGCCTTGGATGGGATCGGTTCAAACCGCAGCGATTAAAACAGCTCCCAGAATAAGAATTAATAATAATAAACGTTGCCGACCCTACCCTCGCCACCGCTGCTCCGCGCCCCTCGGCCCCGGCACGGCCCGCCCCGCCGCCCCCAGCCCGCGCCGCTGCCCGCTCCCCCTCGCTCACTCACTCGGGGCCCGGCTCGGCCGTCCCTCGCCTCCCCGCCCGGCTCCTTCTCCCTTCGCCTGCACCTGGCGTCTCAGCGCCGGGAGGAGGAGCGGCGCCCGGCCCTGCCCGTGCCGTGGCGGGGCCCCGGGGGCTGCGTCGCTCAGGGAGCGGCCCCGCTCCCGCCCCCTCTCCGCGACAGCCAGCCGGCGGCACCCCGGGGCCGGGCAGCGCGTCCCTGCCCCAGCCTGCCCTGCCCTCCGCCCCGCTCTCAACTCCTGGCGGGCAGCAACAAGCAAGAGTGCGGTTCTTGCGCTGCCCTCCTGAAGCGCGGGCGGCTTTGTTCCGCGCGGGGCTGTGCCGTGTTCCGGCCTCCTCGCGCTGCCCAGCTGCGGGGCCTCAAAGGCCGAGGGGTCGTCTGTTGCTTGCAGATGTCCAGAGAACTCTAGGAAAGCAACAGAAATGCCTACCTTCACTCTTTGCTCTTCAAAATACTGAGCACCAACAAGTCTGAGTGACAGCCGTGGTCGTAACCTGGCTCTGCCTGCTGTATTTTTGGTCTCCAGAAGAGGTTGGCTTTCTGTGGTAGAGGTGGCTGGGCTGCGAGGAAGGCCCCCACGGGGAAGTTGATAGCCGCCCTTGTGAGCGTGGAGTGGAAAGCCATGTCTAGAATGCTCCCTGTCTCACCATTAGGAAGTGAAAGCTGCTGTGAAGAAACCATAGATATGACGTTGAAATTAATGTTTAACGCCAGAGTAACTTTTAAAAAGCTATGACTCTAGATCCATGTTTGCAAATGTAGCTACACAGATAAAAGCTGCTTTGAAGTGACTGCAAGATAAAGGCTTTCCTTTTGTTCTGAAAGGCTTCCTGTGTGAGTTGGGTGCTGGGTGTGACACTGGGAGGTGGAACAGCCCAACACTCCCAGTGCCAAACCTCTGGCCATGGAAAGGCCCGCTGGGGAGCTCTTCCTCCTTTATGTCTAACTGGAGCACCCTGACCCCAAGGCCGTCGAACCATGCTGGGTGTACAAAGGGCTGTTGATTTCAGGATGCTTTGGTTGAGGAGTTTGAGACTGGTGGTTTCTGGAGAGAAAAGTTCATTTCTGAGGGTGAGATGCCAGAGGACAAAAATATGTATTTGAGGTGTAGGGATCCATTACGACAAGCAAAGTGAGTTTGATTGACTGGAAGCAGATAAGTGCTTCTCTAAAAGGCAAATTCCCACAGAAAACCTTTCTTCCCTTGAACTTTTTACCTGCCTAGTGTGTATAGTGAGCAGGTACAACAGAGCGGGGAAAAAAATTGACGGGAGACAAATGGAGAAAATCAAGGAAAATGTTCTTTCAAATTGAACTAACATCCTGGAAAACAAGTCCCCAGAGGCTGGAGACGTAGAAGGGGTGCATCTCTGAAACTCCATCGGGAGCAAACAGCTACTATCATTAGAACAAAGCAGATGTGAAGTAGCTGAACTACAGATAGAATCACATGATCTTTGATCCCCTTATTGCTGCCATAGATTCACCCACTGAGCTGTTCTGACAACACTGATCTTTTCAGATTGTGAGTGCACCAGAACTGTGTAAGCATCAAACATCCTTTAATTCAAAAACTTGAGAACAAATGCCTTTCCAGACTCAGTCACCTGGAAGCACTGATGAGCCTTTAATTGCCCTGACCATCCTCGCCTGAGCTCTCCTGCCCCCTGCTTATGAACCCAGTAGCAGCTGTTGAGCTCAGGTTTGGGTCTTCAGTTCCTGTATGAGTGATGCTGGTGGTGCCTTGGTTGTAGCATTGAAGGGGCTACTTTGTAGTTTTCTTCCTTGCACTTTTGCTGTTTCTTGTCAGTGGCTTGGCTCAGCGGTTGGTTGGCTGTTAGATCTTCGTAGTGCAGTTTGGTAAGTTATCTATTTGTTTTTTGAATATAGATATGTATACAGTTGAGCAAATAACTTTTCACAGAAAATACCTTTGGGGTATGTGAAACTCAGGACTAAGTTATTTTCAGTAGTTAGAAAAGTTTTAAAAAAAAAAAATAAAATGGAAAGGTAGTCCCTGGGCTAGAATTGTGATAAGTGCTCTTCCTGGCTATGTGAGCTTTTGTCTCACTTGCATGTGTAAGATGTAAAACTAGGAAGATTTTCCTTGTGAACCATGCTGCCTAAACATGGACATAGAATCATTAAGGTTGAAAAGATTTCTAAGGTCATCTAGTCCAATTGTCTACCTATCACCAATATTGCCCAGTAAAACCTGTCCCTAAGTAACCCTACTAGTGCCAGGGATGGTGGCTCCACCACCTCCCTGGGCAGCCTGTGCCAATGCCTCACCACTCTTTTGGGGAAGTTCTTCCTAATATCCAGCAGAACTTCCCCTGGCTCAGCTTGAGCCTGTTCCCTCTCACCCTATCACTGTTATCTGGGAGAGGAGGCCAATGCCCACCTCGCCTCAGCCTCCTTTCAGGCAGCTGTAGACAGCAATAAGGTCTCCCCTGAGCCTCCTCCAGACTAAACTATCCCAGTTCCCTCAACTGCTCGCCATAAGACTTGTGTTCCAGATCCTTCACAATTTCATTGCCCTTCTGTGGACACACTCTGGGGCTGTAGTGTCTCTTAGTGAGAGGTCCAGCACTGAACGCACTATTCAAGGTGTGGCCTCACCAGTGCGAACTACAGAGAGATGAGATGCAGAGGTCGAGGGAAACTTGTGAAGAGCTGGGTTGTGACTGCTTAATTTAGAAAAAAATGTGTTTTATTGTTTAAAAAAAAAAAAAGTTTCTCTTTTGGGGGCAAAACTGCAAGCCCTTGATTTAAGCGGGCAAAAAAAAAAAAAAGATGCTCAGGTGATAGTAGATATAAATAATGGTGACTGCTAAGCAAGAAGTGTTGATGAGCGTTGAATTTAATCTCCAGTCCAGTGTGAGTCTTGACCTCTTCTAAGTTCAAGCACTGCTTACGTTATTTAGTTGTGTTTTTTTTCTTTTCTTTTTTTTTTTTTCCCCAGTTCTTTGTGATTAACTGAGCTGAGGGAAGAGAACGTAGAGGCTGGTATCAGCCATGTTCTGCTGTGCAAGGTGCTATGAGGCTTGTTCTTCCTGGACTGCTGTAAGGGTTGTTGGACAGAACTCTGTAACCCATCCACCAGATCAATTTGAGAGGAAAATGCCTTCACTGTACACTAAAAGAGCTGGATGAAGAAGAGATGTAGAAAAAGCCAGAAGACAACCAAGTCTGGGTAAGTTCTATTTGAGTCTAGCGTGAACTTTTACAAGATGTGGGTGTCAAGAAACAAGTGCTTTTCCAGTCAGCGTTGAACAATACCTACACTGTGAAAGGCGATGATGTTTTACTTGTGAAAAGTTGCAGAGTTAAGTACGTTTTGGAGGCAGAGTACTCATTTTCAGCTATCTCACAGGAGGCTGAGGAAATCAGATTTGGAGAAGTGTGATTTGTCTTTTCAGATAGTGAATGGGGCAAGCTGTAATTGAGCAACAGCTGTTCTCTGCTGTAGTTCTTGTAGAAAATCACAGGAAGCCTCAGTTTGCACCCTCTACCCTCTTAATCAGTTTACATGCTAAAATCCCCAGCAGTCAATAATGAGGCTTACTGGAGACAGTACCATGTGTTTTCACATGCTAGTTAGTTAAAAATCAGCTCAATCAGTTCAGAGTTTGAACCCTTTTCCTATAGGGTCTACCAATGTCTGTAGTAAAGTCTCTTGGTAGATAAATGTATATTTTGGGAGCATGGGAATGTAATGTGAGAAAGACAGAAAAACATATTATGGTTTTCTAAAGTGTATTTCTTCTTTTAGTATACTTTTTATAGCTCTTTTTTACTTTTATTAGGCTAATGTTTTAAATTATCACCAAGCAGGCATATAATATTTGCTCTTTTATCTCTTAGAATCATTATTTCTTGTGTTTATGCTCCCCTTAACAAGCACAAGGCACAGAGTAACTGTTCTTTTTTTCTTGGTGGGCCTCTGTATATCCATCATGATTTCCCTGAATTACGGGAAGAAAAATTGCTCAGTATTAAGCTTCAAATAGTGTTGGGGCCAATTCAGTTCATGAGTGCATCTGGTCTTCAAATTCATGTTGCTTTCCAGCCAGCCTTACTTAAATTCTTTTTGCATCCTCCATTTAAGTGCCTCAGGATACGAAAGAATCAGTTGTTGTGGAGGTAAGTGAGCTAGCATGTTGCTTGATGCTTCCAAAGGATCTTGGAACTCAGTTACTTTTCTGTGTGCTTCCTCTTGTGAATCTCTGTAATTACGTGAAGCTTGTGTGTGGTGGCAGTATTTGCGTACAGCTAGTGTCGAATCTTTTTTCCAGTCAGTGAATATGGCCTGTGATTAACTTCATTAGTGCACCTTGAAGCTAATGCAGTTGAAGCTAATGAATGGCAGAGCTTCTGTTAGCTGTAAGAGGGTCAGATTTTACTGTGTAGTCTAGGCTATGTTAGCTGTTTGAGGTTGTTCTGCTGACGTTCGTATGTTACCATGAACCATGCAGTGCTGTAAGCCTGAGTGATCACAGCTAATGCTGCAATTTGTTACTGGTGGGTATGTGAACAAGTACTAAGTGAACGCATCACAGGAGAAAGACATATAAATAGTGAAGGTATGACTTGCTGGTGAGGGGAAAGTAGCATCTTTTTCTCACTGACATGCTCCCTGCACTTGCTTTGGCCAAGAAAAGTTTAGTCTGCAGTGATGCCACAGATCTAATACTTCCTTCCTCTCTGTAAACAGACTTTCCCAATAAGAGTGTGTCAGGCTGAGTCAAATGCGGATCCGGATGAGAACCGCAGGGGTCAGGGTGTGGGAAATCGTCAACCCGTTGCAAGCATGGATTTTCCTTGCTGCTTCTTAGATGCTTAGTCATTCAGCTTTTCTCAAGTCATGATAGAGTTCCCTGAGTTCGGAGGGCAGTAGATGAATGCTGAATGTAGCCTTTGAGGTTAAAGTTGCGTCAGGACTTCTGTAAAATACTGACAGATGGCCTGTAGGTAGCTAGCACCTTTGATCTTACTGAAGTCTTTTAGGTAAGATCATTATGGACACTTGCTATGCTGAGATTAAAAAGAAAAAAATTTGCTTGTCTTGCTCTTTGTTTAGAAGAGTTCAAGCTTCTGTTGTGGATCTGAACTGGGGCCTGAGGTTGACATGACTTGGGTTTCCCAAGGTGCAGAGCAGAGAGCCATGATCCATAATGAATCAAGCTTGCCGCCCTCTGGGCACAAGTGTTTCTGAAGGGTTTGAAAGTTGACCCTCTATCTCTGGCTGGCTCATGCTTGAAAAGCAGACCATGATGGAGCACTGACATGTCTAGCACAAAAGCTGAGTCATTGATCAGTGCTATTAGAACCTCCTTGAATATGTGGAACAGTGAGGGGTGAGCGGGGGCATTCTTGTTACACAGAACAGATCAAGGATGACGAAGTCTGAAATGGACCATAACAAGGCATGTTTTCCCCGGGCAGCTGATCTAATGACTCAGACGTCTGTCATTCTGCTTTTAGCTGAAGCTGTGAAGATTTGCAAAGCTTTAGTCACAAGTAGAACTTTTTTGTGACTGAAAATGAACTAATCCATTAAGCCAACCATTCACACTTCTACCTCACACTCCATTGCCTCTCACCACCCAACACGCCAGCGATAGGTGGCCTGGTTTTCAGATGTGCTAGGTGTTGTCAGACTTCCAGAAATTCTTGGTGTTGCCTTTTTTGTGCTCCCATGAAGTTGGGGCTATGAAGAGGTGGTGCCTAGTAAATGCAGATTGGCTTTCACAGTTCTGCCTTTAAAAATGCCTATCTGCGTGATGAATTAAAAGAAATACTTCCTCCTCCACCCTTAGAGTCTGAAGACCTGCTGTAGAGTTGTAAAAGTTATGAGTTAAAAGTTACTGTGCCTGACTGTGTGTACATCAATGTTAATGGCTACAGGATTGAGCCTTATACGAGATGATGACCAGAGCGTTTAGTCTGCACTCCCATTGTGTTGTGTTTCTTGTAGATTTCGTGTCAGATTTTAACATGTTCATCCCATCTTTGTTGCATCTTTGACGAAGGAAGTAGCGGTTCTTATTTGGCAAGTTAGAAAGGAGGACTGGAATAGCTACAGGTCTGTGCTAAATTATATGCATTTCAGAGGGTAGAACTAAGGCTAAAATACTGATGTCAAGTCTGGAGCTTTAGCTGAAAGGCCGCTGTCTTTAGTATGTTGTACTTCTTGTATATAAAACTAATACTTGAAGTCCTTCTGTTTGTAATGGCTGTTCAGTAACATGGCTATTTATTAGCAATAAAAATGCTCTGTATGCTACAGAGCTGTGCGTGGGATTGGTTTACATGTGCTTGTTTGGAGACTACAGCTTACCAAACAAATAACTGAGTCTTTTTTCCATCCTGCAGTTTTTGATTATAGTGTTAGTCAATGTCTAAAAATTAGTTTGAGATCTTAGGGTGAGCAAAACTATACTGTATCATCCTGTGGTGTGCTGCTGGACTGTGTCTGTTATTAATGTACTGTGTCATGTCTGCTGTTCTACTCGTAGCTCTAGGAGCAGGTGAAGAAACGGTTCCAAAGGCAAACACAGGATTTGGTACTACTCCTACCAAAGTTAGAACATGAAAGACTAGGTTCAAAGTAATTGTTTGAGTGCATAGCCTTGTTATAACTGTTTTCTTTAGGATACTGTTTCTCAGTTGGAGTGACATTCTGAGATACTATCTGGAGCTGGATTGGGGCTGTTTGGATGAAGGCTTTTAAGATAAATAGGCTTACCTTTGTTTGACCTTTATTTTAAAATTGTTCTTATTAATACTACCTTAAGTCATTCTTCATTCTTTCTAAGCACTAAATATTACAGCTGTACTTACAAGATCAGAATGAAATTGAACTTTATATGTCTATCCAGATTGAGTAAAGACTGTCTTTTGCCTCAAGGAGACTGGAGCTGCAATAGGGGGAACCTCTCAGGGTAGAAGTTGTCCTTGTTCATTTGTACAAGAAGAAGAATGCCTGGAGGTTGAAGAGTGGTTCGGCTGTAAATCAGGTTTCTGAGCCACAGGTGGTAGAGGCAGGGTTATACACGTGTTCCCTGGCTGCAGTATGGGAGGTCTCGTAGAGCCCCAGCTCCAGGTCATGCTGGTGGGAGCTGAGCGCTGCTGGCTCAGGCAGCAGAGGCTCACAGAGGACTTGTGATGAGATGCCAAGGAGCTCTTGTCCTGTGAGCTGCTCCTGCTTGTTGCCCTTGTTGCCTGCCAGGTCCCTGGAGAGAGCAAAGTTGCACGAACTCAGCCCCTTCTGGGGGCCACAGAGCTTTGCCCAGTTGGCTGGATTGGGCTCACAGGCCCACATGGGAAGATCTCAAGTGAAGAGATCTTCCCTGGACCGTACTACTTGGCATGGAATAGTATGGCGATTCGTGAAAGGGAGCTGTGCAGCTTTCTTTGATGAGTTATTCCTGATAAAGGCACTGTGGGTACTGTGTTGCTTGACCTGGTTCTCCCATCCAAATGTATAACTCTTTTTTAATACTAGACCCAGACTTTAAAAACAGAAGGTTTAATTAAGACTTATCTTTCTGTATTCTGGCACTTAAATCAGCATCAGGATTTTCGAAAGGGCTGAGCAACTTACAGAGTTCTCCACAGGGCTGTGATTGACCCTTGAAAGCTATGGTTTAGTTAAAGCTCCTAGAAAATCATGCTATGGATTTATTTCTCTGAGGAGAGAGATATATATGTATAATATATGTCATAGAATCATAGAATTAGCTAGGTTGGAAAAGACCTACAAGATCATCCAGTCCAACCATCTGCCCACCACCAATAACCCCACTAAACCATGTATCAACGCTGTATCTAAACATTTCTTGAACACCTCCAGGGAAGGTGACTCAACCACCTCCCTGGGCAGCCCATTCCAGCACCTGACCACTCTTTCAGAGCAGTAGCATTTCCTAATGTCCAGCCTAAATCTCCCCTAGCGCAACTTGAGGCCATTCCCCCTCATCCTGTCACTAGTTGCAAGAGAGAAGAGGCTGATCCCCAGCTCACTACAACCTCTCTTCAGGAGTTATAGAGAGCAATAAGGTCGCCCCTGAGCCTCCTCTTCTCCAGACTGAACAATCCCAGCTCCCTCAGCCACTCCTCATAAGGCCTGTGCTCCAGACCCCTCACCAGCTTCATTGCCCTCCTCTGAACACACTCCAGGGCCTCAATGTCTTTCTTGCAGTGAGGGGCCCAAAACTGGACACAGTACTCGAGGTACGGCCTCACCAGGGCTGAGTAAATATATTTAATGTCATCCCCCCAGTCTCTGTCTGAATTACCAACTTGCATGATTTTACTGTTACCCTCATGTTGATTCTTGTTTCTCAGAGCTTCAGCTTGTAGAGCAAGGCTAGACTTTGAGAACAGCAAAGAAAATTTGAAAAGATAATTCAAGCACATTTAAAACCAAAGAGCAAGTAGAGTATTGCTTATTTAAAAACTAATTAAAAAAAATCTCATTTGGGGTACAGCTCTTTAAAAACTTGCAAAGTTTTCAAACCTTGAAGTGCTGCTTTAAATATTTCTTTAAAAAAGGAATCATCTTTGAAGATGACTAAAGCGGCGGTTGTCATAATAGTTGCTACTTGCATCTCTTCTGTTTTCTGGCCCTAACCCAAAGTTTACTTTCTTGTCTGTGCTTGTACTCGGGGTTGGACCAGTTATTATTTTTATTTCAGGTGACAGAAGAAAACTGATTTCCTTGTAAGACCAAGTGAATCCTGTATACTTGAATTTCCAAACAGAGTTGTGGTACTATGTGTAACTGCATTCCTAAAACTTGGTCCTTACTTACTCTTTGCAGCTAGAGTGGGTACTGATAGAAAAGAAACTCTAATTGCGAGCTGCTCTCTTGCACGCATACACCAGGCATGCTTGTACACAATCTCATTTCATCATTCATTCCAGCCTGAGTTCTGTTTTTCTTGTTACCTGTAGGCAAATCTCATCCTCTCCCTCTCTCGTGCAGATCATTCTTAGTACCTGAAGAAATGCAAATATTGCACAATTTGTTAAACATAAATGCTGAGGGAGGTCCAAATGTCCCAGTTCAGGTGCTGAAAATAATTGGCCTTGTTGGCCTTCTCACCAGCACTGCTAACTCAGACATTAAACAGCCCTGACCCCTGCTGTACTGCTGGTGGGATACATGCTAGCTGTGGGTTCCTTGGAGTGGTACACTCATGCAGAGTTTCTCTCCTTGTCAACAACAGTCAGCTGTAGTATGTCATTGCACTGCAGGAAAACAGCTTTGTGGTGGCTTCCCCCATCGTGTAGATCCATGGAACTTGACTCAATTCGTTGAACTTACTTTTTTTCCTCTTTCATAGCAAGCCTAGCAAGGTTTTTCACATTGATAGGAACTCAGCTCTAAATTATCTTTTCTTATAATTACAAGTCTGACCATGTTGCAGTGTATGGGTTGGACCATTCTTGTGGTGTATGTATTTTAAATATAGGTGGGGCACTTTAGAAGAGGGGTCGGCACCATATCTCCCCTAATATTCTGTGCTCAACCTCAAAATGAGAAGACGTGATTGGATCAAGTGAATGCTGGTTGTGGTGCAGCATTATATGTGTGCCTTGCCTAGGGAAATGAGGTTTGTAGAAAGGAAGGAGAACAATGGAAGATCAAACTACAGCTATGGTTCCCATCAGAAAGGTTAGTATGAGAGTAGAAGTAATTTGTTGCTGGAAAAGGTAGGTGTCTGTATTTTTGTGGCCGTGTGTGTGTGTGTATGCATGCACTGACAAACCAGAAACAAATTGTTAAACCTTTGACTTGGGGGGTGTGGGGACAGACAATTTTCTGTCTAAAGAGTTTCCATGATTTTTAAATATTTTTTGGCAAATTTGCTGACGAGGGCTGAATATACTTATAACCGTCTCCCCTGCGGAGGATGGAAGAACTGAAGATAAGCTGGTACCCCTTTTCTATTCTAATGCAGGCTTTTAGGAACTAAAGTCACTTCGAACTTTGGATAAACATCAAAATAAGTTCACATGAACTGTCATGACGCTGCACTTGGTTGCATATCTGTACTTTAAAAAAAATAATCTCCAAAGCAACTTAGTCGCAACAAAGATAAATGAGGAAAATTGTGAAAGAAGCCTGAAAAATTAATGCTCGTCTGTCATATGGAAAATCTTCTCAAGCTGAGAAAAGCACCACCTGCCTCTCTGGGCTGTGACCAGTAGATGCCACTGCAGGCTTATTAACAGGGGGTACTGCAGTGGGGAATGTAACTGCAGCGTGGGAAGAGCTGAGGACAGTGTCTGAAGGGGACATCTAATGGCTGCCTTAGTCAGGTTAGCTGATGATAGCATGTGCCATACCACTTGATGCTAAAGGAGTATGGGACAGACATGGGGTAAAAAAGCCTTAGGTACATGTGCACGTGATTAATTCTTAAAGCAGATAGCATGATTCCTATTTAGGGTTCTGTGGAAAGTTTGCTTGTCCTGTTTTGGTTTCCTGCTTGCACTTGCCCTGTGCTGGAAGTGAAATCCATGGTGGTATGTCTGCTTCCCCCCACCAGAGGAGTGCAAATGATGATAGTGCTTTCCAGGTAACTAGAACTTTGTGCTCAGCAGGCACTGAAGGTTTCTACTTGACAACACATTCAGGATTTGGTAAATGCTGGCTATTGCATGTTTGTGAAATGATGTGAGCATCTCGTAGAGGAAATTGAACATGCTTTGGGAAGAGAGCCTCATTCGTCAGAAACATACGAAACTGTATTTAGCTTTTTTTAAAGTGTAATTGTATTAGGAAGAAAAAATCTTACACTGAAACATTTAATTAAAAATAGGTTATAAATGATAGTATTTTTGCATACTTGTTTCCTTTTATTTTGTATCTTTAAAGAAAAGCAAATAGTGGAAGCTGTACAGCTTCTGTTGTGGATTCATTTTGCATACGTACATACGTGTATAAAATCCACTTGACTGTGAAGTTTGTATGGAGCATTATCTATTTAAAAAGTATCTCTTAAGTAAGTTGAAATGTAGAACTTGCTGCTGATGCAAATCCTATCCCCAGGACAGATCTTCAGTTGCTGGGAGAAGACCATGCACTGAGAGTATCTGGGATAAGAACCAGTGCAACTGTATAATACAGATGGCCTGAGAACTTGAGGGCTGAAAGATGTGGGTGCAGGAAGGATGTGGTGGTGTCACATCTATGTCATTCATGCTGTTGTGTGGAGTTCATTAAGGGCTATTACAAGATTGCAAATGCTAGTCCAGCAATCCAGAGTAATTCCATTGCTGTAAATGGAAAGTACCTCCTTCCTGTTGCATCCTGTCACCTATACCTGGCAGGGATGTGCCAGGCTTTTGTGGCTGCTCTTAGAGGTGCTCTGAGCACCTGTAGCTGGTGTTGGGTAGACCTTAGGAGGACACCATCAATGGATGCACTTTTCCTTACCTGAGCTCAAACTTTCTTTCTTAAGGGTAAGCTCAAGGTATTTTGGATCAGTTTTGCGAAGCACTTCAGCAGATGCTTAAGGATATGAACAGTCCCACTGAAGGTATTCCATCGTACTTTGACTCAATAGGAACTCTTTGCTGGAAATTCACTAATCAAACCATGAGTTACTTTTACTGTGGCTGGCACTGCAATTAAAGCTGTGCAGATCTGTCCTGATTTGATAAAGATAATCCTAAGAAATATGTTAACTCTTGAAGCAATTGGGAAAGCACTTGTTATCAAGCTGTAAAGATCTCAAATCACGAGCTGTGTCCTTCCAAAAATCAACTTGCACCCTGATGTGCTGGCTTTAACAAAACTAGGCAGAGCTAGTTTGTTGTTCTGTTGGCTTATTTATTTAATATTTTGAGCCCTTGTTATGCGTTCAGGTCATATTATTAGTCTCTACTGCCCAGCTGAACAGCCAAAAGGATGAGTGATAGACCTAGCAGAAGTGAAAGGTGAGATTCCTGAGTAATTGCATAAATATAAGAAAAATAATCTGAGAAAATATCTGAAGATTGTGTTAGAAGTTGTGGTAGCCTTTCAAGGATTTGTTTAAACTGAATTGGAGTTAAGATCTTTCCTTTCAAAGGAAGCATGAGTGCATGTGAAAAAGAAAAAATGAAAGCGGTTTAAATGAAGTTTTTTTTCTTATAGATGGATCTTGAAAAATGTTTTGTCTCTGTTTGTGGGTTCTAAACTTCTAAACTGATTACGTTAATGTGGTTGTTTCTGTAATTTAATTATGTCTGCACTCAATGAGAATAAGTTAATTAAAAGTTGTCTTTTGTTAGTTGAAATGTATTAGCTTTGCCTACCTGGAACTTCATGGCTTTTGTTTGCTCCTCTTGTTGTAGATTGTTGTTTAGTGCAGCTGTGCTTTCTGTTGCATAACAACTTAATATAACTGGCTTTATAGCTCTTCCTTTTTATAGGCTGGACTAAATTACCTCCAGCAATTTGCAAATGTATATTGGTAGTGTAAAAACACAAGTCTCGCTTGTATGTTAAAGCTTGCTCCTAAGTGGCCGATTTCTTTGCTTTCAGTCCTAGCAACATAACCTGCAGAAGGCTCTTGATGTCAGAAGGCTGAATGTGTGTGCAGGAAAGTTGCTGGGCTTTCAAACACAGTCCCGGTAGCTTGGGTTTGGAAATCATGTTTTGTTTATAACCAGAAAGGTTTTTATTTTAGAAAGCTCTTGGGAGATGAGCTTAACCTTGGGCTACGGTAATGTCAAGACTGAACAGGGCAGGGCATAGTTTGTATTTAAATTGGCAAGAGCCAATCCTTCAGAGCTGCATGACTCAGTAGCTGACACACTTCCTTCAGGGTATGAATGCCACAGCATGTTGGTAGGAGGTACTGCACTGCTCCATGAGTCATTAAAACCAAAGCACTGAACTTTTCCTGGTCATTACAGATCACTTGGCTCCCTTAGCAAGAGCATGGCTTTGCCTGGCTGTTCTGACTAACCCCTGACTCCAGTATGCTCCTGCCCCATGTAGTCTACTCCCAGGCAATTCAATTTCATCATTTACTCTTTGCATTTCTGCTGAAGTGCTGTAGCTTCATAAATTTGGTATAAAATAGCCTATCCTTGATATCTCTGAGGAGATCATGTATTTCTACATCTGTGAATCTAGAAGGCTAAATCCTCAGATAACAAACTGGATAATTCCCTTTGATAGTTAGTATACAGAAACAGGCCAGGAATCTTGAGTTTCTTTTCCATTCCAACGAAGGATCCTTGGAGTGACATCCACTGACCTGAAACAAATATTTCTTGTCCATTTCAGAAGCAAATACAAGCTTCTCCTTCACTGCAGCAGGGCTTTGAGCTTCGCAGTTTGCTGTGGATCTGCTTGATCCTATGGTAGCAGTGCATACGTATGTTTCCTTGCATATCTATTGCACTGTGACCTCCACTTAACGTACCAGTGGAAGACAGGTGGTATCCTACCACAAGAAGAGAGTGAAATGTTTGTGTCGTAGCCAGCAGTCGTGTACCAAGGCTGCCATGACTCGAGGATGGTTTAGCAGCGTATTGCCGAAATACTATTCACACAAAACTACTACAAGCTTAGCTAGAGATGTTGGTGATCAGTTTTCATTGTAAAGCAGTTAGCTCTCCGTTCTGACCTGTGCAGACCAATGGGGCTTTCCTCGAGAGCCAATAGGTTTTGACTGGATAAGGATGGAAGAGGGAAATGCAGAAATGGATTATGCTCCCAGGACTGTGGAGAGCTCTCTGCATTTGTGTCTGTTTTAACTTGGTGTGTATTGATAGGGATTCCTGGTGGGTCTTGGAGATGTTCTCCCCAGCAAGATTCATGTGTTAATCCTGAAGCCTTTTAACAAGAGTTTCTTACTTGTTGCATGTAGCAACTTGTCAGCTCTGACCAGTGTTTGATCTAGAATTGTTTTAGGAATGTCCAGCTATGAGGGAAACTTCTGATTTTTTTTTTTAGGGAGGAGTTGCAGCTCCGTTTCTAGGTCAGTATTCAACAGTCTTTATGAATACCTTGTTTTGATGATCAATCTATCTAAATGTACTACCTTACTTTCCCAAGAGCCCTAGTTCTGTGCTTACCGACATCTTAGCTTATTGAGCTGATGGCCCATCTAACCTGGTCCATGAGGTAAGTTGCCAGTCCAGAGATAAAGAGGAACTTTTATTTTGTAAACTGGTTTTCCAACTTTAATAATAAAAAAAAACACCAATCAAAATGCAACAAAAGTCCCAAAATGAATAACAGCCTCCCTAACCCCTCTCCCCCTCACCCCCCCAGTTAGATGAAAAGGAAGTACCTACATGGAATGGCAAAAGTATACTGTGGTGCTTTAGATCCTCTTTTGTTTTTCTGGAAATTAAGGTGACTGTCATTCCAGTGCTTGAAGTCTTCTAGCATGTTGGAATGGTTCTTGGTTTTGAGATGTTATTCGGTAGCCATCTAGAATATAAATGCTTAATCAGAGGTTTTTAAAGGCTCAGTTACATTTCTGGATCGAGAGGTTAAGAGTTAATAGGTCTTTGACAGCAGCAGGAGTCTTGTCTTAACCTGCTTACTAATTCAGTACCTGGAAAACTCCTCAAATATCTCAGAATTAGTATTGCTTTTAAGTGGATACTTGCAATAATATTTGTAGCTTGCATACTGATACCATGCTGTGCTTGTTCTGACCTCCCTTTAAGGACCTGATCCAAAACCAATTTTGAAATAGGCGGAAAGTCTTCCATTGATGTTGTGTTAGAACAGATCCTAGAAGAAACTGCAGAGGAAGCGATAACATAGTGGTGGGTCATGTGTCTTGTGTCTGCAGTACTGGGGAGCTGATGTCATGTTTATTAGAAGCCAAGATCAGAGTTCACAGGCTCAGGAAATGTCTGCAGAGTTTAGGAATGGTTTGTAACTTCTATCCCAATGACAGGTTTATTTGGCACTTTTTGATAAGTGGCCTGTTTGAAATTTCCTCTCCGAGTAAGCAATTTGTAATTCCCACTTGAAAGGGCTACTGTGGGGGATGGTGATGGGGCCATATTTGAGAACCATTTATGGTTACTAACATCCTGGCATCTGTCATCCAGGAGTTCTGTGCCTTTATGGTTTTGATCTGTCCAAAATGACTTCTTTGTATAGAAACTGGAAAACTCTCTTTGTGCCCTGAGAGAAGATAAAAAAAAAAAATATTTGCAGTCCCTTAAAGTATATAAATAGAATTGGTAACTAAGGTAGGTAGAGGATCATCAGAAATAGTTCTGCTTTTATTTGCTATGAAATTTGCTCACTTCATTTTGATCCCCTTGTCTCATACAGACTTACAGCATGATTTTCTCTGTTCCTCACCAGAATAGTGTCACTGTAATGCTTAAAATCTTCTGGTTCTGAACCATTGCACTGATTCATCATCCTCTTATCCCAAGCCCAGCTTTCCGAAGTAACAAAGTAATCATTTTGCAGGTGTTGGAGGTTCCTTTCACTGGTTTCTTCCATTGGCTGCCAAAGAAAGTTGGATAAACCCTTGCAGTAGTGGTGTTGTAACTGCAGCACAGAATATTAAGGAAACAAAACTTACTGGGAGAGGTAATGGCTTTTTCTTAGACCAGCTTGTGTTGCTGGAAAGAGGGCAAACAAATGTAGAATCTCAAGGGATGTGACAAAGTGAGTCTAAGCCCAAGGTCTTCTTAGTCTTTCTAAATGTGGTGGATAAATTCTTTTTTACGTTTCTAGATTGCAACAGAATTGTCAAGCTCCAAAAATGGTGGAAGTATCATTATGTGCTGTTAAGATTACAGATAGATCCTAAAACTAACTCGAACAAAAAATAATGGTTGTTTTTGATGGTAATTGGGATACAAGAGGTTTGTTTCATATATGATTGGTGTGACTGCTCTTTTGAGGCATAAAAGGAGTACAAGGGACAACGATTAGCTGCTTGCAAAGAATGGAAATGGAGACTGTTTCCAGAAGCAATCCGGTATGGTAGACATGAACTTAGCCACTCTGCCCTTTATTTTGAGAATTGAGTAGGAGTTTAGGGAATTGTTACTGGAATATAGGCTCTTCAGAATCATCATTTAGGGACACATGGTGGAACCAAATAAGTTAGCTGTCAACTCCTTGAGAATTAATTGGTGTTGCACTGTTACTGGAGCTCTGAGGGATCACCCAGGTCAGATAAGGGCCCATATTGCCTCTCTTGGAACCTGAATGCTCTGAAAATTGAGTCTTCAGCATGTGTAACTCTTGTAAATAAATCCTGGATTCCCCAGTCATTTGCGTGCTCTTAAAAAAAAAAAAAAAAAAAAAAAAAAAAAAAAAACAAAAACAGCTTTTTTTTGTGGTAAGATCTAGTTGGACAAACATGTTTACTCCTCTGATGCTTCCAAGGTTTCAATAGGTGGAGGAGACATCATTTGCCCAAAGATGTACAGAGGGCTAGCGGTAAGGCTGAAGGGAGAAGCTGGATCCTGCTTCCAAGTTGCTACCTGGTTCTCTGAGGCATAAAGTTATATAGACTAATCATATTCAAATTTATTTTCTGTCATCAGAAGTTTGTGTCAAATGTACCCTGACCTCTGTCCTCATCTAAGGGAAACCAAGGCTATCCAAATAGGAGAAAAATCAACACAGTGATAAAGTTCTATTTTTGACTTTCCTTTCAAACAGTTTAATGACTTATTCATGATCATGTTCCCACAGTCATGGAAAAAGTAACACAAATTCTGTGTTACAAATTGAGTCTGGTTCCTACCAGCAGAGGACACTGTTGTTCAATAAATTTGGCTTTGCAGTTTAAAACCCCAGAAACAAGAAGTGGGTAGGTGGGGGAAAGATTTAGGAAAAGCATTAAGCACTGATTACTGGGATGGAGTTGGTGTGCAGTAGCTGTATTTTGTTAGGAGCTGGCTTGTGGAGAGGTTAGATTGAGAAAAGTGGAGAAGACTTCAAAACAAGTGGCAGGAAGGCAGCTGTAGGATAGGTGATGCAGGCCTGGCTGTGTTGTGTATGCATGTTTTGTTGTATTTGGTTGAGGATGGGTTGGCCTTACCTCTTTTATTCCAGTGCTTCTGCTGATAACCTGTGCTGGAGTTGTAGAGGAGGGCCCTGGTGTATATGCTCTGCAAGCAGCTGATAAAGGCTGCTTAGGAAAGTTTACAGAAGGATCAGCCAGTTTGTGGGGGGAAGGAGGATGCAATAAAATGTATGGGCTGTGGCAGCCAAGTCAAATTGGAGGGTTTTTTGCCTTCTGCTTAACTTGGGAGAGGTGTTCAGAGCAAGCATAAATTCTGGCAGGAATTGAAATTACGGAGGAATTTAAAACTGGTGGTTTTAAATAAGATGAATTCATTTGTACCTCACTTGAGATTACCTCTCGATGGCAGCACTGCACTAATGCTGCCACAGAAAGTTTAGAAAAAAATCTGCATTTGTTCAGCCATTCACGTATAAGTGGTGTGGAGGTGGGATCTAGGGAACATTTAAAGAGAATCAGCCTTTTAATGTGAAGGATGCAACACTCGCTGCCTCACTGTGCTCTCATCCACTGCTTGGTCTCCTTAGCTGTACAGCAAGTGTCCACAAATGTCAATGAGTGCATTTTTCCTCACTGAAGAATTCAGTGGCACACCTTTGCTCCGTATGTGCTTCCATGTCAGACACTGTTTTGTCAGACTGTACCTGTGCTGCCTTCTGCTGTACAGCAACAAAATGGAACGGGATATTGGTGGGAAGGTTCAGCCTCTGCTGCCATACCACCACCATCTACATCTGATGTTGTGGGCCAACATAATAAAATAAGAGTCATTACTTTCAGAGCAGCCATTGTGTGTGCTTATATATATTTTTGTTGTTGTTCACCTTATTTTTTTAAAAAAATTATTTGCTTACTGAAAATAACAGAAAATAAATGCTTGATATTTTATACATTTCTAATGTGCGCTACAATAAAACAATCCTTTAATTTGCTCTTAAGTTGCCAGGTTAGGATGGAGGAAGGTTTTAATATGACTTCAGTTGAAATGCTTAACTTCTGAGACTGTGTTGGACTAACAGTGAGAATTGAGTTCTTGGATTGTGAGCCAAGGAGCATACTCTTTGTGCTGCTTCTCCTTCAGCACTTCTAATGCCTACCATCCTCCGCGGCTTTGTTTCTGACGAGTACTCAAATGTAAACACCCTGCTGTCACCGCAGATCCCTGCGGCCTCCTGTCCCATGTGTGCAAACAGAAGGGTACTTTTCTTTGGTATGTTTGTAAAGTTGATCTGCATCAGTACTGTTGAAAAGGAAAGTGGGCTGGATAGAGCAAGGCCTGCTGAATACTTCCCAGCCCCCAGTTGTGCCATACTTGTGTTAGCTGAGGATATGACTTCGGGTTTTGATTTCAGTTGTTGGTCAAGTCAGGAAACCTAAGTTTCTCAGCGGTGATGCCACTTGTTTTTCTTCTCCTCAATTTGCATTGAATTTGCTTTTAAATGAGGAATGTAGCTGATGTGCGCATAGGTGATAATGCTCAAGGAATAAAGAAGGTGGTCCAGACTACTTAAACCCAAGAGCTGGCAGCTGCTGCTCTGCTGATTTTTAGGGTGGGTGCTGCTGGGTGCATGACTTCATGTGTTCCGTGGATAGCATGGCTGATCTGCTACCTCTCTCTTGAGCAGCACCCTGTTGACTCCCAGGAGGTCTCAAGTGACTAGGGACAAGTTTGGGTCCTGGTGGATGAAAAGCTGGACATGAGCCAGCAGTGTGCGCTTGCAACCCGGAAGGCCAACGTTATTGTGGGCTGCATCAAAAGAGAGGTGGCCAGAGGGAGGGGACTGTCCCTCTCTGTTCTGCCCTCATGAGGTCCCATTTGGAGTACTGAGTCCAGGTCTGGGGCCCCCAGCACAAGAAATCTCTGGGAGCTATTGGAATGGGACTGAAGGAGGGTCACAAAGATCATCAAAAGGCTGGAACACCTCTCCTATTAAGACAGGCTGAGGGAGCTGGGCCTCAGTATGGAGTAGTTCAGTATGGAGAAGGGGAGACATCATTGCGACCTTCCAGTACTTGAAGGGAGCTTATAAACAGGAGGGAGACTGACTTTTTACATGATCTGATGGTGATAGTACAAGGAGGAACAGCTTTAAGCTATAAGAGGGGAAATTCTTTATTCAGGGAGTGGTGAGGCCCTGGCACAGCTGCCTAGAGAAGCTGTGGTGCCCCATCCCTGGAGGCGCTCCAGGCCGGGCGGATGGGGCCCTGGGCAGCCTGAGCCGATGGGGGGCAGCCCTTCCTGTGGTAAAGTGGTTGGAGCTTGATAATCTTTAAGGTCGTTTCCAACCTAAGCCATTCTATGATTCTATTAAGTTTTAAGAGGTTGAAATGGATGTTATAGTTAAGTGATGAAGAATCAAACTCCAAGGATTCATTCCCTTAGTGAATTTTATTATGTCACAGAGACTGAGTTGTGGCCAGCCTTGCATAGTTAAGAAGAAGGGAGGATGCAAGTTTTTGAAATCGTGTTGTTGTCAAGGTTTCCTGGCTGAGTGTTTTAATAAGTGTCACAGGCTGGCTCATTCTTCCAGCATTGTTGAGAAGTGGCAAGTTACAGATGGGACATTTCATGTAATGGTTGATGATATTGGTGTGTTCTCCCTGTTCACTAGAAAGGGGTAGGAGGCACTTTTGTTCTTGATGGACCCTAACAACCTGGCTTATATATGACTGATTGGTAGGTAATTATGCCCTGAGTAAGCATACACCAGCCACACTATTTCAGATGTTTAAAAGCAGCTGCAGAGGAGGCAGGAAAAGTATTTGCTCCTTTTATATGTCTAAAGTTGAGTATGTATCTCAAGCTGGTGGCTCTTAACTGAAAGATTAGTTTACTTATTTTCTTCAGCTTTCTTTTGCTTGTTTGTGTAGTCTTCTCATGTGAGACTTGCACATCTGGCCCCTCTGTCCTGCTCTCCGATCATGCTATTGGCAGCGCATACATTTGAAGCATCTCAGCTTTCCTCTGAATTCCCCAGCTGCTGCATCCTCCAACCATTCACATCTGGCATTTGTTAGTGACAAGCTATGGCATCATAGATCTTGAGCTCTCCATGAATACTGTCTTGTGCTATGGCTGTGTCCCCTTGCATGATTTTGTTTGCTGGATACACCACTGATAGGGTTCAAGATGGTGGATCCTGATGCAAAAAGCTCAGTGTTCACTTCTTTTGCCATTACATCTGTTTTGGGTATGAGGTAAACTAGCCAAATCTAAGCTTAAGGAAACAATCTCAATGTTTTGGGGTTCTTTCTCATACATTTAAGTTATGTAAAACTTCAGAGGTTGGGACCTTAAAATGGTAGAACTTGAAATGGAGCCTAACCGAAGTGATTTGTTTTCAAAAATGAAGGACTAGTAGTAGCTCCCATCGGCTCAGTGAAAATTGTGGAGGGCTCAGCACTGTTGGTTTTGCTTCTGGTTCATCAAGGTCTTTTAAATATATGCTTATCATTAATTGTCAGTAATGATATGTGATGATCAAATAGAAGAGGAGAAGGTGTTGTACTTTAATGTTAAGCTGCAGTTTTTCAAATGACATTCTATCTCTGAATTATGTGCAGGTGATTTTTCATACTTCTGTGTGGCCATTGTGCATTAGAGGATTCAGTTTTGGAGTTGTGTTGTTGCTCATGTAAACTAATAACTTTCGCATTTATGCGCCAGTACTGTCACAGTGCAAAAGTAAGACAGACAAAGATGACTCTGTACAACTTCAGGAGTCTTTGCTTGAAAATCAGCCCCTTTGTGTGAACTGCTTGGGAATTCCCTTTAGGAAATGACTTGAAGTGGCTTAATCTCCAGCACTGCTGAACTTTAGTCTCTCGAGGACACTTTCTTCTGACATAGTTGTCCTTTTATTTTCTTAACATAGCAAAGTTACCGTATTTGCTCTTACTCTTTAAAACAGAACAACAGAATTATTTGGGTATTAGCGTGTATGTGTAGTTAAAAATGTATGCCTGCATATAATGCGAATGTGTGTATGTATGTGTCAGTTTTCAGAAGGTTATTGGAAGCAGCTGTGGGTGGAAGAGAAACAAAGCTGTGGATTTGAGAGCCAAACAATTAACATAGGAGTGGAATACTGTAGTTACATCAGTCTTTCTTTAAAAAGCCAGAATTTCTCCCTTATTCCCAAAGGTGTATTATTAATTCTCTTGGCATGTAACATAGCAAAATGACTGCGTTTATGAACTTGACTACTTCTTTTAACAAGTTCCAATAACTGCTTCCTAAACCTTGTGTTTTTATATCAATTACATACAGTAAGCATTGAAATCTACCAAAGAGAACTGCTGAGGCCAAGAAGGGTTATTTATGTTAAATGAGGATTGCCAACTGCCAGAAGTAAAATGTGGTTATAATTTTATAACACCATTTTATAATTAAAGTCATAAGTGAGGTTTCCTGCTATTGTTTAAAAATGTGTCATGATAAATTTACATCAAGGATAAAGGCACAGAATAGGCTACTAAAGAACATATCGGTACAACAAAGATGGTACGGCAAACATGTCTGTTGCAAAAGAAAGACATGTGCTAACAATTTCGGTGAAATAATTATATTTATTGCATATAGATTCTGTTTTAGGAACTATAACCACTTAGGAACTGTTTTCATTCATGTCAGATTGAGGTTAATTTGTTGTTACTGTATGTCTATAGATAAATTTTACTGTCAGAGAAATTTAATATGTTGGCTTAATGATAAGACAGTCTTCTAGCCAGACCAGGTTTTTTAAAAAGGTCAAGAAATCCAGAAGAAGTTAATAATTTTGGCTAATATTTGTGTCCACAGCATAGTGAAGTTAATACTTTATCAATAAAGAAAATAGAACTTTGGCAAGTAAGAACCCATTGGCCAAATTCAGGAAAATATTTGAGCACGTGCTTGACTGTAACGGTTTCACTGGGGCGTTGATTCTAATAGGAGTTAGGCATATGCCTAACAGCTTTTATAGGGATTCTTTTTTCAATCATAGCCTAAATTGAAGTAACTTCACATGATGTGAACATGAATAATAATACCTCCTTTTTTTTTTAGTTTTTTAGTTGTGTGAGTACATAATCTTGGTACTGTACCATCAAAACCATTTACTTGCTAGATTTTAGGGTTGACTCATTACAGCCTATTGGCATTTGACAATGCTGCCATCTTCTCAGAAAAGTGGTTTAATTCGTGTACATTTGTAAGACTTAATCACTAGAACATTCCTGACTTTGGTAAGTCATGTTCACGGAATAGGTAAGTAATTTCCAATGTATCATTTCATACCTCGCTTTGCTAATATAACCCATGTGTTTCATATCAGCACTGAAAGGACATTAATCAGTATGCACCACTTCTGCCAGACACATTCTATGCAAAGTCCCTGGTTACATCTCAAATGTCAATACGTGGATAAAGATGAATAATAAAATGCAATAGATATCATTTGTTACACATGCTGTTTGTAGGTTCGTTGTAAAAAATGATCCCGTAGAAAGAGCTGACAGTAATACAGCGCTAGGTGTACATGAGGCACTCAGAGGTAAGAAATGCTGCATTCAGACCTACAGACTTCATTCTCCTGCCTTGTGTGCGTGCATTGCTATCATATAGACTCTAAACATAGGATCGTATCAGTGATTCCATTTTTTCCCCAAAATGGAAACAAAGCATGAAAGCTGCACAGTGCAGGAGCTGTAGATGTCCCTAAGAATTCTACCTCGTGCCTAGGAAATTTCAGTCAAGATGTGTGCATTCTTAAGGTATTCATGACTTTTGAAAACAGATGCTGGTATGGAAGCAAACGAATAGCCCTAGCGCTAGAGATCACTGTAGCCACTGTACAAATAAAAGCTGAAAAATGTGAAGTCTGAGATAAGTGAAGTCAGTGTGAATCTTCCGTTGACTTCAGAGCTCTCAGCTGCGTAGGGTGGTAAGCATCTTTTTGTTTTGTGCTTCTGTGAGGTTCTGAATGTAAGAGGTTTCTGCTATATTTGGGCCAGAGAGTGGGTTTTGTGGGCGTAGAGGAGCAAAATCAGTGGCGGTGCAATGGCATTACCTTTGTTGGATTTTAGGCTAAGTCCTTACCATTTTGCATGGCTTTGCCTAGGGGAAGCAAGAACATGGTGTTAAAAAGGGTTGGTTATATTGCAGATGTTCAGACCTGAAAAAATCACGAACTTTTGAAAAAAACTAATGCCTGATGAACCCATTAGCAACTAGCAAATGCACGTGCTTCTGAAATCTGTATGGTCTGTTTTGCCTTAAAACAAAATGAGATCGTACTGGAAATACCATGTAAGGCAACCAGAATGATAATTAGTAGGTCTTTCATGATGACAGATTTGATTCAGTGGGCTAATGTTTGGAGTTATTTCTAGTGTCAACAAGCAGTACCTGTTTTCCTTTGAATGCTTGCTACACTTTGGGATATTTGCAAAAACCCTTTCCACTATATATCCCGTTCCTGCCATGACTTCAGTGCAATTCTTCTAATTATTTTTCTAAGCAGAAATTTTGGAGAATGTTCACAGATCAGATAGCCAATCTCACTGAGACCCTGTTGGGAATTTTAGTTCCTTTGACAATTCCTGGTAAACATTTGCAGTTACTATAAATGTGCCGTTTATTTTAGAATCATAGATGTGCATGTCTGGAAGGAACCCCAGTCATCTGGTTGTCTCTCTGTCTGTTGGAGAAGAGGGGAAGAAACGCAGTGAAGAGGGGATTGTGAGGAAAGGAGGAAACAAAAGCGGAGCGTCGTGGACAGTAGGGCTAAGGAGAGATGCTAAAGCACAAGGGACGTGCTAGGGGCTGGAAGTTAAATAAATAGCCTAAACCACTGTAACAGAATTTCTGTAAATCTCCTATGGTGGGTGATTTCACAGTCTCTCCGAGAAACTTACTTAATGCTTTTTAAAATCAAGGAAATCTTCTTGACTTCTCAACTGAATTCTACTTGTTTTTAAGAACACGTTCCTTACTCTTGTTCCTTCAATGAGGAAGGATGAGAAAAAAATCACTTATCTCCCTCTGATCCAAATTTGGCATCCTGCAAGATGTCCTTTTTCCCCCTCTCTTCAGTGAATCTTCTGATTCACTAAAATTTGCTGTTATTCCTGTAGATTTACTGTTTTCCAAAGGTCTCCTGAAAGCACTTACAATTCAGGATACCATTGCTGCCACTGTAGATGTGGTAAGGTGAAGATCCTGGTGAATACCTTCTCTCGATGTCACAATGAAGGGTTAACATGGTTTGCAGAGACCGTGTTTTTCCTTGGTTTATTTTTTTTAGAGGAGCTGTGTTGTGAGGGCAATATGCAAAGCCTTGCTTGCCTGTGACCTCTCTTTATGTACTGTAGGCTGCTACTCATGTGAAGGGAGGGTTGTCATTTATTCAGCTGCATATATACAAGTTATCTTGTACTGCGGGGGCTATAATCAGTTATATGGGGTGGGCTAAATATTCCTGAATTGTTCTCTGTCTCTTGAAAGTCAAGTAAAATTAGCTTGCTCTTCTCTGGCCTCCTAAATGCCATGTGTGTCCTAAATGCCATGTGTGTCTTCGGTGAGCATTCTAGAGATGGTCAGAATTTGTTTGGTCCTTCATTTTGTTTCTGAAGTGCACTGAAGTTACCATGTTGATATATCTAATTAGTACAAATATTGTAACTTGCTTTTTCCATAGCTTGGGCTGTGTGTTTACTCTGTTGTTATGAAGTTCAGCTTTAAGTATCTGATCTGAATTAACCTCCCTTAAAAACTGAAGCAGGAAAGGCCATATTTAAGCCTTTTAGATGTTATCAATAATCAGGAGATGCGTTAGAGATGCCCTCTCACATAGCTTACTGTCAGTAGCCTGCAAATGCAGATGTGAAAATGCCTTGGACCATTTAGAGAAAAAGCCTCTGCTGCTGTTGGGGGGTTTATGCTACCAGAACACTCAAGTACTTGTGGAGTACAGATGACTGAGCTGCAATCACAGCCTCCTGCATTTAACAGCAGCAGGAAGCATTTTGTTGTGCTACTTCCCTGGGTGCTTTCCAGTGACAAAAAAATTGCACACTTCTGTCTGGTGAAATTCAGTTAGAATGCTTGGTAGTTGGACAAAAATCAGGCTAGACATAGCTGCTTAGCATGGTTTGCATTACGTACTAGCTGCAGATATTGCCTTGAGGAGAGTATGCACGCAGAATATTTTGTCTTAAATGACTCCAGTCTGCTTCACCGAGGGGCTTCTAATCTTTGTTCTCTCTATTTCTTTTAACATATTAATGTAAGGCTTTGCTCTTTTGTGTATCTTTTATATAGATGGTTGTTTCTCAAAAGTCTTCTAAAAAGAAATACAGGTTAGGTTGTTTGATCTAAAGAGAGATGTAAGATCAGTCCTGAGTGGACTAGTGAGGAGGAACTGGGCTTTGGAGCAGCTGTATCAATAACCAGAAGAGCAAAGCTAATGTCATAATAAATGCAGTTACTGTTCAGAGCTACAGCAGAAGGCAGATGGTGAGTCGCACTTTTAGCAGGTCTTCTGCCAAACTCACCTCTCCAGGTGCTGTTGCAGAAGTATCTGCATGCAAATTCTTCTGTTTAGTTTGAAAGAGAAATGATTGCTGTTTCACTGCTGGGATGTAGCTTTCACAAGTAGCTGACGCGTATTCTGGATTCAAAATGAACATAAAGCTATTTTCACTCTGCTTATACTTCTTGTCTTTATAGGGTGGAGCACAGGCTTAAACTAAAACCTGATTTAAAACTAATCAAGCCTCCAGCTTCTCTCAAAGTGCATGTGGTGACCAGTGGCCAGCAGTATGTTTTTTGGTAGCCTTGGTGAGACTCATTTGGATTTTATGGTGTCTCTTTAATGTAGTAAGTGTCAGTTGCTTTGAAAGTGGAAAAAGTCAAGCTTGGAGAGACTGAGTTGTGTAGGAGCAATGTGACAGAGCCCGCTGATCCTCTATTTCAATAGCTGAATTATCTTTTATCACTTTCAATTCTTCTAAAATAGGTGAGCTTAAAAGCCAGTTTAGAAGCATCACAGAGAATACGTGACAACTTCAAGTCCCTCTGTTCACCCAGATCATTCTATCCTGAATCTAAGAAAGTTTCATGGTTATTAGTATTAATGAATCATCAGTAGACAACAAAAACCTGTTTTAAAAAGAAGAAAAAGTTCTTATTTGTTAAAGGAGATGAAGTATTGCTCTGAACAGTACCTGTCTTGCTCTCTGAGTTGTCCTTGAGGCTCAGGTTTACAAAATGGAGGGTAACTTGTAGTCTCTTTGGGCCTGCTGTACGTTCTACTATGATGTAGCTTTTGTCAACAGCTCGTGCAGCTCTCCTATGGGTCTTGTGCATCGTGAGATTGGTGGCAAAATTGTTAGATGATGTGAAGCTAGAATTAAGGAAAGAATTCTCAGGAAGCTCCTATGAAACTTGCCTGGTTTCATGGTTCATTAAAACTTTAAACTCCTGGCCTGCATGTTGAAAGATTTGCTGAAGTCAATGAAGTCTTTTGAGTGAACCTCATCAGGCAAAATTGGTGGTTCCTCTGAGAATCCAGAAGTGTTACCAGTTTCAAACAGCTTTTGCTCTGAGATTTCTTTGATTCGTTTGGACCTGATGTAGTAGAGCTGTGGAGCAACTTGAGACAAAATACTTAAATGATCTACAAAGAAAAGCCACAGAGTTTTTGAAGTTATCATTAGAGCTGTGTTGAAAACTAGATGTTTTTTCTGAAATAAGAGGGGAAATTTGAAACTGAGGTTTGCAAAATTGCCTCGCTATGATTGCAACAGTAAGAAGCTTAAACCCTAGAAATGTCACCAACTGCTAAGCTTCATCAGAGAACTCAGACAGGCCATCATTACTGCAGCAACAGGTACAACATCCCAATCAAAGCCCTCTCTGCTGATCTGGACCTTATGTGAAGAAATGTGATACGTTAGTCCCCATCTCAGAAAACTGAATAAATATGGAAGAGATTTTTAAAACAACTTGAGGAAGCTTTGTCACACAAATCTTGTTGAAACACATTCGTAATTTTAAGCTGCTCTGAAAATCTTAACAGCAGGAGTCAATTACCATGCAATAGATAAAAATGGAAGCGGTCTGAGAAAATGGGGGATCAAAATGTAATTTTGGTACAAATATATATTCTCGAACACTTGCTTTATACCCTACCTTCCAAGCTGTGCTTGCAATACTCTTGACACTGTATTTTCTTTATGTTATCAAAGCCTTCTGAAGATTTTCTGTAAATGTTAACACTGGTGCATCTGTACTACTTAGATTTTTGCTAATGCTCTTGAGCACCTTAAGAATCTGTTTCAATTCCCCTGAGGTCCCTTTGGGCAAGTTTGCTTAACCAAATGTTTGTAGTGAACCATACTTGATGATCCCCATGTTGCCTGTCCTGTACTCTGGGGAGGAAGTGGTGGTACCTCTTGAGAGCTGTCATCAAACCAGAGATACCTGCATATAAAGGAGTATTGAGAATGTGAGGCAACTGAATTACAAGGCCTGTAATACTGGAGCAGCGTTTTCAAATGGGTTTACTGCTAGTTATAGTTTTCTTTCTTTTTTTTCCTCCTCCTCAAAAAGAAAATAAACTTTTCTGTGGAGAAAGGCCATCTTTCAGCTTGTTGCGCCCCAGTGGTTGCATCTGTAAAGCTATTTAATTCAGAGAGAGAGATTCTTACAAAGCCACAGAAGCTTCCTTCAGCTTATTTCTTCTCAGAACTGTCTTGTATCACACCTTTCCTTGAGCTCTTGAAACAAAGAAGAGCAGTTTGTGAATCTTCCTACCATTCTGTGCCTTTGTAAGGGAAACTAGGAAAGAGGTAACTGCCCCACTTAGGATCCCATTTAGAAGCCCCTTCTCTGTCCCACAGAATTTAATCCACTGGTCACACACTTTCATCTGGCCAGTTTCTCCCTTGAATTATTTATTATCCATCACTTGAGAATCGAATCAAGGCATATCTTGGCTCAGCATATCTTGCTCTATTCTCGGAAGGCTCTGTTTCCACCATTACTAGGCATTGTAGAAGCACAACTTCTAAATACTAAGTTCTTTCTGATATCAATAGAGCAAGGGGAATGTGGCCTTAAAATTCATGTTAAACGAACCTAATTTCCTCTGAGATGTTAATGTGCTGTGCTGATTTCAAGTTAATCAAAACAGATGCTTTCTAAACTGCATCAAACAGGATGTAGAAAATTTGCTATTTAATGCAGATTCAAAAGCAAATTCCTTATAACCACCATGGAAACCATGGCAGTTCAAGTACTATGAACTGATGCTGTGCTTTCTAAGTACTACTTGCTGACTTATGCACCCTGTTGCCTACATAGTGCAGACTTACAGCTTAGTTATATGGAGGCAGTAAAGACAGTTGCCCAAACCTTGTTCTTGCAGAAATGACTACTATATTCTGCCCATTTCTTAAATAGATGCAGAACCAAATTTAGTTCCTGCATAGCAGCAAGACACTTTAATATGTGCAAAAGCTTCTAGAATAGAACATTTGCTATAAAATTCAGGCATTTTGCACAAAAGAATTTTGAATGAAGAAATGAATGGAATTAAATGAAGGAATTTGTCAGTATTTGAAACTTCCCTGAACTGAGAACTATTTGAATCTGTATTTGATCAGATCTGTTTTCTGACCTTTACGTTCAGTGCTACTCAAAACTGAGCAGTGGTTATCTCATTCCATTAAGTCAAAGACTTAAACAGTGGTACAAGCAACTGTTTTCAGTCTATGATATGTCTGTATGAGTACCTCCAATTGAAATAGGTAAATATGTCCAGTTTATGCAGTGACATTTCAGTTGGGGATTATTCAGTGTGGTGAATCTCTTCTTTTAAAAAGTTTATCATGCATCTACTAAGAGATCAGGTAGAGAAGTGTCTCCAGTAGACAAGCAGTCAGGTACTTCACCAGATACTGCATCTATTTTGCAGCTTTGTGTTTATGTTGACCTTATTATAGTTTAATCATTCTGACAGCTAATTTAGTACAGTTTGGTCTCTGTTGGCACCTTTAGGAAGAATTTGGGTAAACTGAAGAGTTTCAGAAGTTCTGGGTTCACGAATGGTCTTCCTTGATATTTTATGAATTACATTTTGCCACTCTGCAGATGTTCATTAACAATGAAACCTTCACTTGAGCTGAGTAAGAGAAAACTCCTTATTTCCTGATTCTTTTGTTTTTATTTTTTTTTTTTAGAAAATGAATCCTTTTCTTTCCCCATGAATTGATATTCTCATGTTTTGACAAAAAGAAAAAAGACAGGAAAGTAAAAATAATCAGCTTAAGCCATGCAAAACACTTTTTAAAATTTGTTTCAAAATGTTTATATAATTTCTTACTATGAATTTACATTTAAAAATAATCTTTTAAAAATAGATAACTACAAACTTTTGACTACTGTAAAACTCATTCTTCAAAACTATTTTAAAGTATAAGTTATGTCTCTGAGTATTGCTGTTTTACTGAATCAATTTATGAAGAAAGCTTGAACATGTTTTAGACATCCTCATCGGGAATTTCCCAGCACACTTAGTGGATAGGGGAGTCTTGGGATCATTTAGTACAACACCTCTGCACCTCTGAGAATTTCCATGAATGGAGACTCTGCAAGCTCTCTTGGCAACCTATTCCAGTGTTTTACCACTCTCATTGTAAGAAACTATTTTCCTCTGGTCAGATAGTTTCATGTGATTCAATTTGTCTGTTGCCTCTTGTCCTGTTATTGGACAACAATGGGCAGAGTCTGTCTCTCTTTTCTCGATTGTTTCCCATCAGGTATTTGTACCAGCTGGTAAGATTACTGTGAACCATGTTGTCAACAGTTTACAGGCGTTAGGCCCGGTTCCGTGACGAATGGGGTAGGGGACCCACGAACCCATGCCCCAGAAAAGGGAAAAAGGAAAAAGGGTAGGGAGATGGGCCTAAAAACAAAACAGCGGCCGTGATCTGAGGAGAAACAAACTGATTTACTAAATAAGATATCGGAATGCAAAATAACACACTATAATACAATATAATTACAATTTAAGCTAATAAATCCAATACAATGAGAGAGAATGTCCAAAAATCAAGGTAGGCTTTACTCTAATACTGATGATAAGACGGCTGGGGAGCGAGATGCTGCCAGGACTAGAGACGGGCAGAAAGAGCACAAGGTCTTGTGATCTGAGAGGTTTTTCTTTCCCTCTGACCGGAAACGGTAACAGAGGAGCAAAGTCCCCTGGGGAATGTAGTAATCCTTCTCTTCTGAGAGCCAGTATGTACACTACATGATGTTATGATGTGGAATACCAACAACCAAAAATCATAAAACCATGACACGTGTCTGGAGAACGCTTCCTATCAGCCACAGAATAAAGTCCCTTTAATCTGTGTAGGAGGACTTTGGTATTTGGTGTGAAGGGGAACTGGGTCAGATTCACAGAATACAGTTACACTATAATCAGGCTAGTTACTTTCTGTAAACTGGCTGTTAAAATTCTGTCCAGTGGAGTTGCACCATTTTTGGTGAAAGGTGTACTATGGCATCTGGGAGCTTGCCAGGCATCATGAGGCTATGTCATTTGTGTTGTTTTATGCTCTAGGTGACTGAGAACTCTGACTCATTACACTGAGACTGCAGCAAATTTGGTGTCACTGAACTTTGTTGATGGGTCTACAGTTTGGAAGCTTGTACAAGACCCCATCTAATTCCTGCCTTCTCCCTGGTAAATACCAGGAGCTCAGGTCCCACTGATGTTAGTTGCAGTTTCTCACTTAGTACTTCTCAGGATGTGGACTGAAGTCTCCTAAGATCTGTTGCACGAAGCGTTCTTAGTATGAACTCTGTCAAGTCCTGGTCAGAAGTGGGAAGTAATGGTCCCAGGCCATTTGCTGGCTGTCTGTTTCTGAACTTCTAAGTGCTTGAACATAGAACAGTTTAGGTTGGAAGGGGTCTCTGTAGGCCATCTAGTCCAACCTTTAACCTCAGCTTTGTGGAGGAAGAATAATCACTTGTTTAAACTTCCAGTGATAACCACTTGCAGTTGTTTAACTACATATGCCTTTCAGCACCTATATTAAGTGTTTAATGTGCACACTTGATATATCGGTTCCTTAAAGGCAAATTAAGGACCAAATGAATTGATTCAATACTGAGCTAGATACACAGGTATTGTAGGCACTTGGTTGTATGATCCAGACCAAATTTACGAGCATATAAATATACACTCGATGGTGATCTTGATAATGTGTTGTACTGAGTATCAAATTCTACTTGTGGTTCTTGACACCTTCTGTTAACCAGAGGAGAACAACAACCTTCCCCTTGCATTTATGGATATTCTGTTTTCTGGTCTGTGATATGCAATCCAGATGAAATAGATGATTCTGTAGAGGAAACAAACACATTTTGTGAGTTTGTGTTTACGGAAGTTGAAATGTACTCAAGCAACAGTCATGTTTGACTGGGCAATTCAAAATAAATATGAAGGAGGTTTGCTTTTAGATTTCTTAATTTCTTTTTAAATTCTATGCAGATGGTTGGGAAGCTGTGAACCCAGCAACAGTTTACATGTAATACCTGACTAGCAAACTGGGTGTCAGCAAGCTGTCCTCCGTCTTGTTTAGCAGGGGAACAAAAGGACTTCGTATTTGAAGGTTAAATTAAGCAAAAATATATATATATATATCTAAAAAAACCCCACACTTTCATGCATTGTACAACTTGTCTTTGGAAATGATTGCTGCTGATCTGTGTTGAAGCCAGGGAAACAGGAGTCTGAATAAGCTTTAATATTTGTATGCGTGACAGAAATGTTCTACATGACTATAGCAAAATCAACAGCACCTTTTGAAGGATGGTGCGTTTCATGCTGCCAAGATGAGATTAGCTCTTAAGTTTTTCTGTGGCAGTGTTCATGCATCTTTTTTTTGAGGACCTAGTGTGAATTGTTGCCAGGTTTGGGGGTGAGTGTCCGAGCTTGGGTTTACTCCACAGTGGTACTTCTCATTTTTTTTTTTAAATCATAAGTTAAAGTCGAGTTAAACAGTAGGTGGCACTACAGACCCTCTGTTACCAGGTAACTTTCCACGGTAATTCTTCCCTGCCGGTTTACCCTGAGCTTGTCTATGTGTTTCCAAAACCAACAAGGTTGTTTCCAAGTTTTCTTGAAATATATGCACGGCTGGTTAGTTATTAATAATCACTTCTTTGCAAACACTGTAGATATTTCACGCGAGGGCAGCATGTCAGAAATGGGAGTTTTTAAGGAATTCCCAGTATCATGGGAAGGAGTCCCTGAAATGGTTCTTTCTGGCAGTGTCTTTCTAATGTTGACCTACGTCAGTGATAGAGCTGCACCCTATTCCCCTTCTTTAAGCTTTTTCTGAGTTTACAGACTGAAGCCTGTGTTTCTCCAGATTGCTTTTATTGTTGGAGGGTCCAGGTGCAAGCTTGTGTTTTCTTGCTCTCTGCTGCATAACCAACCTCTCGTATGTGAGGAGAGTGGAGATAAGGGAGGAAGGGTTGTTGTGAATCAATATACACCAACTCGGTGGCTTTTACTGCTCCACATGAAAGCAGAATTTGGCCCTTGAGCTCATACATCATTACTGCTGTTTTAACCTATGCTTCTGTTTTATTTTTACTAGAATTGCACAATTTGATCATGTAACAAATATCTATAGAGGGACCTGTGCAATGTAGCTGTATATTGTTGAAAGAGGAGAAAAAATTTCCTTAGAATCCTTGAGGAGAGTGCTGTCGAAGATGGGCGGATGTAGCAGGATATCATTCTTTAAATTGTGTGTATGAAAGCTTGGTGCATAGCCGGCTCTGTGGGACTGGCCTTAACTGCCTCAGAAACAAAGAAAAGCTCCTGTAACAATGAGGATGGCATACTTTTCCATACATTGCAGAAATAAATGATGTTAGCCAAAACCCAAAATTATGCGCTAACAAATATTTGAATTTTTACCTAAGAGTTTAGTAAATCAATAATATATTCTGTATTTTTTTTGAGGAAAACAAGGTGCTGGATTATGAAGCATGTAATTTTGAAGAATAGCTGCATCATTAGCACATGTTCAAAAGCGTGAACATCTTCAAGTTACGAAAAAGTCTGTGCTTCCTTTTGAATAAGCAGAAAAGGGTTTTCGTAGTGTTTTGGAGTAATTATCGTCTTTCCCAGCAGCTTACAGTGGTAGCTGTTTCCCTCCGAGGAAGCCATACTACCTCAAGTGCCAGGTGACCTGAGTGCTGCTGGTCATCTGTGCCTTTACTGCTGCAAGCCCATGAGCAAGAGGTTAGTGGTGGTAACTGATCTCACTGTTGTGGGGCTGAAGCAGTGAGAGGCAAAGTGACTAGATCCAAGCTGGAGGAAAGCTTGTGGCAAATAAATATGAACTGAGGTTGTCACACATTCTTCCTCTGGCTACACTGATGACTTGAGTAAAGTCCTACAAGACTGGAATTTTGTTGAAAATTTTATGTCTAAGTTTTGTAATCTGGAGCTGCTGCTACTGGGAATTGTTGGCTGGAGTCTTCTGTGTGACAAGTGTATACTAAATCTTCCTCTAACTTTGAACTTTGGCCTTGCATCCTTTCTCTGTCATCCCGTCCCATCTGCCTGTCACACCTTGACTCTTGCACCCTTCTTCAGCAAGCACATAATACGTGTTATTCAGGGAATTACATAAGCACCTGCTTTTGGCAGGTGATTAGAAGCAGCTGGTAATAAAGGAACCAGTGGGACATGTGCATATGCTTAAAGCTTCAGCACCTGAAGATACTGGCCAGGTATGCTTTCCATATGCCTGTGATAGCTGTTTCCTTTCCATTTGGTGTGCTGGCATAGCAGGGCTGTGAGCTACTCGATACCTGATGTGAAGCCACAATATAAATAACAATACTGGTGATTATTATTTTAGCTGACTGTACTGCTGCGAGTACAGTTGCTGGTTTTAATTTGATTTCTCAGCTGACCCTTGATCTTGAAGAAGTGGACTGTTTTTCTTTGCTATCCAAGAGCCCCTGATGTGAAGGAAGAACGTTTGGAGCAGCACAGCTAAGCTACAGAGCAAGAAATAGTCATGGCAGGACTTCTGTTTCCTGCTGAAAAAGTGAGCATTTGATTGTTTCTGTTCTTTTAGATTGTGTTGTGACATCAGGCTAATAAAGCCTAAATCAATTATAGAAAACAAAGAAATACTGTCAAAAGGCTGTAGTGAATTTCAGTTTGGAATAGGCTCAGTACCAACAAGATTACTTTCAGCCTGGATGAAAAGTGCAGCCTTGGCCCTCAGGTGCCCTCCTGTGTCCATACACTTGCTGTACCATCAGTGGGTAGCTATGGGCTCCAGCTCTGAATCATCAGAGGACTTCTCACTCCCAGCACTGCCTAAGATGAGTAGCTTAAATAAGGTACTAAATTGCAGTATTAGAAATATTTCTATCTCCTTCCCCTCTGCTGAGAATAATACTAGTTTTCTATCTTTTTTTTTTGTATGAGCCAGGGGTTTTGAGCTCTTGTTTTCTGTTCTTATCTTATAGAATCATAGAATTAATAAGGTTGGAAAAGACCACGATGATCTTCTGTGCTGCTGTCCTGTTTCCTTCCAGCATGTCTGTCATGGCAGTGATCCTAATAAAATAAGAGGTACCTAGGGTTGTCTAATCTCAGAAGAACATGTTCTTCTACAATGTTAATATTCCCTGCTAGTGAGTTGAGATTTAGGTGCGAAATCAGCCCCATGCTTACTAAGCAAGAGACAAAAGTCAGTTACCCCCCGACGTGGGCTTTGGAAGGGAGCTTACGTTCCCACAACACCATTTTGCACGTGTGGGTTAAAGCATCTCAGTAAAGGCCACTGCATCATGCAGTGTGTGTACCATCCCCTTTAGCACACTTTCCCTTTTGGACTATAACATAAATACAGCTGCTGTCACAGGTTGATACTGACCGTCAGATCTTTGTTACTGTAAAATTACAGTTGTTCACTGTGAGGGTAATGGTCTCTTTCACACATGCTTGTGTGTGCTCTCTCTGCTTCACAAAAAAAAAAAAGAAAAAGGGGTGGGAAAAAAAAGGAGTTTGGGTGGTCTTAAGCCTATATTCATATAATTCTAAAGACCAAGAGTCAGAATAGCTAGGAGGCCCTGGGAATCTTTTTAATCTACAGCTGTGCTGTCACAAAGGCGTTTCCTTCCTTGAGCTTACAACTTAAGGGACTTAGAATAGAGGTTTCAGGAACTTCTTGAAATTGTTATTTCTTGACTTTTGTGATGAAAATGCTTTCTGGCAAAGACAACGGATGGTCTAAAACCACTACACAAATGTCAGGCTGATTTTTGCCATGCTTGAATATAGCAGATGGTACAGGCTGGGACCATCTCTGGTTCATTGAACTGAATTTTGAGAAAACGTGGAAAACAAGTCGCAGTGTGATAAAGTAGTAAAGCTGAGGGCAGGTTCTGGACATACATGCTAATTAGTTTACTTTCTCAATTATCAGCTTGACTAAGGTTAGAGTCTGGGGTCAGTTAAGACGGGGGAAAAAAATCGATCCTTTCTACTGCCTCCCTTTAAAAATACACCCTTCCTCCATGAAAGCTTTTACACATCTCTAAAGGCCATCTGAAACTAAAGACCAATTTTTTGAAGGTTTATATGAAAAAGAATTGGTATTCAATGTACAAAAACTACCCAGGCAAATGTTAGAGTTCAGCAGGTGGATCAGTGTTGTGGAGGAAGAAGAAATTGTAGGAGGTTATCTCTAGACCAAGCATTGAAAACGTAAGCAATCAGAGATGCTAGCATCCTGAAAGAAACTTCTGACTTGGCAGTATGAGTAACTGTGGAATCTAAATAATCTTCTCTCCATAGAAGGCGGCCCTATTAGATCTATTGGGCACCTTCAGTTCTAAGCAAGGGTGTTGGAAACTGCAGATAGATATGCAGTTCTTTAAAAAAAAAAAAAAAATCAGGCTCAAAAAGTTTGATTTGTTTGCCGGCAGTCCCTGTTTCTTCTGCAGGAGAGGCTTTAGTACAGTAGCTAAGCAGGAAGACCAGGGGTTACGATGAGGTTATCTGCTAACCTCTTTGAGATTCACCTCTGTTCAGAGGTTAGGAGAGTTAAAGCTTGCCAGCCTGTGGGGAAGATATTTCATTGTGCCCCGCAGCAGTTCCCAAGAGGTTTTTATAACTTGTGACCCAGGATACGGGTGCGTGGCACAGAGTGTTTCTGTGAATGCATGCCCGTAAGGTGCCTGTATTTAGAAGCGGGGCTGCAAGTATCAGATTTTCATGCTGCTCAGTACTTGGTAATTCTTAGCAAAATGACTGTGAGATGATGTTCAGAAGTCTCCTTCATTCTCTCTGCTGGGCTCTTCTGAAATCCTGCCTCTGTGTATGTAGAGCTAGGTGCAGCAGAGCGAGTGGTTTCACAATCCTGTCTTTATTTGCTGTGCAGTGAGCAAGGAATTTTCATTACTACATCATTCATGACCTGATGTGGTGGCTCCAAGAATCACATAACCTTATCCTGCACTTATGTTAGCATGAATAGTTTAAATCAACATTTCTTTTGGGGAAAATTGTTGCTTGGGAAATGGGGAGCATCCAGTAGGTGTGTCTGTCGATATGTTTTTCCTGCTGAGTCTCTCTGTGGACTGGAATACCTAACACTAGCGAGGCTGTTTCATTGGGGTGGGCAGCGAGCTCCGATCACTACATCATAACACACAGTACCAATTTTATGTTGCGTGTGTAGATTTTTTTCAGCAGGGGAGCTCTCATCTACTTATGCAGTGGTACCACTTTAACTGAAAGTGAGATTTAAGTCAAAATAATTTAAAGGCTTAATTTCAGTGTGAGTGAAGTTCCTAAACATATGAGAAACACAGCCTTATTTGCCTCCCCCATGGAGGTCCTTACTGCCTTTGTAGGACACTGGGATGTTACAAGGAGTGAGGCTTTGAGAGAAATAATGTTCATGGTGCAGTACCTCACAAAAGTGATTTTTGGTGCAGGAGAAATGGTGTTTGCAAGTGTAGTCTTGTGGAGGCATCAGTATACAGAAGGTGCATTCTATTTTGGGACACTGAGATGATAAAGATGCTTAGGGTGTCTAGTGAAGTGCTGGCTGTGTGTGACACTGGCAACTACTGTTTTTGAAATGACGACAATAAAGAACTCTTTTGGGTAATTCTGTCTTGGAATTTGGCTGATAAAGCTACATCACTCAATTCACATCAAGCATTTACTGGTAAAATTTGATTTGTATGTATCAACCTTTGCTAGCAACACGATAAAGAATATAGATCATTTTGATCATTCTAAATGCAATTTGTTCTGTTCTTTTCAAGCATATAATCCTGATACAAAGCAAGGATTTTTGTTAGGGCATTTTTCAATTCAAATGGAACAAAAGCACAGACCACTTGGAGGTTGAATTATCACTTGCAGCTGCACTGATAAAAGAGCAAACACTAAATGCCTCTACAGTTTTGAATGCTTTAGAAGCAATGAAGTTTCTCTA
The DNA here is from genome assembly GCF_002078875.1 of Numida meleagris. Classification (NCBI taxonomy): domain Eukaryota; kingdom Metazoa; phylum Chordata; class Aves; order Galliformes; family Numididae; genus Numida; species Numida meleagris. The sequence continues at coordinate 14,949,252 of NC_034411.1, read as the reverse complement.
AAGCAGCTGCTTTCTTCACTGTTATCTGGTTTCTCATTGAAAGCAGTATCTCCTTCCTTGCTAGGGCATTCCTACATCTGTCTTATGCACGTAACACGGGCAAGTATCAACAATGGCGAGAAGATCAGTTTAGTAGTCTGCTATCTGTTTTGAGAGAGATGTCATGCTATTATCATTAGGCTATAACTTCTGGCTCAAGCGTATTCAAAACAAATCAAATTATCAGCTGTGATTTGTTATACTCTCTGGGGTTATGGACTTTAATCTAGAGTTATGGGCTTTCAGTATCTTCATTCTGGGTTGTAAATAGAGTAAATTTGCTCATACAAATATATTTATCTCATGGAAGAAGGGCCCAATTGTATGTGGAAAATGGGGAACTCTGCTTTTACTACAACTTGGAACCTGTACCACACCTTCAAATTCTGCTATGTTTCTAGGATCCGAGTTGTTAAGAAAACTCAGTTTTCATTTAATATTGACCAGTTTTTTGCTGTGACTACTGACAGACAATGAACTAAAAAAGCATATATAAACTTAGCTCCTGTAGAGCCTCTGTAGAGAAGATCTTGATGGCTAGAGAATCAGAAGAGAAAGGACTCCTCAGCAATCTCAGATGTGCTTTCCTAAAAGAAGCAGTAGGGTCTCTTCTCTTGTTCCACTCATTCATTTTCACCTCGCTGCTGACAGTCGCTATCTACAGCCTTGGAGGTAAGCCAACACCAGCGCCACTTTGTGAGTCAAGTGTCAGGACATGGTATGGAGCAATAGTGCCTGAAATCTTCCTGAGTCCTTAAAGATAACGAAACCAGGTGCTCTTGAGAGTTGAAGTTGGGTTCCCATCACCTTATGTCAGGCCTGGAATCTCAAAAGGGCAAGCGGTGTGGCAGCCTGTGTTGACAAGTCAGAGGATGGGCTTGCTCTGGACATTGACTTTCTGAGGAGTGGGAGAAGGTTGGCTGTATACACACTTGCTAGATGCTATTCTTATGTATGTAACTGGTTTGAAGAGTCCACTTCTGCAGTATCTGGGCACTGTAGGTGACAGTCATAAAAGATAGCTAAGGCCTGGGGTTCCTGGTGATGTAAATCAGCACAAAGCTGGGCAGAGATAGGCTGACTGCAACTCAGGCTGTGGCACGTGCTTTAGGGGATAAGCATGAGTACAACACTGTGGAGGGGGTTAATAAGCGTTTGGACCTCTTGTTAGCACTGTTCCACGTGCAGTCCCATCTGACAAAGGCCCTTAGCAAAGCAAGGCTGTGTCCATCGTGTCTCCACATGTTATATTTTATCAGCTATTGACAAAAAGTTTGTTGAAATTGCCAATATTGTTTTTACAGATAGGTGAGACAAACAGTCACTCATTTAGTTTGTTTGCGGAGAAATCAGACTCAGTTCAACTGAAATTGTTTACAGTCAAACTTGGCAAACAATTTGAGCCAAATCTTTCCATCCTGGAAAAAATGAGAGAAGTGAAAGCTGTCATTTCAGCGTTTTCTGTATGAAATGTTTAGGCTTTGTTTCTAAATGGGGTTCCAAAATCAGATTCAATTACATTTCAATAAATCTGGAAGTAAAGGAGTGCCCTCAAACAGAGAGCAAACAATTTGCCAGCTATGGGATGTAATGAAACACTTCTTTCAGTCTGAAATGCATTTTCTCCCAAATTCACCTTTTAAGAAGAAAACGAAGTCATTTTTATGCTTTCACTCTAAAGAGTTAAAATGAATAACCTGGAGAATTATTTCCTCACCCATTCCTCATTCAGGCTCATGCACATCTGCTGAGGTTTTGTGAGGGCTCATTTTGTGCTGAGGAAGTAGCGTTATCTAGTCCTATCTCAATGTCACCAGCTTGCTGCTGTAAATCACTATCAGGTCTCCAACCAGTTGCGATGGTGATGCTGGAACAGCAATACAGTGGTGAATTTTCGTGATGTCCCAGTTGTTTGTGTTTTATGTGAGGGAGTGAGGGTGTCCACAGCATTTTTATTAGATAATGCCATGAAGCAGGATAAATGAGGGGAAATAGAAGAAAGAAACATCTACAGCCCATCACCACAGCAGAAATTTGATTCAGTGGAAATGAGACCTGAGAGAAACATAAAAATAACTTAAGATGTGTTTGATTAAAATAAGACTAAATCTCAGCAGTTTGGCTAAACTAAGTGGAAGAATCAGATACTAACTGTACATCTGCAGCCAGAAATACTTCGGACATGGACCTGTTACATGATCAAATGCGTGTTATGTGTGGGACCTTGTTTAAATTTGAATGTTAATACCACTCAGAAGATTTACAGAAACTGTTTGATTCTTAATACCTCTTCTAAAGATATATCTCTACAATCCAAGTGTGTTTATTGCTCAATAATAAACAGTGTCGACAGGAAACTCATACAGAGTAAACATCATCCTTATGTTTTACTTCTGTGTTTTCTTAAGAGGTCAGTATTCCATTACAGCTTTCTTCTCCAAATTCTTAGTAGTTCAGTTTAGATGTTTCTTCAATGATACGTGTTATCAGAGAGTAGGAAGAGTTTAATCTAGTAGTACACATTTTAGCCCTGTGAAATAGTTAACTTGTAAGTAATTCTGTAGAAAGACCTTGTGTAAACAGGTAGCTTATTTTAATTTTTTTTAATTCTCAAAGTGGATAGCACTGGTTTAATTCCACCAGCGCTGATAATTCCTGTTCAGATAGTTTTTTCTAATATCTTAAGCATGATGCTAACTAAAGCTAGATCAGGTGAATTCAAATGTTGTCAGTGTTTTTTGTTCACATTTCCTGTTCAAAACATTCCTGGGATGAAAAATAGCCTTCTTGCTAGATTAGAAATAATATATTTTGCTTTCAAACTAAAAATAGGTTAAAGTTATGGAATCTTGATATTTTAATTCTATGTATGTTTTCTCCCATATTGTTACTGAACACAATTTTCAATGCTCTTATTCGACAAAGTTTCAGAATACGAAGGAAAGTCTAGAAAACTTAAAAAAAAAAAAAAAAAAGTGGAAGATAAACCAGAAAAAAAAAAAAGGTGGAAATAATGATGTTAGACAATCAGTTCAAAAAGTAAGAAAGGGCAAAAAAAAAAAAAGCAATAGTCTTAAAAAATCATGTGTTTAAAAGCGTTGTTCTGTAGGTATTTTAAACATGAAATAATTTCACTATGGAGTAAAAATTGCCTAAAAATGCCAGCCAGTCTGCAGTTTCTGTATACCATAGATGTCCCGTGATCTTTTACTCAGGTCTGGGGATATCAAAGTTTAACTGGAGAAGAGTCTCCAATGCTTTTGTCTCTTTGTTAACCAAAGTTATTTCCTTTTCCATTTTTATTTGTAGCATAGCTTAATTATAACCCCTGTAGATTCTGTGAATTCTTGGAACCTAACAAGACTCATTTCTACCCCATGTCGTGCTACAAGTCCTTGAGTTCTGATGAACAACCATATAAGTTGTGGGAACCACTGGCTAATACTCACAGCTCAGAACCTTTAGTAAAAATCTCTAAGCTTTGAGAAACAGTTCCTTTTTTCATAGAATATTATAGATGACTATGTATCAAATTAATAATTGTTTTTACTACTTTTCAGTTTTACAAATTAAAGTTGATGCAAACTGTCTTGATTGGTGATTGGGTATCAGTAAAGCCAGTTGCAAGACTGTTTAAAGAAGAAAAAACAAATCAAATAGAACTTGGAGCTTTGGCTTATAAAATCCTTGTGTAAATTTACGTGAGGAGAGGGTCTTGCCCTGCTTATTTTCTGATGTTTAAGTTATAACATGCTTGTCTCTTAACCTTAAGAGCTATGTCAAGGGGAGCAGTGTAATACAAGTGCATCTATAAAGAAGAATGATGCTGAGGAACTGCTGTCTACACTGCATGAGGCTCAAAGGTTTCACTACAGGTGTAGTCTGGGCCCACTGACTTAATATCCTCTAATAGTCAGGGCATGTTTTGGTTTGTGAGAAAGAATTCAGTTCTTGTGCCCTGAGCTGTCTTTGTGATGGGAACCAAAGCAGAGCAAGTAAAGATGAATGAAAGATATGTTTCTGGAAGATACTTGCTGAGTAGAATTAAAATGTTAATGTAGATGCATGCCCAAATTAGTCGGAAACAGCAAAAGGAAACTTCCTTTCAGTCTTCCCTGTAATTTTCTAGATTTCTTTCAACTGCAGTCTGGTGGATTTAGGATAAAATTGAAACAGCCTAGGATGAGTATTGATATTTCTCTGGCATTCTCTGCTGATGTTTCTTGTGTTTGGAAGTTGATGGTCTGTCATTCCACTGTTGGAGCTGCTGACTGACTGCTGGGGGAGCAAGCTGCAGGGGGCTGAGGAAGGGAGATGAAAGAAATGGGGAAACAACCAGACCTGAGATCTGAACCTTTCGATGCTGAACGCTTGCTTTTGCTGAAATTTACCTGTAATAGCTGAACTGCTGTACAGCTGAGACTCAGCTTCAGGCGAAGGCATTGAAGTTCTATAATCAGGTACTCTACAAGGCCTTAATTTTTTCTTTCAGTCCACTGACTGATGTGGTGGAGTGATTCTGAACACCCTGTGGTTCCTGCATATCTTTGAAGCAGCACAACTGCCTTTTCTGTGTGAACTTGAATAGCTGGAACTCCTTCCTTATTAGATTTTTCTTCTTCCAGTAGGAAGTGATTGTGTTGGTTAGTGACATGTTCTGGGGAGTTTTTTGATGCAGTTGAACTTAAAGCTTGCAGGCAGCTACCTCTTCAGGGATGCTGTGACCTGGATTGGTGCTGCAGTTTGGGGTGAAAAAAACAACCATGACCGAACAAAAAACCTTGTGTGGATATTGAAATCTTGTGCTTTGCTAGTGCCATTTGTGATTCTTCAAGCTAAAATAGCTGTTTGACCTCCAAAGTCAGTGATATGCATGAATAAAAGTGCTCCAAAGTGCCTGGGAGCTTGTGCTGTCTGTACAATGGCCTCGCTGCAGGAGTTTTGAAGACTTGACTACATTGTACTTTAAAGGAGCTGTAGTGGTTGTTTTTCCAGACACGAGCCAACAAGTGGTGAATTCTCACACTTGTTTCATTAAACTGCTATAATGTTGCAGCCAAGACCTTTTGTCTGCGTGGTATTTAGTAACACTCTTTTTTTCCTATATTTGAAGATTTTTGTCTGTATCCTTATTTGCTCGCTTGCCAATAAATGCAGCCATTAAGTCATCACTACTTTTAAAATTTACTCCGACTTCTAATATTTATGCTAATGTTGTACAGGATGGCTGTAATCTGGGCCCTGCAAGTCTCCTCCCAAGAGAGATCACTGGTAGACCTGTGAGATGGAGGGCATGTAGCCATCATGTAATGTGATGCATATCTGTGTTTTAGTCAGCAAGTGCTGTGGGGACCTAAGGATCAGGGGAGCTACAGTTCCTTTGGTGTCTGAGTTAATGAAATAGGGGTGTATGTTTAAAATTACTTATTTATTTGGGATGCAAAACCTGAGACACATCATCAAATGAAAAGTATGGCTTTGGAGATTCTCAGGGCTGCCTGGAGGGATTCACATACCCTGTTCCTGTTAAAATGACAAGGTTAGCTTTGAAAATCGCTTCTCCGTTAAGTGTTTTGGAAGATGAGACTGTTTTGAAAATGGCAATAATAAAATTAAATTGAAAGGGGAGGGAAATTTCACATGATTTGATGGTTCTCTGTAGTCATTTTGCACAAGAATTAGCTGGTAAGGAGGGAAGAGTGAGATTGGTGACTTGGCTACAGGTTTACTTTACCTCATCCTTGCCCTAGGCAAACTTGCCTGACATTTTTTGAGGGGAAGCAGAGGGAGAGCTTGGTTAAAATGTGATAACACTAAACTATCGTAATTTTGCCCTTGATTTCTTTAGAAAGGACCTCTGTGGTTTACTTGGCCGGACAACTTGCTTGTGTCTGTATTCTTGTACAATTGAGTGTATTTTACTGGTGTTTTTTTTAAGATTGTGGAAATGAAATACAGGGACATTTTAAATTAGGAGTTGCAAGAAGGAAGAGAAGACAACTTGCCTGAAGTCAGACAACCAGACTGTGTCCTGGTGTGTACTTGCATCTGTTGTGTTCTTGGCCCTGTTTGATATTTCTTGAATGCCGACGTGAAATTCAGCTCTCAGTTTTGAGCTCTTTTAATTCAGAAGATGGGTGTGAAGACAACGTCTGGTTGTCACTGTGTCACCGTTGACACAGTGTTGATAACTGATTGCCTGGATTTATCTGAAGTAGGACTACTTGATATTCCCAATGTGTTCAAAAAAGCAGTTAGTTCAGTTGGCAAAACCTGTGCTGGGTGGTCTCCTGAGAAACTGAATTCCAATGGAAAACGCTTCTCAGAAGATTTCTTTGATCTCCTTTCTCATTACCTCACTGTGGAGCAATCAATAACTCTTCTTTCCTGTCTCATTTCTTTTTTCTGGTATGCGTTTTTACTCTGCATTTTTCTAGTTCCGTTCTTGCGCTGTGAGAAACTTTAGCTGGGGAGGAGAGTTTTCTGGAGATCAGTCTTTAGCTGATCCCGCCTTTCTGAAGATCCCAAGGAGTAGCATTACCAGGAGCTTGGTTCCTCTTGTTCTTTCCACTAACAAAACAGCAGTTAGTGAGGCCTTTGGGGAGAGCTCGCTCTTCTTGGCACCTGCTGGGTGTTCTCCTGGCATCTCTTTGGTGCTGTTGGTGGGTAAGCATTCATCAGAGGTGGTCTTTGCTTTGAAGAAATAAAGAAAACCTTGTTCTGGATTATGGATGTGAAATGAGGATATTAAGTGCTGAATATGGCGTTTGCCTACCCCATTAGATTGCTTCCAGCAGCGTACTGTGGTGCAGAGCATCAGTGCAACATATGTTGTGGCATGATGTAGAAGGAGAACCTTTGAGGCTGGTGTTTAAGGGATTTGCAAAAGAAAAATGAAGGTGTGTTTAAATGTACTATTTGGCCAATATATCCTTTACCTTGTTTATTTTAGGTTCCAGTGCATAATTGCAAAGTTCTTGAATTGCTTAAACGATTATTTGTTGGTCACCTTTAACATACTTATTGTTCTTTTGCAGTTGAGAGACGAAATATCGTTACTTTTCACTGGTACGTAATTTTTCCCCACATGAAATGCTGAAAACATTTCTACAAAAGGGGGCCTGGGAACACTTAAAGGCATTTATTATTCAGATCTATTTTTAACCAACTAATACCCTCTTAAAAGAAAAAAAGGAAAATAAGAGCTCCACTTAACTCTTTCAAATTATCCATCTTTAAATAGCTTGATTTTATTAATTTTTGCATCAAGTATTTATTTTGCGAGAGGTGTTGACAGCTTCTGGACATCCAGCCATACAATTAGCTAATTCCTTGAACTATCTTAGGTGGGTGCAGTTTCCAACATAGCCACCTTCTCAGATAATGATTTCTGTAGAGAGGTAAGTGGTTCAAATGTGCAAAGGATTTGAGATTTAGCATTTCTGTTGTTCTGATCAAGGAATTTATCAATATGTATGTCTTCTGACAGTAAAATAAATGGAAGGTGTCCTCATTGGCAATGTGTGGATTATTTTCAAAACTGGCAAAGCTGAAAACCTCTCATCCTTCTCTGTGAAACTGTTTCTTGCGCTGGAATTCCGAGTGCTGAGGTCAGTCCTGGCCTTAATAAAATCAGTGGCAATGTTTCCATTGACTTCAATAGAGCCATAATTTCACCCTTTTTAGTTCGTTAAGGAGATCTCCGGGGACAGGAGGACAGGCAGGAATGTATGGCTTTAATGCTAGTGGAAGGAGCCTAGAGTCAAGCACAGGACTCAGCAGATGCTGGAAGTCTGGCCCGTTCAAAATATGGTATCTGTAGTTAGGGCATAGAACCAGCTTCTTTGCTGAGAGTGCTCCATGCAGAAAATTATCAGGGGGAATACCTTAAGGAAAATAGGACAACTGAGTGCGTGTAGTGGGGGAAGAATATTCAGAACAGGTTTTTGCTGTAGACTGTCGGAGCAAAATCAAGAGCCATCAAACAGGAAAATTCAGTAAACTTGTAATCTTCTGAAAAGGAAGAAAAACTTGGAGTGGATGTGACATTTGGATATAACTCTTCAAGAAAGTTATTTTAAAATTGCCAGGAAAATGCAAAGATAAGCACAGACAAAACTACAGTACAAAGCTATGGAAGAATGCTTGCAACTTGGTGCTGCATGGAGGTGTGCTGATGATGCTGTGGAGCCAGACTGCTTTGATACTTAAAAATACCCCAGCTGAACTTCTCCAAACACAGAATTATATGCAAGTCCTCAATTCATTGTGTGACTTCCTTGTCCTCAACAGGTAGTGCAATATGCCAGTCGCAGTATGAAGCCTTTTTATTCACTGAAATCCAAGACTAGGCTATGCAAACACATAAATGGGATTAATGAATGCAACTCATTACTGGCCTTTGATTGAGACCACACATGATGCTAATCAATCACTTCGGAGTTCTAATGGCTTTGGGTGACTGACCCCTAACCTAGTCTTTGATGGCCATCTTGTCAGGGACACTGAGCAGAGAGCTCTGGACAGCGTCCGCTGCTCTGTAAAGCAGTCCAAGAAACTCTGGCCAGATGCGTGTGTTAACTGGAGGAATGATGTATTCTCTGTAGCGCAGATTGCCTCTACACTTCGCTTTTCTTCCTGCAGCGAGAGGGGACCAACTTGGTTGTGCCAAGGAAATTTTGTTGAGGAGTCCCTGTGAAGAAAGAGATAGGAACTGTGCAAAGGGAGGGCTGTTGGGGTGAAATCCTAGCTGAATTTCACTTGGCAGCAGAGTGTGGCAGAGGTGTTGGTGAATTACTTCAGATGGCAGCTCCCCAGTGTAATGCTGTGAAAGGATGGCCAACGCAACTACTGGATGCTATAGACTCATTTTCCCAGGGCCTCCTGTGTGAGCGTTGGGGCAGCTCACTTGTGCTTTGTGTAGGGGAACGCTGAGATGTGCTGCAGATCTGTCAAGCTTTGCTAAACAGCCTGGCTGTAGGCAAGGTTGGTCACACTTTCTCCATCTTTAGTAGATTTCTAGGAGAATGGCATGTGCTCCCATGTTGTCCTGCTACTGTACGTGCTTCCCAAGGATAATTCATTTTCAGTTGCATCAAGGCTACCAATAGAAAAACTTCCTGAAAATACATGTTCCCTTTACATTTGATAGATCCTAGTAACTGGTTTCAATTGTCTTTGATAAAAAATGAGCAGATGGAGTATCTCTGTTGTCCTGGAAAACCTAATGTTATTTAAGATTATTTACATGGCACCTCATTTTAAGCCGAGTAGTGCTGGACTTGAAGAGTTAGAAAAAAATAACTGGAGTGAAGCTTGCGATGGAAATGTGTGGTAGTCTCTCACATCCAGGGAAGAGGGTGTAAATGCATGGGTCATAGGCCTTGCTGCTCACTGAGGTTCCCTGTTTGCTGCTGCATGCTAACCCTGACTTCTGTGCTTGTCAATTCAGCAGTAGCTGAGGGTGAGCCAGCTTTCCCCTCCTCTCCCCACCTTGGCCACAAAATGTAGAGCCTTTTGTTCAGACTAGAAGTTAAAAATTCAAGCGGTTCATTTTGAATAGTGAAGTAAATTAAAAACAGCTGGACCTTGAATGGCTGAGGTGAGCCAGGTTTGTACAGCACTTGTATTCGTGGCTGAAAGTAGGTTTGTGGAGATTACTCTCAACACAGGTCTGTCCCGTTGTGGAAGGGAGGGTCTTTGGAATATCACAGAGTGTTTTGTAGCAGTTGTCTGTTTCTTGCTGAGACATTGTTGTCATCTGGTTATATCACTTACCTCTGATTATTTATCCATTTGCCTCTTTTTGCTGCTTTGTCATAAATAATAAGAATAGCAAGGGATCGGAGACCAGGTTGGAACAGAGTCCAGTTGCTGGCATGTCAACACAGGAAGGCACAAATCTTACCCCAAGATTTTTTTTTTTGAGTCTGATGGTATGATTGCAGGACAAAAAGCCTTCCTACAAAATTCAAGGCTAGAAGTGAATTTACTCTTGAAGTATACGAATCTCCAGAACTAAATACAACTCTGCTCCCATAACATGACTTTTGAATGATAACTGATTCCCATTGGCATCAGTCTTCATGAAGAGATTTCCCCACTGTGCATGGTGTCCAGGGCTGTGGATCCTTGTGGTAAGGAATGCTTGAGAGCGTTGAGAGACAGATTGAAGCCCAGCAGCTGCTCTGGGCTCCGAGAGCAACACAGGTGATGAGGAGCATCTGGTTTTGGAAAGCTGATAGCAGCGGGCTCTGAATCTAGTTCCCAGAGCAGCTGGCTTGCCTCTGCTCTTAAAGCATTGTGATATGGTGCCAGTAGCCTCAAAATACACAAATTCGGTCTGGAATGACCACAAACCCTGCATCTGTTCTCTAGTCCTGTTCTTGTAATGAACCTATGACTTTGTTTGCCCTCTTTAGCTCTCTCTTGTCTCTGGGTTTTTCTCCAGAACTGTTTATACCATTGATCCACTCTAGATACTGAATTCAAGTGTCCTCTTGCTTTTAGAGGCTGGATATATTGACTGACATGTATGAGTGTCCAACCTTTTGGCTTTCCTGGCCTGCACTGAGTGAAGAGAAATTGTTTTGGGCCACGTATAAAATAATATAATGATATTATATATTATTATATATATATTATTATATATATATAAAATTATATAATATATAATTAATGTATATATGGCAAAAAAAACCCCAAACAAATAAACAAAAAAACTTTTATTTTTATTAAAACAAAAAAGAGCAACAAAAACATCAAACAAATAGTTTGAACACAGATTAAGACAGACTAGTGCTGCTTGGAATGATTATACTTAGTATAGACTATGAAAACTGGTCTAGAGGGTTTAGGAGTTAAAGTTTGATGTCCTTGCTTGCATTCAATAGCATGAAGTAATTTTGGGGGCTGGAGGTTGTGGTTATAATGCAGAGAGAAGCAAGAGTGGGATTGATGGAAGAACTGCTGTCTTTGTGTTGACAGTTCTATCCCAATCCCTTTGGTGTCTCTTGTGATATTTTTGACATTTTTGGATTGTTTTTAGCTCATTAAAAGATCTCCTGAAGGAGACACAAGATTGTGTTCAAGGCAGTAAATACTGTGATGTCATGTTTGGGGCAGAACAGGAACTGGTGTATCTGCATGTAATTATAAAGCAACATGGAGCATGCAGTGCAGAAAAGTCTATTCCCAAAACAAACATATCATTTATATTTCATGGATTTTCTGCCTTTGATATTGCTTTGGCTATCTTTTATTATGGGTTTCCTTCAGCAATCGGATTGGATGTTCAGTTTTGACAAGCAGCCAGACGTTTCTAGCTCTCTCAGAAAGGTCATTGAAAGTTGGTCTGGCTATCTAACTGGAGATCTCACAACTCTAGGTCTTCTCAGGAGATTTCTTACTCTTCAGCTTTTCACTTGGCTGGTTGGAAATGTTAACAGCTGCCTTTGTTTCACTACTCCTGGACCTAGACCAGACACAGAAACAGAGGCATGTACACTGAAGACGACTGCAAATGTACTGTATGATCCATGGAGTAAATGTGTGTGAGGAAAGGATTGTAGTTTGCCAATTTTATCTCATAATACTAGGCACTTTACTGGGACTTGCAACTACGCAAGATGCATGAATATGAGGAAACTTGAGTGTCTATTAAGGAAGAAAAAGTGTGACAGGGAGTTAGGAGTTCGCAGTCCTCTAGTTGAGGAGCAAAGAAAACATGCCTAAAGCAAGGAAAAGAAGGCAGACCTGCATGAAAGAGACTTTTATTAAAATAAAACCAATTGGCAAGGTACTTCAGAACGAGTGAGGTGTAGAACCAACACTTTGTTGCTATTATCTAAAAAGATCACTATTGCTACTGTGTATTAATGGCTTCATCAGTTAGGTATTGCAGACTTAATCAGTGATGTACAAGAACAACAGAAGTTCAAGTTAAAGCCCTGCTTCCAGTTTCTATGTATGCATTTTTTTGGCAACAGAAGGAAAAAAAGAAAAAAGCTGTAAGCACCAGTAAAAAACTTCAGCAATATCTTGTTTTATATCTGGAACGAGAGTTGAAGGTGGGAATTAGGGCTTCAGTGCACACATCTGTTAAAATAGTATCACAAAGGTAAGCATGTAAGATTTTGCAAATTGTGAAGACTACATTTTTATAGTTGCAGATTTCATTGAAAAGGATACAGTGGAATTAGGCAAGAATCTCTTTGTGAATGTTGAAAACTGAAAAATAATCCCAACTCCCGATTTGGATTAAAGTTTCTGGTGGAAACAAGGTTTTCCAGCAAAATTGCAGATTTGGCTGTGGTAACAGTTTCACAAATACATGCTACTTTACCCTAGTAGTTCTTCTAACAAAACAAAATTCCCCTAAATCAAGCAGATCTCAAAATCTTAATATTTCCAGGAGGAATTTGTGCTTCAGAGTTGCCTTTTTAAAACATTTCAAAATCAAAATGAAATAATCCCTTCAGATCAAGTTACTTTGGAGCCAAAGTTAACTAATCACATTGCTTTGCTTTGCTGGGACTTTGGAAAGATATTTGAAATGCGTAGACTCAGAACAACGTTCTCCAGTTTTTAGAAACTCCTGGAAAGTCAAAATCAGTTATTTACATAGTTCAGCTTCCAGATATGATCGTGCTCTTATTCAAGACAACAGAAATCCTTTCTCTGAGCAGCCCGATTGGTGTAATCTGTGCTATTTCTGCCTTGACAGACAGTATTTTGTGTAAATACATATGTAAGCATCTTACCTGCTGCCAGCAATAGGCAGAGCCATAAAGTGGAGTGCAAGCTCTTCCAGTTTAAGGGGAATGCCCTTGCTTTATTTCATTAATTTATCAATTTTTGCTTAGGTCCGTGGTTCTGATGTGTTTTCTTACACTCACGACTATTTTTTATTCAGGAAGATTAGTGTTTGTGATGCTCAGAGCAGTCAGATGTAGGTACTTGTGCTTTCCATGTGTTGAGATTCCTTTCTTTCTTTTTTTATATCAGCCAGTGTTGAATTAAATTTGAAGTTTGCTATTGGGTTCAGTGGAGTGAGACCTGGTTTACATATGGCTTTAGCCATTCAGCTGTCTTGCAGAGAACAGTGGCCGCTACTCAAGCACTTTCCACCCCTATGGGATAACAAATGAATAAAAACCCTTTTTCTAGAACATACGTATCTGCCATGGTGCGTGGAGGGGTCTTCTGAGGCCTTCTGGAAGCAATGAGTTATCATAGGCAGCAATTGTAGGTACTTGTAATTTCTGCCGTATTTGTCTTGCCAGTAAATGTTGTGAAGACTTTTTTATGAAACAGGTTTAATTAATTTGCTTGAATTTAATGGCCATGTTGCAGTAGTCCCATTTACAGTGCTATTTCTTGAATATACGCAGTCCTTTTTAAAGATGAGAGCTGGCTTTGCTAGATCAAGCTGTCATTATATTTAACTAGGCCTTTAATTATAACCAGATGGATGAATTATTTTAATCACTACTATATATCTTAACAGTAGTTTGTACATTGACACAAAGTTGAGAACATCAAACAGAAATTAAATGCTAGAGCAGGAAAGCTGCCAACCTCTAAGGGAAGCAGTTGATCAGAACCTGTCATCTTAAAAGGTTCAAAGAATGCAAAACAAACATGCAGGATTACTGTACTAAATATGGTTTATCAGCCCCACTCTCTTCTCTGTTAATTCATCTGTATCATTTATTTTAATACTTTGCTGTGCGTATCTCATACTCTGTAATTAGAGAGCTTCACCTCTTCCTGCCTTTGAAATAGTTTGCTTTGAGGCTCTTCAGAGAGAAAGATACAATTATTACAAGGCTATTTGATGCATAGTACAAAAGAATCTTCTCATAAAACTGTCCCTTTGTGTATAATAATTGACTAGAGTTAATACTGTCACCTACAGTGATTTTGGCTTTTCTGATCAGCCTGGTTTCCTGGCTGAGATTGTAGTGATCTCAGTTGTAAGACTGTGGGTAAAAGTCGGCTCTGCACGAATGTATCACTGCCTACTGACATCTTATTTGAAGAGAAGGAAAGGAAGGAACTGTTGAGGTGCTGGTAAAGCTTTTGTGTACTGCATCCCATGAAAAACTTACTTACGTTGATACCTGCACTGAGGACATGGAATGGAGAAGATGCTGGGAAACCTAAGCTTCCACATATGCGAGCACATCTGTAATAATCACTTAGGCTATAATATTTCAAAGTTTCACTTTCTCTTGATTGTAAATTATCTCTTACTCTGGTGAATAATAGCAATAACTTACACTTTACATAAAGTGGTGTTTTATGTTATCAAAAAAAGTCAAACATTTGATCGTAACGTGCTTTTCATTGAGATCTTCTTTCCAGACAGAGCCAAAATAGTGCTTTCTGCAGAATTGCTCTAAGGTTATTTTCACAAGCAGCCTTTCCCTTTCCCTTATGAATGCTTCCTCCAGAAATATAGATAGTTTAGAAAATGTTAATGCTCTGGAGCTTCTTCACCAACCCAGTAGACTTCCTCTAGGGCACTGGGTGGATCTGTGAAAGTCAAGTCCAAGGATCATTTCAGTGACTAAAATACCTCTAGTGTATGATGATCAGACTCTGTGCCTGCCTTCCTTGAGTGGATAAGCTAATGAGGTGATGGAGTAGTATAAGTTTTGCAGATGGGAATCATAATTATATCATAGAATCATAGAATTGCTCAGGTTGGGGAAGACCTTCAAGATCATCAAGTTCAACCACAACCTAACCATACTGCTCTAACAACCCACCACTAAATCGTGTCCCTGAGCACCGCATCCAAACGGTTTTTTTCCAGTGCTTAACAACCCTTTCTGTAAAGAAGTTTTTCCTGATATCCAAACTAAACCTCCCCTGGCACAACTTGAGGCCATTTCCCCTTGTCCTGTCACCTGTCACCATTGAGAAGAGACCAGCCCCGCTCTCACTGCAATCACTTCTCAGGTATTTGAAGAGAGCAATAAGGTCTCCCCTCAGCCTTCTCTTCCCCAGACTAAACAGCCCCAGTTCCTTTAGTCGCTCCTCGTAGGGCATATTCTCCAAGCCCTTCACCAGCCTTGTTGCCCTTCTTTGAATCTGCTCCAGCACCTCCATGTCCTTTCTGTACTGAGGCACCCAAAACTGAACATAGTACTCAAGGTGGTGCCTCACCTATCTAAGATAAGTAAAATACTCTTTATTTTGTTTTCTTATTGTTTCCCAACTTCTTCCAGCTTAAAGATTGCTGCCTTTCTATAAGCTTTACTCGTATTTGTTGCTTGCAAAAGTAAGATTTCAAGTCTCAGATAACAATTGCTTCAAAATATTTGTTTCTTTTCGAATAACAACTGTTGGAAAAGAGAAGGCAAGCAACATGTTCTTAGAGTGCTTAAATAATTGTAAATACCTTTAGCTCAGCAGCTCTCCTCCCAGAACTCTGCCTTTCTATGGAAACAGTACGTGGAAATCTAAAACTCTGTAAGGAAATATGATTTATACAGATGGCTGTGCACTATGGGTCATATTATTTTTGCAAGCCATGTAAATTTGAGCTGTTGAAGATTTCAATCCAAAATTTAGACTTCCTAAATGACCTCCTGAAGAATCTGTTGTAAGTTGTGTAACTACTAGAAATGGCTTGTGCATGCTGTTTTTAACTGAAATAAAGTTACAAAAATCACTATCCAGCAGTAGAGGTGATCCAAACTTTGGATCTGCGTGAGTGGCAATGGCAATGGTGGTTTAAGTGGTGTTTGTCAGGTACCAGGAGTGATGCTGTGTTGTGCAAATCACAATGAAAAACAGCAGCAGAGTTTTCTCGGAGAGAAGCACAGCACGTGCAGGCGGATGAGGCTGAGTGAGTGGAGGGCTGGAACACCCAAGCAGAATGACCAGTATGAACCTAGCAAATGTCATGTTAAGTTATCTAAAAATTCATCTCTCTAATGGGTGGTTTAGAAAAGCCCAGAGCTCAGCATGCAGGAACTTGTATCTTTGACAGCTAATTCCTGACAACTGAGAGCTGTTTGCCAGCTGAACACTTGCCTTCCTATTGTAAATGAGTTCTCTTGTTCGCTTGTTCTTTTTCTGTTCTTGTGGTTTGTCCACACTTTAAGTCTGAGCCTGTTCTGCTTTCCTTGCTTAATACTGAAACAAATGTCAGCTTGCTAGTGGATACCTAAAAGGAGAGGAGAGCTTAATTACTTTTATCTGCTGCCTCCCAGAAGCCAGAAGGGAAAAATGAGCAGAACTGGAATTTCCATTCAGGACATTTCAGTATTTACTTTGCCATTTACCTTCATGGAATAATGGAACTGTAGGTTGGAAGATGTCTGTGTGCCTCTGTGCTGAAAGGAGGGCTGCTCTTGCAGTGGGATCTGTTTCATTCTGAATCAGAGTGAAGAGTCAAAGTTTATATACCTTTAAATCTGGTGTTTTACATCTATAAAAGGAAAGGAATAAAAAGGGGGGAAAAAAGCTTCGATCCAGGAATGGTGAAATATTCTTTATCAAAGCGGAGTACTGTTGACGTTTCTAAACAGAAACACTTCATTAGTATCTGTTTGACAATAAAACCCATCTGCCTGTGATACCATAGTCTCTTGTGGAAGTTGTAGTTCTGGTTGCTGATGCATGAATTTCCCTGTGTGCCATGCTTCCCGAATTACGCTTCCATTAATCTTCATTCTACTTCTTCTCATGTCTTCCAACCATAGCTGTCCTGTTTTTTGAAATGAAATGTGCTCTTGCCAGTCTCTAGTCCTACTTTTGATCTTTCATGACTTTTCTAATATCATCCAGGAGGCGCACAGTCTCCTTTCAGCACATGTGCTTGTGTGTATTGACGTTTCCAGGCAACTGAGGAGTTGCCCTTTTCCTGAAGACATGGTTATTGTTTTAGATGACTTCTCTTCTCCAAGGCAGAGATTTCTGTAAGCTGTTCTATGTTTTCTGTTGGATGATTGTGGTAGATGGAAAGCCAGTTGGGGAGTTAGCCCTTTTTCTTGCATAAAAAGGTAGATACTTAAGTGCTCATTGTTCCCATAGGAATGTCCAACATGAGGAGTGCCTGAGTTGGATGGTTCTGCTAGATCCCTCAGGAATGGACCAGGTGCAGACATTTTCCACATCAAGTTTGAAAGCTGCTGCTATCTGTGATGTTACTGATGTCACTGGTAAAAAAAGAAAAAGCAGATTTGAGATTCCTTGCTTTCTCTAGGATTTACTCTCACTAGAATGAAGAAATACTTGCTGGAATCACCCAGCAGGAGAGCTCCATCCTCTTTACGCTGCATTGTACGTAGTTGGCAGTGTATTGCAGTGCCCCAGAGGCAGTCTGTGCGTTAGATCATCTCCAGAGTACATGCGAATTTACACCTCCAGGCTTCGGTGTGCCTGTTGAACAACGATGGCTTCCTTGTGCCTTCTGTTTTTCATTTAGTAGTTCCTGGAACTGGCCAGATTTGCACACTCGTGAGATGCATTAGAGCAGTGGGACAAAGAAGCTCCTCCTGCGAGCTGGGCCAAAAAAAGAAAGTCAAATAAAACCTCCATTCATGGGATGAAGGACGATGAAAGGCAGAGAGGAAAGATGACACAAAGCTGACAGCTGTGGCACACGTCTCCTCTCTTAGCCAGGAAAGCTGACAAGTAGATTGCTCAGGACAGGCACTTACAGGTTACCCTGTCAGCTACTTGAATGCCTTGTCTTTTATCTGCCACCTTCATAGAAAGAACAGAGAGAGCTTGTGCCCATCTGATGAGCCGGTTCATACTGGCACATCATCAGCCTTAGCAGTGCACGAACACAATATAGTCCAAAAGCTGCATTTGGGTTACTGAAATCTTTCTCTTCTCTTCTTGATACATGCATGCATGAAGACATGTACCTGTCCGAGCAGCTGTATGCACTGAAAAGTCCTATTCATAGAAGGAAAATTCTCTCTTCGTAACTGATCGTTTTTTTGTCTTCTAAAGCCTTTCTCCTTTAGTTATGGGATAATAGTCTGACTTTGTGTAGGGTAACTCTTGCAAGTACAGAGCTAATTCAGGCTGTAATTTCTGTTCTTTTGCTTTACTTCTCACTTTACTGAAGATGAGGAATTCATGCTTCTTAGGAGCTGGGTGAATGCTTGGTTTTTTTTTGAAAAGTGGGAGTGGGTGCAGATCTTTGGAGAGACAAGGAAAACATGGTGCTGTATACTGAGCAACGTCAAACAGCCAGCTGTGGTTCAGCCTCTGTATGGCTTGCAAAAGATTATCGCTGCTGCTTCTTAATGTTTATTTAGAGCTTCATAAAAGATGCAACTGAGTTCTTTCTCTAACTTCAGAATGATGGAAAATTAAGCTTTTTTTTTTGCGTATACCTGGTGTAACAACTTCATGGGGGGAAAAAAAGTGCGTGACCTTGTCATAAAAAGTATCCTAGTGAAAAATGACATGACAAATGAACAGAGCTTGCCCAAACAACCTGAATTCCTGTATTTCCTAACTTCAGTTGTTTGACGTTTCCATCTTAAATGTTGACTTAAGATGGGGTGTATGTTGGAGGTGACATAGAAACCTGAAAAATTAATTTCCAGTGGTAGTAATTGTCTTGTTTTGTAAGTCAGCCATATTCAGATTTCCCCAGAAGGAACTTTGCTTCTTTTGTACAAATTCAATTGATTTCTGATTGTGAGGGTGGTAGAGTGAAATTGCTTCATTCTCTGTCCTCATCTACAGATGACTTAATTGATAACTCAGGAAAAAATCAGTCCAAGAGCAACGTACAACTTGGAAATAATCAGCCTTAACAGTTGCTGCTATTTGAGTCCTGTTCTAAATGAGGATGTGCCAAGTAACATTAGAATAGAGTCGACTTTAAAATTAAAACCTTACTGTGTTTCCTATCGATGTCTGTTTGTAATGAGAGCAAGAGGAGTTTTAAGACTGCTCAAGAGAGAACTTAAGTGTGTATTGTTCTGAATAGGGTCAGGATTCAGTAATGCATGACCAGAAGTGCTTTGCCTGTGTGGAATCTGGTAATGTAGACTCTGGTTACTGCTTTAGGTACGTTAAAGTGCTGTCTGGGACTCGACTGTAAGTGAGGACTCTAGTTCTGTGAACAGAACCAACATGACTCCTTGTTGATTCTTAAGATTCCACAGACATTAGTGGAAACAAACACTAAGCCCTGAATCTTTCAGTAAACATTGTAATTTCATTAACACTTCATCCTTTCCTTGTTTCCTTCCTGAGAACTGTGTAGTCAGTGGTTGTGGAAGGCTAAATGTACTGTGTGATACAAGAGCTTAGCGATAAATTAGTAAACAATTGTACTTTGAGGAGGAGAAGAGTTGAGTGTGATTATGGTAGAGATAGATCTGAAGGCCACAGGCCATTCAAAGGATTGCAAGTAGTGATAGATATATTCTGTACTGCTTCAGTAGTGATCATTTAATTAGCTTGTATAAATGTATATACATCTGTGGTAGCATCAAGCAGTTTTCTTGGGCATACGGGTTTTGTTGTGATAGGTTAGAGGTGATTGCATACAATGTTTTTTTGCGGTTGCTGATTAAATGAGTTTAACTGCCTACGTTTGCTGTTTCTCAATTGCTATAAATTGTTGCCACTCCAGACTTGCGATCTGTGCTGATTTGCACCGGGGGAAAGCTGTCTCCAGAGGGATTTTCTGGGTGCTGTGATCGCTTGTCAGTCAGTGGAGCGTGGTCAAGCCAAAAGTCTGTGTGCCCTTCAGAATGGAAAGGAAAAGGCACTTACGTTACTTACTTACTTCCTCAGGGTCTCAGTACTATGTGCTTTTGGGTGCCAGTCATACTGACGAGGAATAACATTCATTTGCTCATTAAAGCATTCAAGAACAAAGTAGTTGCTCTGCATTTCAGGACATCTTCGTTTGAGCTCCATCCCTTTTACTGCCCAGCTTGAGGAAATCATTCACAGTTCTAAAAAAGCTATTTGTATTTGGAGGGCTTTAATAGGACAGGAGTGGTGATGAATAGTTGCAGCAAAGCTGCAGCTTGCGCTGCTTGAGAAAAGCAGCATATGGGCACAACAAGCTGAAAGGGAAGAGGTGATGTTTTGTTAAGAAGTCAGTGGCTCCTGCTGGCAGGATGCTGCCTCGAAGAAGCCTGGCTTCGCTGGTTGAGATCTGTGGGGTGGACACAACCTGTTTGAGGAGGAAGTAAGACCCATCTATTAACACATTTAACAGAAAAAACATGGTGAGTCTCTGCCAAGGGACAAGAATTCAGATGACCTTGGCTGCGATACAAATGTATTGTTCATGTTTAACAGAGAACAGAAACAAGGAGCTGTGCTTACTTTAGTGTCAGAAGAAAAAAACATGTTTCTGTTCATGTTTCTGTAGTGTGTTGGAGAAATGTCCAGAAATAGTTCACCTTAGTGAAAATATTACTTCTGGAATATTACCAAGGTCAGCAAGACCCTGACTTATCAATCCTGTTAATGTTCACATAAATTAAATGTCAAACATTAGTTTGTCCAACCAAGATATTATGAGAGACTTTCATCTATGTTTCCCTTTTCTGTATT
The DNA here is from genome assembly GCF_002078875.1 of Numida meleagris. Taxonomy (NCBI): domain Eukaryota; kingdom Metazoa; phylum Chordata; class Aves; order Galliformes; family Numididae; genus Numida; species Numida meleagris. Next base: position 14,928,651 of record NC_034411.1, on the reverse strand, counting down.
TCTTTCCCTTTTTGCATGCTTCCATCCTCCTCCCATTGCAATTTAGAGGTTCAGTCTGTTTGTAGCGAAGCAGGAATTCAAAACTTTGGATTTTCTAGGCAATAAATGAGGCAGAAAAGTTTGATTTTGAAATGTCTTAAAGTAATGTGGTTTTCCCAGAAAGTTCTCTGAGTGTAGCCATGTTTATCAGCAGAACATCAGTGTATTGACAATGAACTGCTGGCCACAGTTATTGTTCAAATGAATAACTGTAATAGATGAAGGCTTAGCATAGGGCACATAATCCTCTGGAGTTTGGTTCTGCAAGGAGCTGGACACTTTGGCCCTGAGTTAGCAAAGCAAGTTAGTGGTTGTTTAAAATGAGGCATATGAAGTGCAGGACCCATGCAGATAAAATAAACTCATCACACACAAATTGTGGTGACACCTGGTGAGAGTGTACTGATGATAGCTCTTGGGGTTTCAAAGTGTATCAGTTCCTACCTTTGGAAGCACAGCACCAGCCCACTAACACTGTTACCCCTGGCTCGCCACTGGAGCCTGACAAGCGTCCTTGGGCTGCGGAGGGGAAGAAGGACCAATGCTCATTTAAGCTCTCTAGCCTCAGTTTAGGATTTTGGACCTTGACCCTTTTGTCTCAGTGCCAACTCCATGGCAGCAGGAGCCTTCAGCTGCCTGTCTGCGAAGAGGCTGAACAGCATTTCACGACTGAAGAGAAAAACACAGGCATAAGTTCCTTATAAAAGTACAGTGCACAAATCTAACACATTCTGTTCTATTTTTAAAAGCTTGTGAACTGATTTAAAAGTTATTTTATTGAGGAGAAAATAAAGGACTTGTGCTCTTTCTTCTTTGTTTCTCTTTCCCCATTTCATACTGCCCTAAAACAATAACGACATATATCTGAAAGACTGATAAGAAATGAGAAGCCCAGGGGTACTGGTGACATTTCACAGGATGAAGGTAAGAGATAGCTGACCTAATGTGACAAGTGTCTTTTTTCAAGTCTTTGCTAATAGCAGTAACCACTTAGACTCCTTAGGTGCGTGTCAAATGCCATGGGCAGTCAACTGAATCATGTCAAAAGGCTGCCTCTCCTGACTAAATGGTCTCATATCAGCACAAAGCCCTGTAAATCCACCTGGTGGACTTTAATCATTTTGCTTTCAATGGATTTCGGTTAGCAAGAGCTGACTGAGAAGCTAATATTTCACCCACTGTGACTGTGAATTTTACATGACTGACCTTTTAGCTGCACAACCTCTCCTGGTTTTCTGTTCTTTAAGGAGCAAAGCCGATAACAAAGCTGAGGGAGTTTGCCACAAATTTCACTGGATGTTGGTCATACTTGAGCAGCACTGATTTCTGAAGCGCTTTGTACTGGAAATACTGTTTGGAAGAATCTGGCCCTGGAGTTCTCAAGCACAGGGCTGGGATTTACTGTGGGGTATAGCTGGGGTCCTGAGTCAGTACTCTTATAATGGCCTTACAGTGAGACTACATACAACTGGCACTAATGAATTTATGCTTGTGTTTCAGTAACTCTCTGGGATGTAAATTTGAGGTAGATCAGCAGGCAGTTCATGCCTGAGTATGATGTTTAAGTGTTGTATTGTTGCTCTTATATTTTCTGTGCTCAGATTCAAGTAGACAGTCCTAGACCAGACCTACATTTTTCTTGGTGCTTTACAAACATACAGCACAAGAGGCATGTCTGTTTGTGTAGCAAGAAATACATGTGACAGACAAATCTTACTCTAGGAACAGAAGGAACTATCATAATGGAACTGTGACGTGAAGTTTCAGATTGCTGTGCAGAGTTGTGCTAAAAAATGAATATAGCAAAATAATAGTGAAAAGTTGGAAATACTTTTTTTTAAAAAAAAAGCAGTGCAAACATTCATATATCTCCAACATTAATAGAATTCTGCTATGGAAAATCATTCCTTTAGCCCTTTTCCTCCTCCTCTCTGTTCCCACTCTTACATATTGCCCTCCAATTCTTGCAACTTCCCTTAAAAGAGCTCTTAGAAGAGCTCTTTCTGTTAATACTTAGGGCAGGAGAATCCAGAACTGATTTTCTTTGTTCCCCAAAAGAGGTTAAGTCAAAAAGTGGCAAGAAAAAACAGGATATATTCCCCTGTTTGGACACTGGCATATCTGCTTGTAGCCTGGGGGCATTATTAGGCAGCGACTCTCACTCCACATGTCGTTCCCCACTGTGGAAACTGAAACCGTTAGGAATGGTGGTGGTGGATACTGGAGAGGGAAGGGATGATCATCTGCTGTTTGCCAAGTGCTCCCTCCTACAGCCTGGGGCCATGAACTGCCTAGTCAAAGTCAAGTGTTTCTGTAGTCACTGGAGCAGAAGAGAGCTTGAAGGGGAGGGATTTGAAAGCTGATATAGGAGAATGGATTTGTCTTATTTAAAATGAATCCCTTCCATGCTTAAGAAGCGCTGTGCAAGGAAGCATAAAGGTGCTCCTGTGGAGCAGTAATCTGTAGGCATGAGGCTGCTGGGATTGGAAGCTGACTTGAAGTCTGTGATACATGATAATGCAGGTAAGAATAGGACAAGAAGAATGTAAAAATTAAGATAAACAGTCTAATGCAGTGTAAGAAGAACCAAGAGTTTGTCCACAGTGACCGTTTGCATCTTACTTTCTTTTCTTACTGCAACTTTCTGGGATTTCAGGCACGCTTACTGTCTTGGTCAATGCAGGCTTTTTAAAGGCTGTTGGTTTTTTTTTAAATCTACTTTTTCTTAATGTTTTAAGGCTCATTGTTAGAAAAGCTTAACAACTACATGGACAGGAAAAAAACCACCTTCCTTTGACAAATTAGAAATCTCCAAAGACTTTATAAGCCAGCATAAAAGATTGACTTAATGGAGCAGTATATTTTTGATACAGTGAGGAGCCCCCCAATCCTCTGATTAGACCGATATATAGATTTTCTAGAGATTAGCAAAATCTGAAATGCATTAAAAAAATCCAGTGTGACAAAGCAGTTTTGACAGCATAAATGAAACCTAAAGCAATGTAAAATATAATTACTGTAGCTATCCCTGTGACCCATCCTATGTGCTGTTTTGCTCTGGTCTTGGGAGAGCTGGGCTTATTTTCCACCTATTTATTTTTGCGCATATTTGACAAGAGTATTTTTAGTTTATTCATTTGCTCTGCTTAAGTACTCCTTTTCTGGTTTCTGTCTGTTCCAGCATGGGATTTGGTGAAACGATGAAAAAGTAAATAAGAGATTGAATAGTTTTGAGAAGAGCACAGGAAGTTAAATGGCAAACCAGAACCAGTTCCTTACTGCCATTCCATGCGCATTGGTGCTAGGGCTGTTTGATTACTTCATTTTGGCTTATAGACATCTAGAAGTGCTGGGTTTTATTTCCATTCCAGTGGAATGGAGAGGCTATCACTGGTACTAGGAATGTGTTGTACTGGAGCCTGTAAGAGAGGATTATTTAATTATGTATTTATGTGTTATCATGCAAGATTATTTCTAGTTAGAGGGTACTAAGGGACTCAAGGACTGGGAAATAAGAAAAGATCTGGAAATCCCGAGGTCTCATGGAAGGTGTAGGTGCATTAGGCCAGTGCTTTACCCTCTTTAACAACTTTCCCTTCAAAAATGAGGTGTCCTAGCCTCAGCCATGCAAACCTTGGGAAAGCACCTCTGCCTGCTAGCGCTTCCATCTCTGTGTCCAAGGAAGCTCAGTTTACATTTGGGTTAGGCTGCCTAAGGAACTGTGCTGGCTGGTTCATGTGGGTGACAGCCTGCTTTTCTGCCTGGCCCTACCTGCAGAGTCTGGGACAGGCTTGCAGCGGGCTTGGGTTCTCTGTCTTCACATTCTACCTCTTTGGGTCCTTGTGGTGAAGGTCTTCCAGCAGCACCAGGAGATTAAGTGGGCCTCTGAAGCATTGTATCTTTAGACAGGAGGGAGTTTCTCTTTTTTTCTTCTTTTCTCCTGGAAGCTAGCATGTGATAGTGGTGAGAATGAAGGTGGTGTATCCTACTCCTGGGATGGCACAGAGATCACGACTATGTTACGAGATGACTACCTTCTATCTGATTTTGATCTGACAGACTTGAGGAATGAGTTTTTGATCCTCACGTCACCTTGTCATCCTAGACATTGTCACAGTGGAGAGTACTAACTAAATCAGTCAGCAGATAGCTCCAGATGGGAAAATGCATGTCTGGAATGACCTCGGGGTCAGTTATTTGGCATTTTGGGGAGTGATCATAGATGTAAATGTTATCTGACTCTTGGACGGCATCTATCTTAAGTATTTGTGTGGCTTCTATTGCCACGGGATCTGAGCAACTTTGTAATCATCAGTACGCTTACCCTTGTGCTGCTGCTGCTCGTGTCAGTGGGAGCGAGCTGTGGGGTCATTCGCCTCAAGGTGCATGGGAATTCTGTCAGGGAGCAGCAGCCTGGCAGCTGGGCACTGGCTTCTGTTGAGGCACACAGAGCGTCCTCCAGAAGTGTGACCAGCACTGCCTGGGGCTCTTCACTGGTCTGCTGGTACTCTTGGCTATATTTGATATCAAGTCTTATGAAAACCCCAAACTACCCCTATGGTATCAGCTGTGAACTAAAGCTCAGGTTCCCAGACTTCTTTGACTTCTAGAAAACTGGTAGCCCTCCAGTTATCATGGGCCTTTCTTCCATTTCTGTCCCCTTGTTAGCAACCTGTAGTTAAAGCTGCAGCTCTTGGCGGTTCGGTAGTGGCAGATCACATGCTCTGACCTTGTGGACCACAGCCTAGCCCAGGCAAAGGAAGGACCTTTCTTCTGAGTTGCACCCGAGGCTTTCCTTTTCTTGACCCTGAGCAACCTGACCTGACTTTGAGGCTGACTCTGCTTTGAGCTGCGGGCTGGAGCAGGTGTTCCCATCTGTCCTAAATTACTGGATGATTCTGTAGTTCAGTGATTATGAAAAAAACAGATAATTAGACATAGAGGGCAAGATCCAGAATTCTTAGGAAGCTGCCAAATAGGACACTAAGTTCATGGGCTGTGTTCACCCAGAGCCTGTCATGATCCTTACAATGCAGGTGGCAGCATGGTGCAGAGAGCATCGTGAACTGAGCAACAGAACTAGAGGCACTGAAGACAGCTTATTTCATGCTGGTTAGACTGTATGTTTGGGATGGCATCCAGTTCAGGAAGGTGACAGAAAAAGTCTGTGAAACTGTATTTGGAGCGAGTGCTGTTTTCAGCTGCAGAGATCAGCAGAACTAAGTGTCTGTTGAATGTGTTGGTCCAACACCTGAGACGTTTGCCCTCAGCTGTAGATTGGTTTCAGAGCTGCTTTCCATGAGCTCTGCCCTAAAGCACTTAAACACAAACCTACTAAAAGAGTGGAGAGGAAAGGAGGAACACAAAATCCATTCTGGATGAATGAAGTTGTTGGTAAATAAGTAGCATGGCAGGTCTCAGGTAACGTCAATAGATTAATGATCATTTCTGTACGTACTTATACTGTAAAGTATGATTATAACTTCTAGGCTAAAGTGAATGCAATATCATGAATTTAATAAAGAACCCCAAAATAATCACAGCTCAATAACTGGTAATCCCAGCTGCATTTTGTATGGTCTTACATTTATGTATGTTGTGGATACAGTCAGAATGGTTTTATTGCTCTGGAATTTAATGCATTTTAGATTTGCTAATCTCGCTAAAAACTAAACATCAGTTTAATCAAAGGATTAAGGCTTCTTTAGTAAATCAAAAATATAGTGCTCAATTAAGTCAATCTTTCAAGTCAGCTTATAAGTCTTTGGAGATTTTTAACTTGTAAAAGGGGATTTTTCAAGTAGGATTTACACTCTTACAGCAATGCAGGAAAACAGACAAACAAAAAATAAGTAGGTATTACACATAAGTAATGTCCATGGAGAGAAGCATACATTTTTTGGCCTAAGTGTATAACTTTAGAGATGCTGATGCCATGGGTGAGGTGCTCTGACTTCATGAGGACTCGTGAACCTTTTTCATAATTTTCTACAGCATAAGTTTAGCCAAGTGAGGTTGGAGATGAAATTAACTCCAAATTTGATGACTTCCTGAAGAAATTTTCATTATTTATGATTGATGTTTGTATTTGATACTTCTTGAATCACTAGTAATGGTGTTAAGAGGAAAAAAAAACTCCTCAAATTTTAGAACATGAATAAACCTCAGGCCACAGGGTGGAAACTCAATGCCTGAATAATAGGGACTGGGCAAAAAATGTATTTGTAGCTACCTGTGATTAATTTTATTTATGTGAGGATTTGTGGGAACTCGTATTTGTTTGCCGAAGCCTTGCAAATGTAGGTAAGATTTCTTACCTTGGAGGAAAAGAGCTAAGACAGATCTCCATACATTCATGGGTACCTGTACTCTTTAAAGTAGCTATGCAGCAGTGACTTGCCCAAGGTCTTGTAGGAATGTGGTAAGGTGGGGAATTGAAATCAGTTCTTCTGAGCGTCCATGTAACAGCCAGATTTCTGGACCACTCGTTGCATCTTCCTCTGATGGAGCTGTTCCAGACTATTCCTTGATGCAGGCCGAAGCCTGAAGTTCTTGCACAACGTGATCAAAGTCAGTGGGAGCCCTTTTCAGGGGCATCTGTGAATGAGGCAGCTGTCTTGCTCTTGAACTGAGGTTGTGTTCCAAGCAACGTTGCCACCATTCAGTACATTGTATACATCAGTGTTGTGTTATTGTGGTTGTGCTGCAAAACAGATAATGCCTGTTAGAAACCGAAAAGCTGCTGTTAACTGCCTTAGAGCTAAATTATTTATTTCACACACATGTGGAAAGGAAAACAAAGAGCTAAGCCCCATGAATAGCAGCCCACGTAAGAGTCATTTACTCATGTTGTGTGCAAAAGCAGTGCTGTGTTAGATGGGGATGAGGTGGCAGTGTGCACGTCAGTGCACACAAACATAGTGTTGCTAAGGTTGACTGTAATGCCTTAGGAAAATTAATTTGCTGCACAGCCCTGTGTAAAAATTGTTATACTTGTTGCAATAGCAAATGCAGTTGTTAAGGCAGAGGTCTAATCTTCACTTTCTACTAATTGCTTTTACTAATAACTTTCTTAAACTCTTTTTGCTCTGAAATTTTCTGTGCTTGTTATTAGCCTTAAGGTGAGGTGTTTTTTTTTTGAATGTTTGAGAGGATTTTGAATTTTGAGAGCACGAATAGAGTATATTTTTGTCCTCATGTTTTAATGAGATTTTTGCATTCTGAGAAGTCTCTGAAGAGAACATTTAAATTTGTTTTTTAGCTCTAAGGCAAGGAAGAAGCATTGTTTGTTTGCAGAATATCTTGGTTCATGGAACTGTAGAAGTTATGGTGATTGCATATGGGCACAGAAACTTGAATGATGAAGGATGACCTTCTTAAAAGTGTCTCATAATTTTGACCCATCTCAAAAGCAACTTTGACATTTAGGATATTAAATGTCATAAAACCTGTAGGGTTGAGGCATCTGTGTATCTGCTGCTCTTGAGACTTGAGTAAAGGCTATTCTAAAAGGGCTAATCAAGGAGCATTTCTTTTTTTTCTTAATGAAACACAGGGTCATTTTGGTCTTTGATTTTTGCCTTAAGTTGGCTCAGGAGACCAGTAACTCACTGCAGTTGAACACCAATACTGCTAGCGCCTACAGAGAACTGTGGTGTGATGTTGGAGCTGTGTGGTGAAGTGTCCTCCCTGTGTGAGGATGGGAGGCCTCCACTGCAATTCCTGTGAGGTGCTGTAGGCTTGGCTTGGCTTGAAATATTCTGTAGTCCTGACAGAAAATGGAACCACAGTTTAGTTTTAATTTCAGTGATATCTTCAGCTTCAGCTCAGCTCTACTTGAGCTTGTCTGTGAAAGCCCTTAAATGCCAGCAATACCAGAAGCACAGCAAATGCTACTGCAGTGGCTCCTGTTAATGGCTGTCGGTAAGGCTGAACATGTTGCAAAAGTCTTGTCCATGTTGCAAAAACTGATCTGTGACTAAGTAGATTTACTGCCTATGCTTTCTGTTGTCCTGTTACTGTCCTGTTCTTGATTAATCTGTAAGTGCTTTTCTATTAAAGGCCTATTGGTGAATGTTCTTAGCAGAGATGAGTTTCCCACTGGTATCCAGAAGAACTTGGCAATAAAATGAAAGAAACCTTGGTCTGTTAATGATGCCCAGGTGAAGGCTGCTAGAATTAAAGATGCTGCATTTATTGGTAGCTCTGTAAAAGCTGCATTAGGTACTGATTCCTAAAATATTTACAAGGTATGAGAGAAGTGATTGAGTTAAAGTCCTCCTATGCTTGAAATAATTGCAAAAAAATGAACTCTAGAACATTATACGCTCTTTAACATCTTCATCAGTGACATCCTCAATAGGATTGAGTGCACCCTCAGCAAGTTTTTGGATGACATCAAGCTGTGTGGTGCAGTCAGCAGACTTGAGGGATGAGATACCATCCAGAGAGACCTAGACAGGCTCCAGCTGTGGGCCCAGGAGAACCTCATGAGGTTCAACAAAGCCAAGTGCAAGGTCTTGCACCTGGGTTGTAGCAATCCTTGCTATTACTGCCAGCTGAGGGATGTAAGGATAGAGTACAGCCCTGACAAAAAGGACCCGAGGGTACTGCAGGATGGCAGCTGGACATGAGCCAGCAATGTGCCCACACAGCCTAGAAAGCCAACTGTATCATGGGCTGCATCAAAAGAAGCGTGGCCAGCAGGTTGAGGGAGGTGATCCTGCCCCTCTGTTCTGTGCTGTGAGACTTCACCTGGAGTACTGTGTCCAGATGTGGAGTCCTCAGTACAGGAGAGACATGGACCTGCTGGAGCGTGTCCGGAGGAGAGCCACAAAAGTGAAGGGATAGAACACCTCTCCTACAAGCCCAGGCTGAAAGAGCTGGGGTTGTTAAGCATGGAGAAAGGAAGGCTCCAGGTAGACCTGAGAGCAGCCTTTCAGTATTTAAAGAGGGGGACTGTAAGAAGGAAGGGGACAGACTCTATATGAGGCTCTGTTGTGATAGGACGAGGGGAAATGGTTTCAAACTTAAAAAGAGGAAATTTATATTGGATATGCGGAAGAAGTTTCTTCCAGTAAGGGTGGTGAGGCACTTTCACAGGTTGCCCAGGGAGGCAGTAGATGCCTCGTCCTTGGTGACATTCAGGCTCAAGCTGAATGGCCTCTGAGCACGCTGATCTAGCTGTAGGTCCCTGTTCATTGCAGGGGAGCTGGATGAGATGACCTTTAAGAGTCCCTTCCAACTCAAAAGACTCTATGAAAGCTTGGGAATCCAAAGTTTAGAGCAAAGAGAGTCCAAAAATACGTGTTTTGAATCACCAACTCAGTCACATGGTGTGAGACTAGAAGGCATTTTCCAGTTCAGTTTTCCTTGTTAAATGTAATGTATAACTGTTTATTTAATCTATGCTTTACAGTATACAGGATGTATAATGTGGCTAAGCTAATACTGTGGCTGGAAAGTTCATTTTTGGAATTTTTTGTGCTTCTGAACTTTTTGTTTTCAACTGATTTAATGACAACTTGTGTGTTTCCATCTGTATCATGTGCAGAAGCACAGCAATTGAATGGCTTGAATGCCTGTTGGAGTGCCCACCTTGGGACCAGCAGGAAATAATTATCTTCTCAAGCCTGTCCCGGCAACTACTGCTGCTAGCAGAATTAGCTGAGTTAGCCTTAGTATTCTGTTCTTTTGTTTTCTGCCTCATTTTTGGGGCATCTAGGGCCAGCTTCATTTCGCTTGCTAGAAGCAAGTTAAACATGATGGCTTTGCTGATGCTGGTTACCCCAGTCCAAAATGAATGCTGATATGCAATGCTCTTAAATTGATCTGGTGTCCACTGGCTGGATGATGGAAAGTTTCCTTTGGGTTTTGGTGGGTTTTGGTCAAACTCTTCTTTTGAATTGGCTGAGAGGAATCTGAAGTATAATTTTTAGGAAGGGATTCCTACGTTAATTGACGAACTGTGTATAATTTGTGGAAAAATTCTTGTTGTCTGAATCTTGGGACAATAGAAGTTTAGTGATTTTTAAATGATCTCTTAAAGAATATACAAGTGTAAGCCACTGAGAGAGACAACACCCACAGAGTCAGTGGATTCGCTTAAAAAAAAAAGTAGCAAGCAGCTGTATGGCTTTCATCTCAGCAGATCTGTTCCTTCAAAGTTTTAGTACTAGCACCTTCCTTTCCTTGCATTTCAAGAACCCTGCATGCTTTTGCTTTAAAATCTTGATTTTTTTTTTAATTTTTATTTCTCATAGGACAACTTCCTCCAAGACCGCTGCTAGGAATTTGGTATGCTTCATAGCTGCCATGTGTTAAGTAGCTAAATTGCATTACCAACTGAGGGGAGTAATTATCAGCCTCAGATTATGGCTTTATTAATGCCTTAATGCTGATAATTCTTAGCAGTTCACAAGACCATCAAATGTTTTCCTTTTAATGCTGCCATGGATTTTTCAGTGAGCACTGGAGATAACATGACAGCCCAATACAGTTTGATGTATGCGTCTGGAGAAAGGGGAGGGGAAAAAATTGAGATCCTCCAGTCAAACCAATGTCTTTAATGGCTTCCCTAGATTAAAATAATCCCTATGGGAAATCCACAATGACAACAGTTCTTACACAGATTTTTCCAGTCACTGCTTCTGTGCCACAACCATTCTTTGAAACTGTTTATGTTAGTGAAAGGCCACATTCTCAGAGACTTTAAAAAAAAAAAAAAAGAAAAAGAAAAAGAAAAAAAAAACCTGTTTTAACTCCATTAAGAAGAGTTTGAAGTTCTCACTTTCTTCCTTGGGCATTAGCGTGCCTATTAGTTCTGTACCTTCTGAATGTTTGACAGTGTGAAGAAATGTAGGGGTCGGCTCGGACTCTTGTATTAAAGGTCATCTCAGTGTTTGCACTTCAGTACAGTCTTTATAATGTAGGATGACTTAATTAACATATGAGCCCTTTAGTGTAGTAATGAATTAGACTGCGTGGCAGAAGACAAAGCAGTAACTAGTGCTGATTTAAAATCAAAATGAGATAAAAGATTTGCACTCTGGAGATCTGACACTTTTAGTCCTGTTTAGATGCATCTGCAGTACAAGTTAGTGCTGGATAGTCTCTTTCTCAGTCTCTAGACCAGACTCATGAACTGGGGAGAATTTTGAAGAGGTCAGATTAAGCCAGCTATTTTGCTGGAGAGAAATGTTGTTGTTCTTGATAAGAATTTAGAATTACTGGGGAAGTGCAAAGCTACAGTGGAAGTAACAGAGAGACAGAGCAAAATGCTGGAGTAGTTTGGGGGAGTCTCTCTTGGGAGCAGAGATCAGACATTTGTAGCATCATTGCTCTTAACCCTTGCACCTTTGCCTCAGGTTGTACAATAATGCAGGAAAACCTGTGAATGGGAAGAATGTCACAGTATTTGTGCCTCTGCCACTGGAGAGCTATTGGAACACATTGCTGTGCCCACAGTTCATAGTCTGTCAGATCAAAAAGTAGGATTAGATTTGTCCTGCTTGCCACCTGTCGCATGGGGACTTGCAGGTGTTCAGTAGCCATTTAAGCAGCAGTTTTATCTTTCTCCTGGTTTCATGTGATTGTTGCAGCAATTGGGTTGAATCATTGGTGTTCAGGGCCTGTGCTTTTTTGTACAGCCAACTCAGCAATGTATTACAGTGTTTCTGTAGTATACATTGTTACTGCAGCACCCTCCTCTGGCTCTTTTACTTTCTTTGCCTTTATAAGATTAGTCCTTAAATACGTCATGTGAAAAGCATCAATTTATTCCCAATTTATAAAGTAAAAACTGGTATCTTGGGCACTGTGCAAATGCTGGCTTCCCACTGAAGTTAAGCTAGCAAAATGTAGTTAAACAGGTGGTTAATGGTGATTCATGGGGAATCATTCTTGATCAGTCATTCAGCATCATTATTAAAAGACTACATTGCATGAAATAATTTAGGTACTTAGTGAAAACTGTAGTTCAGCCAAAGCACAGAGGAAGTATTAAAACAAGATAATGATACCATAGAGCAAGCAGGAGAGTGAAGGAGCAGGGAGGTAATGGGAATGGGGCAGTACCAGAAGGGCTGCCCAAATCCTGCTAACAGTGCCATGCTGCCTCCTAACCAAGGAGAGGAGTTGGAGTGATACTTCAGCTTTGCAGACTGTGCAGTTTCACTAATGATTATCTACTAATGATAACTCAGTATTTAATGCTCCTCTTGCATTTGATGCTGGTTGTTGGGCATGATGCTCCCAGGGCATATTTCCATGGCTTTGCAGGTCAGCTTTTGAGGGAGAGTATGGTCACGTTTGTTATGTCACCTGCTTTGGTTAAACACTTCTACCAGTCAGGTGGATATTTGCTGTCTGTGCGTTGTCACATCGGGCCAACTTGGATTATCTATCCCTGCAAAATCTGTCTCAAGGAGAGCTGCCAAGGAAAATCAATCTCCCTTGCTAGGTGTTTGTCTCTCATCTTCTAACAAGCTTTCCACAGCAGCCCAGGGCCTCTACAATTTGCTCACTGCCAGAAAGCAGCATGGCTGGCAGCCAGCAGGGGCTATGCTGCCCATCACTGGGGCTATCCTAGCCCTGCTGTACTGCACCCATAGAGCCAGGAGCTCACACTCAGTAGCTTGCTGCTGGGGATCCTCTTGCTGCTGGCGGCAGAGATGTGAAATCAAACCAACTTCAAGGGATCAAACTGATCTGTTGTAATGTTTTGGAAAGAGAAAGTCCAGGTTACCAAAATAGGGGCAGTCCTGTTTGGGATCAGCTCTGGGGGTAGTGACAGCTGCGGGCTGACTGCTGCCCAGGTTAAAGTTCAGCTGTACTGATAAGATCTCAGGCCTGTTTACATGATTGGCTATAAAAACAATATTACCAAAGTGAATTTTCACAATTCGATTTATTTTAAGAGCTGGGGAAAAAAAAATGAAAATGTAATAAATTCTTCTCCTTGCAGACAGGTCTACTTGAATGAAGTGAACAGTCTCAAACTTTATTTTAAGCTTTTCAGCTGCCTTTCCTGTTTCCCACGCACCGCAGTCAGCAACCTTTGCCCAGGACAAGGTGACCATTGATACATATGGAAGACCTAGGCCCTGACTGGTGTGGTAGGGACACTGCAGCAAATAGGATGTTTGTTCCACTTGCAGACCAAGGAAAAAGGAATTTCTGGAATGATCTGGGTAAAAAAGATAATTGTTTCTTTTGGTAGCCTCATTTGGATAGTCCTTGAGCTGTTGTTCAGTGGTTTTGTTTACACCAAGGAAATCCAGGCAAACAAGGCTGCCCTGGGCTATCGGGATGGCTCAGGTTTCTGACATCTTTCCTCCGTATCAAAAGTTTGGACGTTTGCCACTCAATCATTTTATAGTAATATGAGTGGAAAGCATTTAGCTTGGCGCTCCTCTTGTAGTAAGTCTGTTTCTAAGGTCTCCTATCGCCACTGCTCCAAGACTGGTCACTGCTGTCTCTTCTTGAAGCGAGCAGGTTAAGGGCTGGCAGGGGGAGGCCAGCAGGTGGGGGGATGAAAAAGCAAGCAGCTGGCTTGGCTTCTCCTCCTGGCTGGCTTGATCTCATTGGAATACTTCTATCCCCATGTCAGTCCAGTGAGATGAAATTTCTGGACCCGTTTGGCACTTCTCAGCCTGGCTGATTCCACTGTTTTTCTGAGCACTGCTTTTAGAGCAGTAACCCTTTTGTTCTAATGGGGTAAAGTATAAAATTTTACACCCTATCTGTGTGTGTGTGTACGTAAGACACAGTTGCACTTGCACTTGAATTTCTTTATCTCATTTTTTTCCCCACGATTCTGTATAGTTAACCAAGGTCACCTAACAGTTAACCAAGGTCAGCTGGTAGTTTTTAGTGGACAGACAATTCAGAGTCATGAATCTTTCAGGAGCAGTGCTTTGGAAGATGCTGGTAGCAATTATTCCTTGTTTCATTCTAATTTACATTTGTGATCTGAAAGATACCCAACTGTATCTATGCTTGAAACAAACCTTGTCTATGTGTTACCAAATGGCATGCCTCTATGTTTCTACTTTATTGTCCATTCGCAACAGTTTTGTGTGCATACTGTGCTATTGCATTCACTTAATCTTTGCCACCGTTTGTATAGTTTTATGACAATGGCAAGGGTACGTATTACAGTGGTACTAGCAGTTTGGATTACCCTCAACATTGTTCAGCTGAGATGCATGCATCCTGTCATGCCATTCCTCCAGCATCTTGCTGTCATCATCTGCTCTTCCAGTTAATGTGTGGGGGTTTGCTGACTTGTTCTGAACTTAAGAATTCTGGAGGATAGTTCTTGAAGAATAACATCCCCAGGGTTGTGAATGGTCACTGAGTGAGAATACTGCAGTGTTTTCTTCTTTGTAAAGAAAAAAAAAAAATTGTATCCAGGAGGTTGATGGGGACTGAAGAAAAATTAGCTTAAATGTAGGAAGAGCTGAGCTTTTTGTAAAGATCTTCCTGCCACTGTAACCCAGAGTTACAGTGAAAACTGAAGTCTGCAGCTTTTCTCTCTTACCATTAGGCACATGGACTGGTGAAAAGAAAAGTCAACATTATGGGACCCTGTAGTGCCATCAGTGTATGTACAATGGTTCACGTTTTGAAGAATTCAGTTATTTATAGGCAAAAATGTATCCGCTGTATATCTCGCTCAGCCTGTCCTCCTTCCTGCTATGAGTTCAGTGCCAGTATCTCAAGGACATACATGGTGGGGAAAAAGTCTTTTGGACATCTTCATGTTGTGTGAGTGCTTGGGGTATTTTCACAACATTTTCATTTGCAAGCCTTGTTGTTGTTTTTGCTGCAGTTTTAAAAATGAAAGGCCCGTTTCTAGCTTGTTTGGGCTCTGGCAGGTTAAGCAGCTCGCCCTGAGCAAGTCTCTCTTGCTGCCTTTCCCATCTCAGCCCTGTGCACTACACTCATTCCCGGTCCTGAGACAGTCCAAGGTTTCTGTTTTAGCTTCTTGTATTAAGCTGATCAAGATTTCTGCCTGTGACCATTTGTACCTTGAAGTTGTGTTGTGTCATTGCCATGGGCCAAAGAGTGATTTAAAAAAAAAAAAAAGAAAAAGAAAAAACCCCAATCTTTTAGCTAGCTTCCATGGAAGGAGAAAATATTACTACTTTTTTTAATAGTTTTACACTCTGACATTCTTTGGTAACGTATATGAAGAGACTGTAGTTTTAGGAACCATCTCCAAGCTCTGTTTACAAGGGAAATAGCAGAAGAGTTGCTCACATTGCCTATAAACAGGCTTCCAGGACTTCAAACTGATTTCTATTTGTTCTGTTTACACCCCAGATAAAACAAAAATGAAGTCTCCAGTGTCAGTCAGCTAATGACTTGGTCTCGCTTACTGTGCTTGGACTTGGGCAGCAGGATGAGATAGTACAGAGCAGTGCTTTGGGCTTGTGTGTGCCATTCCCAGTGCCATCATCCTAAAGGGATGACCTTAATCGAGCCATGCTTCTCTGTGCCTCTGTTTCCTTGTGTGTAAGAACTTAGTTATGATCCAGACTTCTTTTTTTTTTTTTTGGTAAAGCATTTCCACTCCTGCTGCTGAAAAGAGCCAGATGCTCTGTGATTGACCCAGGTGCATGGGATAAAAGCAGGCTGCCTTGGAGGAACAGGCTGCTTTCGTCAGGGAGTGCTGAGAGCTGGTGCTGCTGGAGGTGCACGACTGTCTGAAGTGTTTACATCCTGGACTTCTGAAGTAATATCTGTAGGCCATCACTTTGGGTTAAAAATTGATTTTATTAGGTGAAAATGAAAATGAACTGAAGAAATGAACTGCGAGCCACATTGCTGCGCTTACTAAGCGCGTTTTCCAGCCTTACATGCCCGGATGTAATGAATACACAGAGACCACCTACTTTGAAAGCTCCTCTGATTTTTCCAGGTTCTTTAAAGTCTAATAATATTGGCGATGCAGGATGAAAGCAATTGTGAAAAGTGAAAAAGTCCTTGTTTGCCTATCCTGTCATCTGGGGTCTGTTTCACTGAAGCTGAAAATGAAGGTAACTTGCCTTAATGCTACAGGACAGCTTTTAGTCTAATTGAACCATGCATCGCCAAGAACCCCATATTGAGCCTTCAGTCTCGGGTTAATCCCTTTTATTGGCTTGGGTGTGGGTTATCATCCCTTCTTATCAAACAAGGATCCCTTTCTTCTCACTGAGGATCAGAACTAAAAGCCAGTTGAGAAAGAAATGACAAATGCAAAGCACTAAGCCTCCCCCCTCTGAAAGTGCCCAGCGCACCCATGAGGCGCTGTGCTCTGTGCACCTTCCAGCTGCAGAGCTTGGATGTGCTCCTGTTGCTGGGAAGCTCCTTCCCTTCCTTCCCTTTCAGCTGTGATTTTTGTAGCAGCAGTTTCAAAGTGCTTCAGCTTGGTTCAGTTGTTTTGTCCAGCATTTGGCAATCAGTCAGATTAAATTTACGGGCAGTTGACCAGAGCTTGGTATTTGAACACCTGCTTCAACTTCCTCTTCTGGCCCAGCTTTGCGAGCAGAGGTGTGTGTTACAGTCACCGAGACCGAGTGTGTGTAGTGCAAGTTGGGAAGATTTTTTGAAGGAAAGTAAAGATGGCTTTAGGGGGAAAAGTAACAAGCAGTCCTTTTGTGCGAGGCAGCTGCTCAAACTCCATTGTCCTTTCTGACCTTAAACTCCAGCAATCTGCTCAAAGCACCTAGGCCAAAAATCCCCCATGTTTCTTAGGGAACAATTTTAGCGTGATTGTGTTTATAAGTCAAATCATGGAGAAGTAAATAAAAGGACATACTCTGTGTATTTCAACCACAGTCAAAAAATTTAGAATTATTATGGAATCTTCCACAAAGACTGTTCTGTACGCACTTCTCCTTTATCCTGTGCTGGATTTTGAAAATCACTTACTGCGACACTCTATTCTACAAATGCAGTTTAAAACTACCAAAAAAAATCTCACTTTTTCCTCCCTATTTGGTGTCTGTCTTGGCCTTTAGAAAAAGCTTCTGCAATGGGATGAAGGTCTTAACAGGTTTTATGACAATTGCGATAGGAAAAATCAACCTTATTACAGGTCGAAACAGTCTAACAGGAGCCAAAATAAAATCTTCCTAAAGGCCTGAAACCTTAATGCTTTCGCATTTTCCGCCAAAACATCTGGTCTGTGACTCCCAGAAACAGGATACTAAGCGAGATGAGCCATGGGGCTGATCCTGTTTGGCATTTTCGTTTCCCCTCATGCACTCCAAGCTCCAGCAGTCAACAGCAATTTGAGGTGTGTGAGATGGGTACAACCCAGCAAAATTTGGATGCCTATGGAAGAATCCAATCCTTTGTCAGCCTCTGGAATGTTCGGCCGAATTCTTCCCATCATCAGTTGCATTGCCTTCGCAACACTTTTCATGCAGGCGCCCTGAAAGAAATGGCTTTAAAATGGCTTTAAAAACTGCAATTCCCTTCATATTGTTCTTCGGTAGAAGCATAATGTAGCTGGGATTGTTTTTTTCATACAGAACAACACAATGCCTGCTGGCCTGGTTATCCAAAATATAGTTTTATTGTTGTGGAAAGACCTTAATGAGGAAGAAAAAAACCTATTTAATAAAGTGCATCAAGTGCCCTTGGGAAAAATTAGCACACAATGACTTCTTGTGCAGCCAATTGAAACAGCAGATTGGTGTAGTGATAGGCTTTACAGGAAATATTAAAAAAGCACAGATGGCTCAAGCTTACATGTTTACAGTGGAGTTGGAACAGCAGCTAAAACCTTCCAGTGTAGTATAATTTACTAGAAGGTCATAGACCTAGTGGTTAAGAATGAACCTGAGGACTATTGTAAACACACTATTAGAGTTTGTAGAGGTTTAATCCCAGCGTTTTTCATTCTTTTCTGCAATATGATATTAGAAGCAGCAGGCTGCAGTGTTAGTGAGAAGAGATACTTGAAGCATGGAAAAAGGTGACGTTCCGCTGCTGCGTGTGGGGCTGAGCTGTTGCGGGAGCTGGGAGAGAGTTATGCAATTGCTACTGTTACTATGTAATTAGAAGCTCTTTGGCACTAATCTGTGATTCAGCTCGCAATGTGATTAAAAGAGACATACTGAAGACTCTAACTAGAAACAAGCTGCTTCAGCAATTACAGGAGTATCTGCTCTGAGTATAAGAGCAGTGGTTCACAATTCTGTGAGAAAGGCTGGCTGGTGGTGGAGATTCCCCTGGGCTCTGCTGTGAGCTTCCTGTAGGGCCCAGGTTCAATAGCTGGGATGTTTTCTTATTTAGGTGTCTGGATGAAATGCTAACATCCGTTTGTTCACGTTTTTAAAAGTTTGTTGCATCGATGGTGGGATCTAGTAGATGTGTGGCCACAGCATGTAGCAGGGCACTCGGCAAGGATACTTCGAGCTTCCCTAGTGATGATGATTCATCATCCGTGGCTTGTTTTCGTTCAGACTGTCAACTCTTCAGGACAGGAACAATAGCATTCAAAACCCAAATGGAAGATGGGTTTTGATAGTGTCTGTTACAGGTTGTAATGTAAGGTAATAACATGGTCACCAGATAGATGAGCAGCCATTATAGCAGAAGACCAACTGCCTTTGGTGACAGGTAGCCTTGAAGCATTTGATTTACATGGTTTGTTTCCTATGGAAGCTAGCAGCCTAGATTAATCCAGACTCTCCTTAACTTAATGATAGTTTAACGTGGAACAATTTTCTGTCTCCTTTGCAGATTGAGCTATTTTGTTTACTTAAAATAATCATTAACCTGTGGAAATAGTTCTAACAGCTCTTCTGGCCCGGACAATGGGCATAAATCTGAAGGTGCAGAAAGCCCTAAACAAATACATAATGAAATCTAGCTCATTTATTTCCTTTCATGACCCATTTTCAGAGCATGATGCAAAGCAGCTCAGTATTGTTATCTCCTTCCAGCGTATGGACAAACTGAGACATAAAGAGGTGAAGCAGTTTGCCAGACTTAAGATATGGTTTGCACATCAACAATAAATTACTGATTTCTCAGTCAAACATTCTGTCCTTTGGACCATGACCACTGGGTTGCACTCAGTGGAGTGCTCATCTGATGCATCTGAATGTCACAAATTCAAATCAGAGATAGTTCCATTTGCTGTCAGCCTGGGAGTAGCTGTTTTTTTTTTCCTACCACATGTACATGCAAATTTGGACAGCATTAGTTTCATTTAACAAGCTCCTGTAGTATCATTGAAATCACTTGATAGTTAAGTCATATTAAATTAAAATTGGCTGCTGCTGCCTTGTCATCAAATCAACAATACAATAGGTCCATTATTAACTGAATATTTGCTTTGCAGAAGATTATCTTCCTCATCATATAGTTGACTTCACCTGAGACTGTTAAAAAAGGTGAGTTGAAGCTGGAGTTGTCGGCTAATCTGGTGCTGATCTAGATGGCAATATCTCCATGTGAATTTCACCAAATGAAACCTGCATGACTCACGGTACAAAAATCTCAACCAATAATGTGAGCTCATTAAGCACAAATCAATCACCATAGTGACTAACACCACAACATGTCAAGGAGTACTTCAAAAAAACAGGAAATGTAGGTGAAAGTGCCCATCGTGTGTAGATTTTCAAGCAGAGCTTGTTGCTGGAGATGGTGAAGGGCTAGAGCAGATGGTGAGGGTTGTTTCAGGACAGGATCCATGATGAGTGAAGTGATTTTCGGACAAACTCACATTTTACTTACTAGGCAGTCTCTTCTCACCCCTTGCAGCATGGGCCAGAAGCTGGTAGCGAGTCTTACAATATCTGGAGGTATTTTAACCTCTCTGCTTCTCTACTGGAGATTGCGCGTACCTGCTATATACCATATCACAGTGTGAACATACTTGTGTCTGTATGCAAGAGAGAGAGAAGTGAAGTATAATGCATGATTGCCCTTAACCCAGGTCAGAAGGAGGAAGAAGTCCAGCTTCCTCAAACTTAAGGTCAAGAGCCAAACACCCTCTGATTAGTTCTCTTTATGCAGCTAGGGCAGGAATCTGTGGCGATGCTGAGCATGCACAAAAGCGTGACTCAAGCTCAGCACTGCTTTGGCCTCGTGCAGCCTTTCCGGGCCTGCCTTCAGCTTGTTCTGGGAGTGCTGCCAATGAAAATTCCCTGTGTGAGTAGCTTTTGAAAGATCTCAGACTAATCTGGGGGGTGTACTATGCCACCATTTCAGTTAATGATCTTCTGTGAATCCTAAATTCAGGAGGCATTTCAAGGTGAGTGTCTCATAGCTGAATAGGTTTCCTCTGGATGCTCATTGTCCTGGCTGTGAGAATTGCAGGGCATGTGCTGAAGAATGCTGTAAGATGGTGGTGAACACCTTTTGGGTCCTAGGGTCAGTGTCATCAGCCCTGATGGTTTTGGTGACTTTGGTTCACACACCAGTTCAGTGCCACAGAGCACCAGGAGCTTCAGATAATCTGCTCAGAATTTATTTAGTCTATGTGTGGAGGTATATGCAAGAGGAGAAATGGATCGAAGGCCTGCTATGATTCTCTTGCTCGCTTCTGACCTGGGGATAGAAAGGCTTAATGCCAAATTCACGCTGTGGTGCCCCATGTGTGGCAGCATGTCTCACTGTGTATCTCAGTGAGCCGCTTCCCTAGGAGTTTGAGCTTTGTTAACAGTAACTACTGTTCATGCTGTGTTGGCAATCTGAGAGCTGCCACACTGATGGATGCACTCCTAATGACCACGAGAGAAGGAATACAGAGAAAAGATTTCTGTTTTCCATTGCAGAGAACGATAGATCTCCTATTAATTGCAGCGGAATCTAAACTGGATCATGCTCTGGCCTCTGTTAATCACTTGTGAACTGATACGTCTGATAATAACACAGTCTACTAGATCTTCATCTTCATTATATGCATAATGAACACGCACAGTTATGTAAGTTCATAACCTTCTTTTGCTTGTTAGCAGTAGCTTTAGTCAATAGGAAGAAAAGCGTTGTGCTGGACTCTGTCAGTTTCTCAATGTGTATGTTGGTATGGGTCAGGGTTCCACATGGTGTAAATCAGTGATAGCCCTTAAATTCAGTGATGAATATTGGTTGAGGGTGGACTGCTGCTACTTACAGCACAAACCCTGCTGTGTTTTATGTTTTGATAAGAACCTAAAATAAATTGGGGGGGGGAAGGGGGGGGGAGAGGAAGTTAAAACTCCTCATCTTAGGGACTTCTTAAGCAGAAAATGCCAGCATTAAAAATGCTTTAATTTCTGAGAACAAAGTGTAACAGGAACCTCTGCGATGTAGAACTGACCTTAGCAAATTCAAATGAGAAGTAACTTATTGTTAAAATATAATGTTAGCTGGGGGAGGTGTAGCAAACCGCTAAGGGAAGAAGCAGAGTCTCTGTGTTTCTTCTTTAAGAATGAATTATTTTTTGGGGAAAATATTTTCAACCCAGATATAAGTTAGTAGAATTCGTGTAGAAAAACTGGCCTGTGTTAAACAAAAGGTCAAGATTAGATTATCTAAATCATCTCTTTTGGCCCTTAACCCTTTGAGTCTTACTATGTGTTTACATAAATCCCGGCACGATGAATTCTTGAACTCTTCTGTGTCTTTGTGGTGTAATTACTAGTAATTGCAAAAATACACTGTAATAAATTTGGAAAGTGAAAGTTTGTCTCCATGCCTAAGAATGTCGAAAATTTCTTCATATTAGCTGTAGATATGAGTTAAAAATGAGACAGTTAACCTGCTTTAGACCATTAGTGAACAATCTGTTTTGGAAATAAGTCATTTTAATTTAATTTAGCTTAATTCATTTTGGAAGTGGAACAAGAAAAAAATCCCACTGAGGTCACAAATTCAGGAGCAGTATATTCTCACAGGGGTTTAACACTGTTGAACAAAATTCTCTGTTAAGTCCTGTTAACTTCAGGTGTCCCCATCTAGACCAGCATGTGGTTATGATGCTTCTGCTTGTTCATTTCAGAGTCTCCACACTGTAGCTAATGTTTTCCTCAGCTCTTTTTGGTGATGATAGCTGTCCTTTATCTCCTAGATGACTGTCATGTTAAATGCAGAATACATTAAATTGGATGCCTATCGTTTTGGATGAAATTTGTTACTTCAGGGCTTAACATTTCATCTTGGCTTATGATTAGGAGGATGAATGCTGCTAGGATGTTGTCTTCATTCTCCAGGAATGCCAAAAAGGTAAATAGTGTCTTACTGAACACAGGTTAGACCACACATGTTGTTGATCTTGCTATATATATATATATATATAAAGAGAGAAATTATCCAAGGAGTGCCCTTATCAAATAAGGGACAGAAGCACAGGACTGTTAATGGGCTAAAGGGCGTAAGACCGAATGGCCTACACCAGGCGCATCCAACCTGGGGCCCATGCGCTGCATGCAGCCTGGGACAGCTAGTAATGCAACCCCACTAGATCATAACCTTTTAACATTATTATGTGATTTTTAGTGATATTTTTCATTAGTTGATTGTGTGTAGCTCAAGTGCAGACTGCGTGGGCGACAACGGGATGCTGTAGATGGAGGGAGCAGTGTGCTGGTAACTCCGCCTCTGGCGCGCAGTCAAACTGAACTCTGCGTGTATTACACGTTAGGTGTGCTTGTGCTGCGCGCTGAGCAAAATGCAGGCATTGCCTGCAATAACAGTGTGTGCACCTGTGAAGACACGTGTTTTTTGTTATTAAGCAGATGTGTGTTTTCTTATTATTAAAGTTGTGTTATTTCGTAAAATAACTTAATAAGCCAATAGTAAAGAAGTTTTGTTACTTACATATATTAATTATGTTATACATTTTATATGTGGCTTAAGACGATTTCTTTTCACTCAGTGTGGCCCAGGCAAGCCAGTAAGTTGGACGCCTATGATCTACAGCCTTAGCATTTGGTGTGGAGATTTTGGCTCCCACATGGTATCGGCATATGCACCAAGAATTCTGATGATTAATGCTTTGCTACTGGGGCTTAAAGTTCCAATTCTTTTAGCATAAAATTATTATGTGACATGTTAATATTGCCTAAATCCTGTGAAAAGTAAGGGAGACGCTGTTGTCTGCCACATCTATGAATGCTGTTAGCTGTTTTGAACAGAGGTGATGTCTCAAGGTGTATCTGTGCAATACACGTGAGAATTAAAGCGTAAAAAGAGGGGGGTTCACACTTTTCACAACTCTTAATACTCGTGAATTTCATTGCTTGAGGAGAGTATCTGTCTGAAAATCTGGAATCACGGAATTGTAGAATCAGTAAGAGTAAATGCATTGTGTTGAGAATGGAGAGGACTTTTTATTTCAGTTTTATTCAACTGAGCCAAACACCTTACTGGCTTCAGTGACATCACATGGGGGGTGGAACTGCCCCGGTGTATGTTAATGGCTGGTACTGGTAGGCCACAATACCTCTGAGCTTCCAAGTGCTTTCCAAAGGAGTTTGGTGCCTTCAGCTTCTGGGTGCTGATTCTTGCAACTGTATTTCGTGCCAAGATGTTGAAACACCACCTTAAATGCTTGGTGATAAGAAAATGTCATCTGTTGTTCTTCCTCTGGCTTGTACTGCGTTATATTACCTCACTAGGTCAAATTTCAGAACTTCTAAAAAAAAAAAAAAAGTCATGTTGAATTGCCTCAAGAGACTGGAAAATTCAAGAACAAATATCTACCAAGACAGTTCAATGCAAAGACACCATCTGTGGGTCAGGAAATTCACAAATCACAAATCCACAGATGTTGAGAGAGTATTCTGGCTCAATATTACTGCATGTGTACCTTGGCTCTTTTACTGTTCTCCAGGTACCTGTCAGTGGTCATGGGCGGAATCGGTTTAGATGGACTTTTTCTTGGACTTGTTACACTGTTCTTATGCAGAAATCTGCTTCAGCAGACTTAAATATGACTGGACACTCCTGGAACTGTGTTTGCCAATGAATATTACATGTCAGTGGTGATGACGGTGTTGTGGACATCATTCTTATTTTTATGATCTCTTCCTGCAGTCCCCACTGAGGTCCACACCAGGTACTGTACAAGTCTCTGCAACCACCGGCTTTAAGCCAAAGGGTGTGGTTTTCATCTTTATTTGAAGATTTGAAAGGAGAAGTGCTTGCACCACTAAATCCCTAAGACTCTCATAAATCTCTCTTTCCTGAGAGCCAAGGCAGATGTGCAGCGGGAAAGGAAAATAAATGAAAACAGGAGTGAAGGGATTTGCCCACTGTCACAAAGCAGTTCTTGGCACAGCTAAGGACAGAATTCAGGTTTCTTAAGCCTTAACCTGCTGTCCCGCACACTAGGCAATTCCTTCCCTCACACCCATCCCTTCATGAACGTGTTATTGTAAAACAAAAGCATCTTAAAGCTTTGATTCAAATACTTCCTCCCTGCAAGCACCTTGTGATGAATCAGGATGGTAAGCTGTTATTTCCCTAAATCCTGCATGTTCTGGCAATTCTAATATGAAAGACAATAGCTTAGTACAAGTAGTTGCAGCGATTTCTGTTCTCGACCACTTTTCATCACTCTGGTGATCAGAGATGCTCTCTTTAACCCTGCGTCAGCCTCTGAATATTCCCTGCTCTTCATAACAGTGTACATAGCTTGCTGAAGCGTCTTTGAAGGCATGATTGAGTTAAATCACCTATAAATCCTACCTGACGCAATATCTGTTTCAAGGTAGTGCAGTATACGCTTGACAAAATCATTCTGAATCATTAGCTGGTGCTGGGGAAGAGGAAGTATTTCAATCAAAGCTTACAAGCATTTTGTCTTACATTAGCTTTTTTGACAAGACCCCAAGGGGCTGACTTTTGTCTTGGTGGTGTCAGATATATCACACACTACTCAGAAGTTAAGATGAAAAATTCACTGCTAAAGAAAGATTTATCAGAAATCACAGATGCGATGGGATCTATAGAATTGGAGGCATTTAGCACAGGTAAGCAACATATAGCTTCAGGGAAGAAGACCTTGGTCCACATAGACTGACCATACACCCTAGAAATAGACTGTAGTCCCTTTTATCAGTAATTTACAAGAGGGACCTGCTTTCAGTCCTGTAGTGATGGAAAGTGTATTTCTTAGGAGCATGTTACATGTATTTCTACTCTTTATAAATAGTTTAAAGCTGTTTGATAGCCTGCTGAACATCTAAATAACAATAGGGAATAATTGTTCCCTAGTGATTCTACTATAAAACTAGTAACTCCTCTTTGAAATTGTACATATTTAAAAGAGAATCATTTGTGAAGATGTAGTCAGAGGGTTTGTCAGCAAATTGCTGTTTCTGGGTGTAGGGTTTTTCAGGTCAGGACCTATACTTCTGTGTATTGTACAGTGCTGAGCCCTCTGGTGGTTTTTTATTTGCTAAACAATACAGTGCGGACTCTTTGTAGCAGTCAGCCAGATCCATCTCAGGTATAATGGCCTTGAGGCCATTCGGGACGTATCGGGAACGAAGTGTCCCTCTTAAAGAGAAGTGAAAACCTACCCTTCTCTTGTGCCTGAAAGCAGCTGGGTGTGCTATTTCTGTAAAACACCAACAATGGTTGGGAATAGAAAAGCTGTGGTGAGGGACAGAAGATGGGCTCGTTGTTCCCCTTCTCCTAATACTGTTCTATGCTCAGTATTTTTTTAAAATATAGAACAGCTTTACAGTTGTTGCACAGCTGTCATATAGTTGGTCCGAAGTCACTTCTTAACGCTGAGCATTGGATCTGCTGTCATTGCTTCACTCAGAGCAAAGCCATCCTTTTTGGTAAGGTACAGTAAGTAATCCTCATCTGGTCTTATCTAGGGGCATTTTCCTATCTCTTTTTCTTTCTTATGATGCACAAACAATTTAATCGTGACTCCTATAGATCAGTATGTGGAAGTATCAGTGTGTTATCTTACAACGGAGTCTGTACATGCTGCTGCTTATAGACTTGTTTGTTTGTGATGGAGATAAATGAAGGTTGAAAAAGGGGAACTGATAGGTGGGGGAATGCTGATGAGAGATGATTAAAAAAAAAAAACTGCATTAACATTTCTTACGTGCAGCTTTGTGTTGAGTTCGCAGATTTGGAAGCTTTGCCGCTCATAATACTGGATACTTCTGTCAAATAAGGGCAAGAAGGTTCATCTGAAAGGGCCTGCCTTGTGTAGCTGTCTCCAGGAATCTAAGGATGGTAATGTGCTGCCTAAGAGTTCAGTACAACACTTATCATTGTGGAGCCTGGCCCCTGAGTGGGTTTTCTGCTGTGCTTAGAGCTTCTCTATTTGTTAGCATCTCTGTTAGTAAAATCTGTCTTCTCAGTGCTGCATTT
Organism: Numida meleagris; assembly: GCF_002078875.1. Taxonomy (NCBI): domain Eukaryota; kingdom Metazoa; phylum Chordata; class Aves; order Galliformes; family Numididae; genus Numida; species Numida meleagris. The sequence continues at coordinate 14,902,278 of NC_034411.1, read as the reverse complement.
CGATGTAGTTACCAAGAATTTGGGTTATGTTCCAGGGAAGCTGTTGATGTGAGACACCTCTGTGCACCTGTCCACTTAGAAGGCTGATCTTAAATTGGTCTTAACTTCAGGAAGTGGCTGTTACTAATAATTTATTGAGTGCTGACAGCCTGTTCTTTTCTGTCCAAAATACCTCCTCCCAACCAAGACTGCGTACTGAGTGAGGCAGACAGTGCCCTATAAATCACGATCAAATACTGCCACGCTGCAGTGATTCAATATGTGATTCATTTAAGATTGGAGGGGAGGAGGAGAGATGGGAGATGGGATAAAAGCACTTTCCAGAAGAATGCTAAGCGTAGATCACAGATTATTTTCAATTAGATTTGCTGGCATGTAGCTTCTGCATGCAGGCAGGAACTGGTAATCATGTGAACTGTCGGCTGTATTCACGGGAGCAATGCTTGGATGTCCTTCTCAGGAGCTACTTAAAAAGCAATTCTGTTTATCTGTAAAGGAAAAAAAATTGTAGATGTTGCTCTGCTTTTCAGCCCTTAGGTTACATCTATTTTCACTAAGTTCTTGCTAAGCATTTGTTCTTGAATCAAAAGATACTTTCGATTGATGAAAGCAATTAAACAATTTGGAGATAGTTGTCTGTGTTAGGTCTGTCTTTAAGGATTTTGGTGTCTCAGAAATTCTACACTGAGAGGCTTCTGATGTGTGTCAAAGAATTCAAACTCAGATTCTGGGGCAGGGTGTGTGTGTATGTGTAATGACACAGGAAAGGAAGTCTGTCTTTCAGTTTTGCTGTCTGAAGAGGTGTTCAGAAGACTCTGCAGCTTTTGTCAGACTTGCTTTCTTGTGTGAATGACTTAAAAGTTCAAAGGGACTGCTACACAGACCTACGTGCGGGATACTGCTCTCCCTCAGGCGTATCAACCATCAGCCTCTGTGGATGATGACTGAGTTATTCTGGCTAGTACAGAAGAAGTCAGTGGACTGCTGTGAAAGTAACAGCATAACAGAGGGAATGGAAGGTTTGGGGGTTGTCCCCAAGTTGTGTCTTGGAAAGATTTTAACTCTGAAGTGTCCAATTCTGGATGGACATAGAAACAAGGTACAAAATTACCAAAGACCAGGGGCTGTTCTGCTATGGCAAGCGCTGTTCCTCTAGAGGATGGGCTTCCTTTGCACTCTGTGGTGGTGTAGGCACTGGAGGTTGAGTTTGTTAAAGCATCTGTGTGACTTGGGAGTCTATGCGTTTGGGCTGACATACGGTAGTCTGGTTAAAACTGGACTGATGTGAGATAGCAAAACATTCATCTCCTGCCTGGGCCAAGGTGCCTGTTTTCTCTGTCATCACCAGGCAGTGAGGCAGTGCATTGCTGTATCTCGAGGGACAGGGCTGAGCTCCCTTTCTTGACTCAGGATCTTGGGTCTGGGAACTCCCCTTTGCTTTTTGACCTTGGGGGTGCCTTGTAGGTAATCTGTTAATATGCTTGGCTGGATGAATGGAGCTCTGCAAGGGCCTGCTGGACAGGTTCTGTGAAGGAATCTGTATCCGTGCTTCTCTTTGGATCATGTCTGAGCTTTTAAAATTTATCTTTCTACCACTGCACGTCAGTTAACATCACAGAGTGGTCCTGGATTGCTTCCGGATGAGACTAGGCCACAAGCTGTGCAGATAACACACTCCAAATGCTGAAGGGCACTGTTCATAGGTTGGAGTTTGGGCTGGGATAGGACTTAACACTGCTTCTCTGCAGATTCTCTTGTATTGTTCCCACAGTATTTGCTAAAGCAGTTTTAGCCCTACACAGATCTTATGGATGGCTCTCGGATGCGATATACCCTAATGCCTGGGGTACTTTTCAAAATACATTATATTTTCAAATGTATTCCAAACCAACATCATCTGTCACAGACTGTGGGAAATCTTCACAAAACCAGAAAGCAAGGAGGAGAAAAAAAAACAACCCAAGAATTCTCAAATTCTGATTGTTAAATCGGGGCACAGGCCGGAATTACTTGGGGATGCTGGATTTGTGTCTCCCCTCTCCTGCACTGTGCGTGGTATTTTATATCAGCACACACGTGGTGGTTCTCAGATTACCAAGCCCCAGCTGCAGCACATGCCCCTGGGCTTGCAGAGTTGTGCTGTGCCATGTGAATTTCAGCTGATATCAAGGAGGTGGTGTACAGGAATTTTTCCTTGGGGGACACAAGGTGCCATCTAAACAGGACATCCCCTTGCCTTGATCCCAGGTCTCTGCACCACCTGGGGCCGATAGGTTCGTTTCTCCTCAAGAGGGCAGCAAGGCTTTAGGGAGGGCACCTGTACTGTGAACCTGCAGCCCTTGAGGAGAACTAGGGTCATTTTAGCAAAAGGCTTTCACGAATAGATGAAGGTCCAGCTAACACATCATAAATCTACGTCAGAGTCATCTCTAGGGTTTGAGCAGCTCATGTTAATCTACCTTCATACCAGGGATTTTACTAAGTGGCAGTCTGTGCAAAAGGTGTTGGCCATCTGCACAGCTGGATGGACCAGAACCCCTTATACAAAGATGTCCCAAGATTTTTGGCAAGGGAGAGGGCTCCTTTAAACTGAAGGCACCAAGAACAACTCAGAAATGGGTAGTTCTCATCTGTGAGTCACTGGCACATGTCAGCTTGGGTTCCTCTCCATTTCCAAAAACTTCCTGCTAATGAATTCTAACAACTCATCATATGCTGCAGCAAACCAGTGAAAGGTTAGGTGTTACTTGTAATGTTAACCTAGACATGCAGTGTGTATCAGCGTATCCCAAACTTTAATTAGGCATCTTGTCAATTCCCAGTACTCAATATATTTGTCAATATATATTTGTTCTCATTAGGCTTGGAACTTATGGTTTAATTAGGATTTATTAGAAGCTACATGATAGCCTGGCTGATGAGAGCTTTGTATAAACACACACTCTCACATGCGTCTGTGTAAGGCTCTCATTCAAGTTTTCATCCTTTTTTGTACAAGCCAATATTATCTTTTCTAGTGAATCAGAGAAAGGAATGCATTGTTTTTCTTAGTCAAAATATATTTTAAATAAATAAATAGAGTGCTGCTGGTTTTGTGCCTGAAGGCAATGACCATTAGAAAACCAGGCAATCTGTTTGTTGTCAGCAGTCTTGAGATATACGTGGCAGACCAATTTTTTGTCTTTTGAAGAGCTGCTCAGGGCAGTGAGACAGATGGCCCAGCCCATCCATAACCCCAAGAACGTGAGGCAGCTTGTGTTTTAGAGTGCTGCTGGTATTAGTACTTAACTGACTGAATAAGTCAGGAGTAGCCCTGGACGCCTTAGTGCAGTCAGGTCCCTGCGTGGACACGAGATGGGACATGTTTGGAAGCACATTATGCTCTTGGCCTTTTGCACAACTGTTTCTTCCTTCTGGTGTGGATATGCCCTACAGCACTCTCTAGGAACCAAATAGCAGGCAGTTCAAGTCGGACCATTCCCATTGCTTTTACCAGCCCTTCTCACATATGCTTTGCGTGTGGGAACACGAGGGGAACATGGTTGGGGGTGGGAGAAGAGGTGGATCAGTGAAAAATGCTTCTAAAACATGTCCTGTGCAAGAGAACTACTTCATCTAGGCGAGGAGGGAGCTAGCTATGTCGCTGCTAATAAATTAAACAATGCACGGGAATGTTCCTGGGCTGGGAGCATGACCGCCCGCCCTGGTGAACTGTTAGAACAGTCCCTGGCGAGGCTTTGGCATGCGCCAACCAGCGTTGCCCCAGGTAGTTTTCGAGTAAGATTTGGCAGCAGGCGTGTTCTTGGGACCATCCTCTGTCGGCTGTTTGCATGCAGCCTCTCTGTTTTGAAGGTTAAGAGTGTTTACTGGCGGAGACTTGGGCCGCTCTGTGCCAGCTGGCCTCCATGCCTAGGAATGTTCCCAAGCACACATAATTTACTGGGGTAGATATATACCTAATGTTAACGGTTATCGTCTCTCCATGAATCTCACATTGCTGTGCTGAACTTGTACTGTGCTGCTTGTACGCATGCATTTTGCAGTGATGCCTTCTGCTGCACAGGGCATTAAGTCTCATGTTGCACACGTGTACAATCCGGGCAAGGTGTCTTCACTGGGAAGCAGCTGGCAGCAACTTTGTTCCAGATACACTCCTCCTGTAAGGACTCACCTCTCCCTTCATGGTAATTCCTCTCAGTTCATCAGCAGTTCAGGTTGCCATGCCACTTTTAGTTATTTACTTCACATTGAATTTACTTTGGCATTGTTGTTTTGTAATGGAGGAAGCCAAAGCCAAACCCAAATGAATTAAGTAGGAAATTATTTCTGATTCTGTTGAGATAGGATATTGGTCCAATTTCCTATATCCACCAACATTCTGTATTACCAGTTATTTCAAATTTTTGTTGTATTTCTTGTATGCTTCCTACTTATTTTCTTCCCATATTTCTCAGCCTTTTTAGTCCCATTGTATTATTTCTCTTCCTTTTTGTTGTTTGCTGTTTTTTTCTTCTGTGCATCTCCAGTCCATTTCATTATGTAAAAAGACTTTTGCATATTCATGATGCGGTAACTGAAAGTGGTTTTGCAGTTGTTGTTTTGGACAGCACAGATCACAAAAAAATAACAGGTCTATTGGAAAAACATAATTTTTGCATAGCAGTTTTTCTTCTTGGATTGATAGCAATGAGCCATATGCTTGGGTGCCTAGATGCGTATGATTTCTTCATTAGTGATCTGGAAGAGAATAAAATATATTTTAGGATTGGCACATATTTTATATTCAAAGACCAAGGAGGTTAGTACATGCTTCAGTGATACGGTATCTAATTTAGGAGAAAGCTGTAAACACGTAGCTAATACAGTCACCAGATTTTGTGATGTGAGAGCACTGGTGTATATTCTTCATTAGGTGTCCACACTTATTCTTTGCTGGAGATCTCTGTCTCTAAGCCAAGACAAACCAGGTATTTTGGATCATTATTTCATTTTTTGTAACCTGCATAGTGATTCACAGGCAGATAGTGCCGTGGGTAGCCAATTCCTAAAAATGTGGAGAGAGTTGTGCTGAAGAATACTTATACTGTAAAGGTTATTAGCTTTGTTTTGTATTGTTAGCTCAGAATTACAGCAGTTGCTATTTGAGAAAATACTGGTATCTGTCATACAGTTCCTACAAATGATTCTGACTTTAATACTTAATGTCGCTATTTCATCACGTGTTTATATTCAGTCACTCAAATGCTTGCTGACTCCCTTCTCATTTGTAGTGCAGACAGGCATATTTCAAGAATTCTGCATTGTTTTACCTGGGGGTTTCTCCAAGACTGTACTGCCTAGTGTGCTTCCTTCTAAAAGATTATATTCATTGAAGCTTTTGGCCCTCAATATGAGAGAAAAGAAAAACATTTTATAGACGTGCATCAAAGAGCTGAAGTTAGTGAACTACTTTTTATTAAAACTAAGCAGATAAGTGGCATGATGGCAACCCCCTTGGACACAGAGCTACCACCTTCTCATCCCATAGTCCAAATCTGTTAGAGTGGTCATATTCCCATATCCTCCCTCTTGATTCATTTTGTCTAGTTAGAAAGTAATCACATAGACTTTCATTCACAGAAGAACAGCTCAAAATGATGCAGGTGACTGACATGTGAGTGGATGATCTGGAATGATTCTGCAGTAGATAAAGAAGCAAGTGGTCCCCCAGTGTCTTTAATGTTGTTATTTCTGTTCATGATGGACCATGTTATGTAAAGGTAAAGCTGATTTTTCACTGGGTGCTGAACATCTGAAACGCTTATGTTCTTAGAAACTTGGGAGAACAGTTGAAATTGAATCCAGAATGACAGTAGTTCGGAACAGTGCATTACCATTCTTTTAAATTTCTTTGGTGTGCATTGCATCATGACATATATCTGTAGATAATCCATTTTAATCCAGTCTCCTAATGGGCTTTGGTGTGTACATCTCAATAAAGACAGAAGCAGTTAGAAAGCACGTTGCAGTGCGTATCTCCCACATCTTCTTAAGAGGTGCGTTTTGTTCTCCTCTGGACCACCAGCTCCATGGCCAAATTAGCCACTGCTTTTAGAAGAAAAGGCCAATGGCCTGAAGGAAAGTTCTATGGCTTAAAGAAATAGGAAAAAAAATACTAAATTCTTAATGAAAGAATGAAAACGGAAAGCACGAAGTAGCCAGTACTTCATGATCCATGAATTCCTTTCTCTTGCCCTGCAAAAAGCACATGTTCTGCAGTGGTAGAACTGATCCTACTGAAAGTAGTGGCAAATCTTTTACTCAGTGTAGTGGTGCAGGATCAGGGATTTGAAAGGAATGCAGGAAAGGGAGAGGATATGTCCTACTGAGGCAGAAAACCAGCCTTCTGCTGCCATCATGGGTTCTGCACCATAAAATCATAAACTCTTCAAACCTCCATCACTGATTGTTGGAGTTCTCTGTCTGAACAGCCCACCAGGCTGTTCTATTGACTCACCTTCTTCTAATCTTTTTGCCCGGATTTATTAATGGCTGTAGATGCTGCTTTGTTCTTGAGCCAGTATTCTCCTTTAGTTTGCACAAATCTCGTCTCTGCTGCGCATTGCTCTGACGTACATGGTGATGGCAGCTACACGCCCTCTGCGTTTCCTTTGGCAGCCATAGCAGCCAAACTGTTGAAGTGATCTGCCATGAGACAGTGCTCTGATCGTACTAGAGACTTCATCCTGTCCCAGGTATGCTGCATATTACCGGGACCAGAAAATAACTTAAGGCAACACCTACGTTAGTGCCATTTTGGACACCACCTCTAACGAGCTGCTGGTGTCAGGAAGTGAGAAGTGAACTATGTTGTCCCACCAATATCAAACCAGTCCCATTGACAGCAGATTTCTTTAGATAATTTTTGTGTCCAGCGTGAAAATTTCTGAGAAAACCCTGCAGTACAGACATTGTGAAGCACATTGCTGCTACACGTGAGTTTGTCTCCCAGCTAACAAGAAGGATGACGTGAGTCACACAGCTGACGTGGGGTTTGGGATCTGATTTGAGTGGAATCTGTGAGTGGATGGGTAATTCCTGTGGTTTCTGGTTTCTGTGTTTCAGTGCATTCAGTTTTTCATCACTGATGTCACCTTTCTCTATGTTTTCAAGATAATTATGATTCCTTTGTAAAGTTTGTAAAGTCTTCGAAGAAAAGTCTGCTGGTTTATGTGGCCAAAATCACTGAACACAAAAGAGTCATGACAGCCAAAGGTTTTTTAGAGAACTGTAATGTAAATAATTGTCATTAGACGAGCACTTTCAAAGAAGCCATTTTCAAATGACTTAACGGTTTTGCTAGGTAAGTGGCACTGTACCTAGGCAGGCTCAGCACAAATCAAAATCTTTCAAACTCAGTGTGTTTGAGCTAAGCCTTTACTGACGGAAATTTTCATGGAACACATTTTCTCATGGAAATTTAATTTTCTACATTTAAAGCTGTATTTCTTGCAGATGAAGTGAGTGTGCTTGTTCATTGTGAAGATGACAATACAGCCAATGAATTGCATATGCCTGAGTAAACTCTAAACACACCAACCCAACGTGGAATATAAATCTAAATGTCTTGCACATGCTATGCAAATTCAGGAGTCTTCAATAGGGCCCTGTTTCACCAAGGAGCTGATTCCAGAAAAGTCTGAAAAAGTAGTGGAATAACTTTAACATTATTAACCCACATAAAGACTTCTGAATATAGTACAAAATCACTCATGTTGATATTGGCTCCCCCCCGGAAAGAAAAAGAGATCAAAGTTTTTTTTTCCCCTGAAAATATTAGCCTTGAGTTTGTTTTCAGATCTTTAATGTAAAATTGCATTTGCTTTCTGTGTTTTCGAGACTGAGGCATTATTGTTACTGCAGTTCAGTAGGCCTTTTATAATCAGTTCATATACTCACATTTATTTAGCTACTTCTGAATGGCAGGGAGATGATTTTCCCTACAGAAATGGAGGGTCTTTTTAAACATGGAAATATCTTAAAGAATTGCACCTTTACGATTACTCATGGACTTATTTTATAAGGTTAGAACCCCATAAAATATTTAGAAGTAATTTAATTGGTAAAATAACACCGGGTTGAAGTGATTTGTCTGTTTTCTATTCTAACATATTGTATTTTTATTGCATTGTAATATTGGGTTGTTCAAATAAACAAGAGAATACTCATTTCAACCATAGCAGAACTAAACCTGTTTTTTTTTAGAAAAAAAAAAGATTATTACATATTGTCTTTTAAAGTTACAATTTCAAAATGCTGCCTGAGTATTCCTGTCAAAGCATAGAGAACTATATTGTGTCTTAATAGGATATATATTTTAACATGTGCAGAATGAAAGTCACCAAGTAACCTCCTGTAACATCTTTTGAGTTTCTGCTTTGGATCTTGCTTCACCAGGGACCACACTGATTCTGGGATTTTGTACAGCCTTGAGAGATGTACTGTAGCTGACTAATGTACTACAACTTAGTGTATTGTTAACTTCATAAACAGGCCCTTAACATGAGGCAAAGGGACATAAAAAGAAAAACAATAACCCAGAACTTTTCAACTTCAAGTTTTTTGGCTAGACTTTCTACCTTCTCTACCTGCTAGGACTGACCTTTATCATAAAATGCTGGCAAAATGAGGAGACACAGTAGAAGCAGCCTGGACCCCCAGGTGAGAGCGTGCTTTTGTATTTCTCCTTGGCAGAGGTGAACAGTAAGTTATCCTGGTTCCCCAGAGACTTTACAGAACAGCTAGAAAAACACTGGCCAGTTCATTTTTCGCGTGGCTTGAGAACTGAGGGCAGGCAGCTCTGTCCGACCTTTGGCTGTTTGTTGCTGCCTAAAAGAACGAAAATAGCTAATGTGGAGGCAATTACAAGAATCATGGTTCTTTCTTTCCTTCAAAATGAAGGCCATCTCCCAGAATCATGATGTTAGAGGGGAGGTCTTTCCTGATCAAGGAATGTGGAACAAAATGAGTTCCTTACACTAAGATGCTAATTGCTGTTGAAAATATGTATGAATGGGTTTATTTAATGAAGTGATTCGTTGGTCCTAAGTAACTGCTTTATCTCATCAAGTCTGCAGCACAGGAAATCTACTGTGAAGGTTTGGTCCCAGCAAAGTGTGCTTGGCTTGAAGAAAAGAATCACACTTTGGAAAAAAGGAATAATGGAATGTTAAGTTAGTAATGTCTTTTGCAGCTTATTTGTAGTTTGATCTTTCTATGCTGTGAAATGATTTTAGTATTTAAATTCTGGGGCTGAATTTGTGCCTTTGCTTGGATAGTTTTTTAAATTATTTCTTCTGCTTATTTCTTACACAGAAGGATAATATTACAATAGATGGTTTGCATTTAACTGCCAAAAGCCTGACTGCTGGTAGGAGGATATTCTGGCAAGTGTGCAAATAACATTAAGACTGACTAGCTTCCTTGAATCTCCAGGAAAACACAGCTTACCTCTCCCAGGTCCTCCATCCAGGAAATCAATTATGTTTGTATTACCTTGACTTTTATAGGCCTGTTTGTATGCTCAGGAGTTAGATAAATGCTCATCTGCTTGGCTAGATTGGCATCATATAGCTATGTCTGCACTGCTGCAACTGTAGCTCATGTAAACATACCCAGACTTCTTTACATGAAGTCTTTTGGGTTTGGCTTCTAAGGTGGACACAGGATCTTGGAGCTCAGCAGAACCTGCCAGTGTGCACTGACCTCCGTGCTGTGTTAGCCATCCACGTCAATGGCTGACTGGCTAGTTAAGGATGTCCCAGCAAAAGTTGTAGTCACAGCTTGCAGGTGCATTCAGTGAGCCTGAAGAGAACTAGGATACTGGTTGAACGCTTGCTGTTGTACTGGGTTGCAGGGGAACCGACCTTCTTGGGTCCGTAGCAGGAGAATCATACTTTCTGAGATGGTGCTGGTAAGTCTCTCCATGCAGTTGTTTCCTCTCACAGATGTCCCTGAATTTCTGCATGCTTAAGCTGATTTGATGCGATACCTACACTATGAAAGGGAAGCTAATCTCCAGAGAAATTGAATTATTTGTAAAGGGTTGGGAATGGTGGAGCTGAACACTGAACGGAAGTCTCTTGAAACCATGCCAGTAATTCAGCCACAAGGCCACTGTTCCTTCACAGCATATTTTCCTTTGACTGTAGCAGCTTTTGCAGCTGGCTGGCTTTGTAGAACAGATCCAAAGCTCACTGAAGTCAGCAGGAGCCTACTTACCGACTTCCAGTGGACTTTGCGTCCAGCTCCATTGATGCATTTTTCTTATACCCTAGAAAGTTCTGTCCTTTAATGCTCCCTTTACCTGTCCCAGCCGTGTTTGAAGGAAGCTGCTTGAGTTTCGAGTTGTTTATTTTACCTTGTAAGGACTCCTGGCAACTGTTTGGAGACAGTGATAGAAAACAAGGTTATTGCTCCCATCTCCTCGCTGGAAATTTCTGCTCCCTCAGAGCACAGCTACATAAACAGCTGATTTGGCGTTTAGCACAAGGAAAGAGCGGAAACGCCTGGCAGGGTGGTGGGAATGAGTTATTGGAGGTGATGGGGGCAGGGCGAGAGGCTCTGAGCAGAGCTAGCACTGGTGGAAGAAGCTGTGCTGGATCCTGAATCCCTGGCTTGTATAGTGGCCGTCTCTTTGAAGGGATGGGAACTATCAGAAGTGGGTGGGGAGAAATCTCTTCAAGTGCTAATAAAATGCTAAAATTAGTGTGATTGCTGATAACCCAGTTAGTATTTAACAGCTGTATGTGAAGATTTCCTTCAGTTCCCCAGGGTCACTACTATTCACTGCTATCTCCTCAAACTCAGAAAGTGATGGATGGGAATTCACTGCTTTTTTTTATGTTCCCATATTTTCCCATGTGGAGAGTAGATTTGTCTCTGCTCAGGAAGGATTCAGTTCTTCTCTCTGTGAAATCAGTGGTTAAGCTACCATTGGCTTCTGTGGTGTGGTTTCATGTTTATTTATTTATTTTTTTTGTGAGGAAGGGATAAGGCTGAGCGGAGCTGTATGCAAAGCTGATGCAGCAAAGCCTACCAAAATTGTAGCTGTTTTTCTGTTGACTTCATTTGGGTTTTGATCTTACCTAAAGACCACTCAAACCGTGCTTCAGATGAGGTCATCTATGACAACCATAGTAGTGTTACTATCTTGATTTAAACTAATATACGTGGCTAGAAATGTTCTCCCAGCAGGTCCTCTGCTCGTTTGCTGATAGTGCCGAGAACCCCCAGAGTCTGGATTCATCCCAGTTTTCGTTTGATCCTTAGATAACTGCTTATCTTAAGTCCCTCTATGGGTGTGGGATCTCTGTATAATTGGTGCAGAAAAATAGTTACTTCCAGAAAACAATTCAGAATTTAGATGGGATGAAAGCACCTATAGTTTTCATGGTCCTATAGTCCCTTTCACTGTCTATTGGGATAGTTCAATGCAGGTAAATTCCTAGTTTAAGCAGTTTGGTGAAGTGCCTTGAAATTAGATGAGGTGGATCAGTGGGCTGGTGAGCAGTGATTTCTTGTGGGCCTCACTAAACTTTCATGGAGCTGCTTAAATACAGATATATTGTTTAATAAGGAAACGAGAAACCTGTGGGAAAACAAAGAATATCAATAATCACAAGTACTTAAATCTGGCAATAAAGTTTTTGGAAAAAAAATCAGTACAGCAGCTTGTTGCCTTTGAAACTTATTGCTATTAAAATGTTCAACATGAAGTTTCTATTTTTAAAATAGCAGTTGAAAGAAATGCCCAAGATTAATAAGAAACTAAATTGAAACCATGTTGGTTCATAGGTAATGCAGTTGAGCACTGAGTTAATGGGGAAGCATTTGTGGGGAGAGCTATGAGTACACTCTGGCTTCTAGCACCGCTTGTTTTTATTTTGTCTTTCTTAGAAAGCAGAAGGGGGTAGAAATACCAGCCTGTGAAATGTTTTATTTCCTTTTTTAGACTGTTGTTCAGTCCAGTTTATTAAGCTTTCTGAAACAGCACGCTATGACAAGTTAAGACATCGTTTACCACCCCAGTACATGGGGAGTTGCTAATGTAAACCATTCTCTAGCAGAACTGGACAATAGACTTGCCCAACGAAAACCTCTAGGACAAATGAGAAGACATGTAGTAATTATGTGGAAACTGATGGAAAGGAGATTTGAGCACTGTGCTATTTACCTGGGAGGGAGAAGCCAGCTGACCCAAGTGTCCAAGAGAGCTGTCTCTATCTCTCTTTATTGCCACAGAGCCGATGCAGTTTAGAACAGGCACCTCTCTTTCATCCGGCCAAAAAAAAAAAACAAACGCAGAAGAAAGGGAGTGCTCCTCTAAGGAAGAGTTTGCGGAAGTAATTAGAGATAGATGTCTTTTTCCAAGATAACCACAGCTTTGTGGTTATCTAAATATTATATCTTAATAATATCTTAATCGTCTTAATAACTGTAATTACTAGCCCAAAGGAGTGGATGGATTCAAGTACTTGCTATAAGATGGAAAAAAAATGAGCTTGAGCAGTGAAGTAGGGTGTTGGTAGGTTGGTCACTGGAGAATAGCTTTGGTTTCCTTGGCACTGTGACCATTCACACCATGTAAAGATCTGGCCCACTGGCTGCTGTGGAGTTCAGATGATTCATGCCAGCTGCAAGAGCTGTCTCGTATGGTTTTTATTTTCTCTCAGATTATTATTATTATTTTAAAGTCTAGAAGGAACTGACTGTGTGGTAATAATAGCAGAATGAGCACTGGAGGACCTTATTAGCAGCCCGAAGGAGAATGTGCAGATAAGTTGTTTGCTTCATGAATTGTTAGCAGAAGCAGTGAATGCTACCAGCCCGCACTGCATGGAGCTGTGTATGGAATAACCCACAGTGAATAAACTGCACAGAGCAATGAATGTATATTTACATAAGGGAGACGTCTGTAAAATATTGAAGTAATAAATGTATTTATGTACATTTGTATGTGCATTATTTCCCTGTACTAATACTTGAATGTGGGGTTTGTATTTCATTACCAGTTTGATTCAAAATCTGTCTTTACAGGGTTGGATTAACATGTGGTATTAAGGCCTGATCAACAGCATACTGAACATGGCAGGGTGCTTTCCAGCAGCTGTGGTTTGTATTTGTAAAGTGCCCTAAGATGCTCATTGTGTTCCTAAAACCAGCTAGAGATGGTTCCTGCCTTGCCCTGTTGTCATCAGGGTGTAAGGCATGGACGGTGAGAAGCAGATTTGTCCATGCAGTGAGGTGACAGACGTGAGAAAACCAAGGACTTGGTGAGACAGAAGGACAGGATAAAGCCAGTGCAATTTCTGCTGCGTGATGCATTGAGGCAGCACTCAGGCAACTCTAGCAATGACCCTCAGCATCCTTCCATGCCAAAATGACCTCTAGAAGTGCTTCACAAAACCAGCTTTCTGCCTTACTGCTCTCAGAATGTTTCGTTTTCAGCTGAACACTGCGTTCGATGTAGAAGCTTTAGGTTTTATGCTCACAATTTGCTTTATGAATCGTATTGTTTAGGTAATGGAGACTGGTGATGGGAAGATGCAGTCAGTGATGAAGGAACATCGAGGAAGGCCACAGATACCTGGGGAGGGATCTGCTAGTCTTTAACAACAAAACATGAAAAACCTTCCAGCTTAGTGTTAGAATTGTTCTGCTTTTGTATATAAGCAAGTTATGCAAGTTGAAAGGCTTCAATGAATTAAGCCCTGCAAAAATCCCAGATGAATGACAGGAAGACGGGTACAAATTGCCTGATGGTAGCATTCCTAATTAAATCTTTTTTTGTGTGTATGTCCCTAGGTTCGATATTAAAAAGCAAACAAACAAAAACCCTCACAATTCTGAATGTTAACTCCCATTTTTTTTCTCATTGACCTGCTTATTTTCACAGACACTATTTTCTCGAGCACGTCAGAGTCCCAGAGTAGGCATTTATATGTTACCTGCCATTGGTAGCATTGGTTGGAAAGCAGAACTTTAAAATAAAATTTTAGGTTTCAAAATGAGTTTGCATACCCCATCTGCAAATCAGGCAGCAGTTTGGCAGTCACAGTGAAGTGGATATTCTGAGAAGTTCTACTTTGGAAGCATCAAAACATTTTGATTATGAAATGTGAAAAAGTGACACCTGATAGTACTGATTTTATATTATCATAGAGTATAATAATACTGAGTAAGGTATAACAGTGTACACACGTGGTATATATTAACATTTTTTCATGTAATATATGTATGAGTTGAAACAATGAAATAGAGCGATACTGTGAGAATAAAAATGAGTCAAGATTAACTTAGGCAAAATATTTAGCTGAAGTCAGTTTCTGTGAAACAATTTGGTACTGAAAAAAAGGGTGTTTATTATGTAAAACGAATGCACCAAGCTGCTCCTAACTTTCAACCGAGTTTCATTATTATAAGTGAAACCAGTGGTGCCCAACAATTTCCATTGTAGTAGCCTCTAATGTTGTTAAACTTTTACCATGCATGCTGAAATCATACATGCTGAGGTCTGCTTCAGGCTGAGTTATTTGGAAATAATCAGCAGAAACTGTTCAGCAATTTCTGAGTGTAAGGATGAATACATTATTTTCCTTACAGAAAATATGTTGCAGCTGTTTCAGAGAAGGGCCTTAGGGAAAAAAGACTCTGGGATGGTCTTTTGGCCTCCCTTGTGAATGTTGACCCTGGTTTGGCCAAGGTGTGAGCTTGTTTAGTGTCTCACTTGACATATTCTCTGTGTTGGGGCTCAGCTAAACCCTGTTGGCCCGAGGAGGGTTGGATGGAAGCAGGGACTTGAGTTTGCTGTGCCCCTCCAGCAGCTTGGGGAGGAAGAGCTGCTCAGAGCCGCATTGCAAGGATCAGTCCTGGGGTGGGCAGGTGACAGCACCTGAACTGCTGGCTTTGCTAGGAGCCTTGTGCAGTGCCATCAGCAAATGGAAAGAAGAGCACCCTTTGAAAGACTGTATGTCCACCTCAGGAGCAGCAGACATAAATGCTTTCTCCTTTAGCCCCTGTTCTGCCTCTCAGCACTGGCAAGAGAGGAGAAGCTGGGGATTGGCAGCATCCAGCAGAAGGTGATGGATGCAGGCAGGAAAGTGCCAGTGTGTTTGGGGAAGAACTATTACTTTTTGTAAACATCACTATTTTGCTAAATTAGATGTGAACTGTCTGTACTCCTTCCGCATACATCCTTGTCCCATCAACCACGTTATTTTTTAATCGCATTTATTGTTAAACATGCAGGCAAAGTTTGGAAGAGAACTGTAGCTGTGGGTACCCGCAGTTCTTGCCTGATCTCATTAGTCCTTTACCAAGGAAGGATCAGCTGGTCTGTAACAAAGCAAGTTTGCTCTGCGGGACACCCGCCATTTCTTCTGTTCTGCCTCAAACCTCCGATCCAGGTTTGAACGCAGGCTCGCGTTGTGGTGAAATGGGGGTGCCCTTGTTGCCAGTGATGGTGGGGCAGTGGAAATGTTTGTGAATGTGAAGAAGGCAAATCTTGTGGCTCTCAGAGCCTAATGGCGGGCCAGAAGTAGAGCTTCATTAGAGGCAGAACTGAAGAATGTTTTCCCTAATGACAGGTCTGTTCACTGAAGCATGGGTTCTCTTTTAAGTGTGTGTATGTAGTGGGATCGCATGCTGCACATAGCTGCTTGCTTGAGGTTGCTAATTAAGACAGATCATCTCTACTGACTGAGGAATGGCTTCATTGAAATTAAAGTTTGGCTAAAAGTTTAGAGCTGAGGCTTTTCCTCAACTACGTTAGACTGAGTGTTAGGCTGAGGGGCTGGATTGACAGGAGTCAGTGGTGTGACTGGGAATCAATGCTCATGCAAAGAGGGTGATTTGCCTGGAAATTGAGCTACTTTGAAAATCATGTGAAACTGCAGAATTTGTGGTTAATTTCTTAGGAATCTGCAGGATTTGTGGTTAATTCCTCCCATTTCTGAGTGGAGACTTGGGTGCTCCCTGTGCTCTTGCTGTGAGGAGAGGCCAGGGCTGCCCGTGCTGTGTGGCGCCATCCGGCCCCAGCACCTGCTGAGCTGCCTCACGCTGCGGGCAGCGTGCTCACATGGTGCCATGGCCTCACTGGGGGAAAGGAACCCAGAATGTGCCAGCAAGAGGGCTTGAATCGAACTGTGGCAGTCTGCGTGTGTCAGAATCCATGTTTCCATCGCCTTCCAGAAAAGCTTCATGTGAAGACAAGGTGTCACGCAGCGGTGGCTGGGAGGGGGTTCCACAATGTGGGTGCAAACAGTGGAGCTGCCAGATGACTCTGTGTGAAGCTGGGGTTAGATTGCACAAGCTCCTTTTTGTAAGTTCCTCCTGAAGGCGGAGTGCCCCAAACTCCCATTCCTCTGTTGCATTGCTTGCAGCCTTGGAGCTCACCACCTCTCCTTGAGCCGCATGCTGTTCCCGTGGTCCATCACTCCAGCACTGGCTCTGGATGTGGAATCCAGCCTGGCTATCCAGAGCAGGCAGCTAATTACAGCTTTAATTTTATTGTGTTTAGCAGGAGACAGAGCTCCAGCCTCTGCTAACTACGGATCTGAAGACAGGCATGAGAGCAGATAAGGGGCGTTGACAGAGCTCATGGGCCTGTGGCACGCCGCCCATCAGGTGAGTAAAGCCTGCTATTGATGAGCTGTGTGAAAGGCCGACTATTGCTGGAACAATATATGGAGATAGATATGGGTATTTGTCTACATACACGCGCAGTCATTACGTATGAAAAAACATTTGTTTCTGTGTGTTGTTAAGAGTCGATTCAAAAAAAAAAAAAGGAAAGGTGTGCTTTATATTATGCTTGTGGACAAACCTCCTGACGTAATACATGCTTCATTTCCTCTGGGAACTTCTCAAATAACTTACAAATATATAAACAGTGAAACTTAAAAGAAACCAACTGGCACCTAAATAGAGTCTTAAGATGCCTGCAGTTTTGTAACAAGCAAAAAAATTGCACTTTGAGGCAACAGAAAAGAGCTATTATTACACAGTAAGAATTTAAAAGCAAGGGTCTTCTCTCAGCTGTAGCTATTGAAAATATTTTCATTTTGAAAATGGCAAGCTGTAGTTTTCTTGAAAATTACAGCCCCTTTAGCTTTATAAGGCAAACAGCTGATTTATATCAGTTGAAGGTCTATTTTTGCATTGTTGATCTTTTATTTAGTATTCTTGGATTTCACTACATTAGAAATTGCTGTGGTAGATCTTACCATAAATATTCAGGTTTAGTGGTGCATTATTCCTTGAGTAATTCCATTTATTTCAGAGCTTTAACAATGCTCAGGAGGCCAGATTCCTCTGGAAAGAGGAAATGCTGATCAATTTTGAAATATGGTTGGTGGGAATGTTAACACAGCCTGCTTTGCAGTGTGGCAATGAACTTAATTGCTGTAGTGTCAGCTCTGTTCCTTGTTCCGTGCACAGTATATTGGTTGGTGATAGTGTTGGGCCCTATACAGTACCTCTTGAAATTGATAGGAGCCTTTCCTCTGACTTCATCAGGTATTGGGTGTTTAGGGATCTTGAACTAGATCAAATGGCAGCTATTAATGTAGCCTGGCCTTCTTCCAGCTTTAGTTATTGCCCGTGGTGTTTATGCAATCCGTTTGGAGTATAATTTTATCTCATTTCATAAAAGAAAGGGAATGACTCAGAGCCATGTTATGCCACTTGGTATTTTTGTTGGTATATTGTCACTTACCTCTTTTCCATGAAGATAAACCCAGCAGCCATCAATCTACTGACCCTTTTTGTAAGTGTTGATGTTGCTGAAGGCTGGTGTTACATATGTTTCCATGATTGAACAAAATGATTAAGGAAGTTCAAAGAAATTTTCATGCTCTCTTTAAACACTTATGTTTCAAAAGTGGGATAGATATTTGGTGGTATTGGAAGAAAAAACACAAAGCATTTGTCCACATCTCAACAATGTGCTGGAGGCCTCAATGGAAAGATCCTGTCTTGGTGCTAAGGGAATTATAGAAATGGAGCTAGTTGATGTAGTTCCAATTTTAAGACAGTGTTGGCCCTTCTAATTTAAATTTCAGACAAAGGAAAAAAGAATAAAGAAAATAACTTCAGATGATGTCTCAAATAAATACTTTGCACGTTTCTGCACTCTATTAAGAGCTGAAGAGCAGGCACGCAGTCTGTCAGGAGCCTACCAGTGTTGCAGGCTTGTGAATTTGCTACTGTAGATGCGGTGTGTGTTTTCTGCAGTACTGACTGAAGAAGGTAAGAAAACCAGCATCCAGAGTTTGGTAGCTTTCCTCACAGTAGGAGTTTGCTTGCAGCTCCATTTCCACCCGCAGTTTGTTCAGTTCTGTGCTTTTTTCCTCTGGTTGTTTGAATGAAACAGGTGTCTCACAGTGAGACTGAGTGCTTACAGCTCTAATCTCTCCCTCTCACAAATGAGTCTTTTGTACTGTCTGGTGGATTAATAGGGGGGTGAGGTGCTTAAAAAAATAAACAGTGAGTACAAACAGTAGGAAGGAAGGGGGAAGAAGTAAAGCTGCATGTGGTTGATTGAGTGAGGTGATGTCATTTATTTAGCAGAAGTGATACAGGAGTCAAGAGATGCTGTAAGAGGAAGGGCTCCTTTGAGGGAAACAGTGCAGCGTACCACTGAGGGCTAGTATACCACCAAGCGTGAGGCAAACCACAACCTATCTGTTAGTGCCCAATGAGAAAAGTTCATTGGTTTTGAAGCCTTGGAGCTCAGGTGCAGTGAAAGGAAATAGGGGCTCATTGTTAAGGAAGGGATCAGCACTCCCTTTTGTTCCTTCCCCTGCCCCCTCCTCCTTTGGCACTACAATAATAATATGTTGTCACTCCTAAGATGTGCTGGCATAGATCACGTTCACTGATGGATGTTCAGTCAATAAATGTACTAAAATGGTTTGTTTCTGTTGATGTATGCCTTTGTAGGCTTCTGTAACAGGAATGTAAATAAATGAACCCTTCACCAGTGATTTCTTTCACTGTAGTCCAGTTTAACCCCTGAGTGCATCCTTGCTAAGAGGGAGGCAAAAGGTTTACTGTCTTATATTGCTGCTGCCTTTGTCTTTTTGTTTAGTTTCAGTTAATTCAGTTTACTGTCTGAGTGTTCAGGCAGCTTTCTACCTGCAAAGGCAAGTCACTTTAAAAAGTCAGCATTCAGTAAAATGAGGTTGAGAAGTTAAGGTGTGCATCAAGAAAGGTAAGGCCCTAATGTCTGCTGAGAGTACTGAAAAGATTTTTCATGGCTTCACTAGGAAACGCGGGGTGAAGACAGGCTTTTCAGATTCACTTGTTTTAAGCTTTGTGGGAAACCTGGTTTTATATGGGTTTGTGAATTGTGGAACTGGAATGTTTTTTCATTGGTATGTAAACACTACGGTGGTACTCGTCTTTAAGCTGCTAAAACTCAAAAACATCTTTGGAAAATACCCAGAACAAATTATTTATCATTGATGATTAACCATAAACACCTTTTATGGAGAAGGTAGGTCCTGATGTATTTATTCACAAGAGATATTTTCTCCTCAAATGTATGGAGAGTTTTGATTGATTTGCATAGCTTGCAGAGCTCCATTCCGGACTTCAAAATGTTCATATCTGGTCATACTTTACCTACAACACTGGAAATGCCATCTTCTGTAATCACGCATTTAAAGAACCGATTAGTAACCATTGGCCAAACCTCTGTTTCCTGTGAGTCTACTCTTAAATTCAAGAAGACTGTTTTTCAGAGAAATTTGTATGCCAGCAGTAATAAGCTTCCGGTGAAGACAGAAACGGAAGGCAACAAGGCTGATGCTGTCAGCATAATTTCAATTGTATTTGGGTAAATTGCAGAACTGATTATAGTTTATCTCCCATCAGACAAATCAATCACAGAATAGGGTATGTTTGCACAGCAGAGACCAGGAACTGTTGGAATATCATAGGCTTGTGCAGAAATGCTCAGTAAGTAGAGAGCACTGATATGATCAATGTAACCTTATAACAGGTTCATGTGTTGGGACAATATATGGTCCTTGCATCGTATATATGGAACAACGGTGACTGGAGACAGCCTTTTCCCTCTTCATCTTCTTGTATATGGGAGGTGCAAATGGCAGATTTTGCCAAGAGACCAAAAATTGTCAGAAGTCATCCCTTTGTAAGATATTATTTTTAAATCTAATCTGCTATGTAATTCTAAATGTAATCATAGAATCATAAAATGGCCTAGGTTAAAAAGAACCTGAAAGATCATCGAGTTTCAACCCCCCTGCTGAGTGCAGGGTCTCCAACCACTAGACCAGGCTGCCCAGAGCCACATCCAGCCTGGCCTTGATCACCTCCAAGGATGGGGCATCCACAACCCCCTGGGCAACCTGTTCCAGTGCGTCACCACCCTCTGTGTGAAAAACTTCCTCCTAATATCTAACCTACATCTCCCCTGTCTCAGTTAATCATACTCACTGAAGGATAAAATATTTTAAAAACATGCTGTTTAGCCTAGTTTTTAGCCTACATGCTTGGTGCCCTGCTAATAGAGTACTATTTAGAAGCTGTATTTTGGAATGGGGGACTTTGTACTGCTATCATCTTATGTATATTTATGGTGGTGGCAAGATGGACTTGGCTTATGAGGGCACTGGCACAGAGCATCCAGTATCACCATATGATTTGTTATTTATGGTTGTGGTGTAGTAACATGCAGCACCAGATGTGAGAAAGAGGAAGGAGGGGCACAAAAGAGAACTTCAAATGACCGTGATGAATAGCTGAAAGTGAACAGAGGGGCTTTTAATGGCCTTTAAAGAAAGCCTAATGCTCTGCTTCCCTAAGCAGCAGGCTGCTGCTGATGGAAAAGTCACAGACATACCTGCAGAGATTTGGGAAGCTCTTGTTTCAGTAGGGCTTTATGGCAGCTAAAAAAATGTTTTCTGTGTTTCTGCCAACTTGGTTGGTGTGTACAAGTTACATTTCTTCTTTGTATTTTGTTATAGGGACAGTATGCAATGACTTGGACAGTGCCAGCTTCCAAATTGTGTTTATTCTTTGTGCCTCACTGTGAACAGTTAGCTACCCCCAGCAAGACCAGGCTTTACTTGTGCCTGGTACTTCACCATATGGTGTCAGGATGGGTATATTGTGAATAAATGATGTCAAACAGAGCAAAGAATTTTGCTGCAGAAATAGTTACATCTCATCAGGACCATTGCCAATGAGACTGAATTCAAGTTCCATTTTAATAATCTTCTTGTCCAGTGCACCATCAAGGTGTGAAACGCTAAGGACTCAAGTGGAGCTTTCTTGAGGACTGTTGGCTCCCGGCTGCATTTAATTCTTCTTTGTCTCATTAAAGGCAATTTACATTAAAGGCTTTATTTAACAGGCACCATCTATACTTCACTGACAGCATCCTTGAAATCCCACATTAGTATAAATTATGAACTAATTAAGCACTTTTGTGCTGTTCCCACAGGCTTTCTCCATCCTTCTCCTTCCTGCCGTGGTGTGCATGCATTCTGCAGGGCCCGCGCAGGTGTGCTGTGGGTGCCTGAGTTCTGGAGGAGAGGACAGTTCACTGCATGGAAGTGAGATCACTGAGTGGCTGTAGGTACGGCAGTGTGTGGGCAGCAGGCTGTGTAAAACGTGGTGCATACGGCTGCTCTGAGTGCTGCCTTCACCCATCATTTCCTTGGTTTATGCCAACTGCATTGATAGGAGAATACACTCCAGAAGCCTTAGCTCTGAAGTTAACGCAGGTTTTGTGTGGGTGAGCTAATTGGCATAGCAGGCCACACCTCCTCATGTAGACATTTAGGAAATGGTAAAGCAAATAATCCCAGTGGTGCCAAAATCAGAGCGATAGCTGATGAAGCCCTGATGGGGAGAACAGCCAAGTAGCATGAATGGAATGTCAGTAAGCACAGAAGTTAAAAATATACATCTCAAACCTTGAGGACGCTCTGGGGACTAAGAAGCTATATTGATACTGGACTTCAAAAGATCCAAATAAACAGCAGGTTTTTCTCAGTGCACAGAACTACATACTTGTGATGTCAGAGAGATGTTATTTCTGTGCTGCAAATCTCAAGACAGATGCCTAAAAAAGCAGTTGAGATACGTTGCTGCCTATTTAATTTACATTTATATTTTATTTTATTTTCATTTATCTTAGAAACTTAGTTTTAGATTGATATTATGACTCCTTATTTATGGTAAGAACATTATGCTAATGCTTATTTAAAGGAGAGTGCATGGCCTGTGTGGTTCTGAGCAGCATTTAAGAGCACTGCAGTTCAGCTTGTGTCTATGCTGGGCAAGTCTATACCTTGGGCAAGTAAATCAGGTATGATTACATTGATCTGCTTTCACTCTGAGATTCACAGATAAAAAGAAGAATGAGGTATGAATCTGAAGCCAGATTTCTCCTGGATACTCCTCAGTATTTGAATGACCAACATGTCCCTTTTCTTGGTGCAGATGGATTCCTGGTTCTCAAATCGTGTGTAGATTGTGGTTGTCTCTTTACTCCAAACAAACAGAGGTATATAGAGTGCTTGGGTGGAAGCTGCTGGAAGTAGCTACAGTTCTGGTATTTCCATCTGTGCTGCTTACTCTGTGAAGCAACTGGGAGTTGCTTTTACAGTCATACTTTAACTCGCTTTGAATTTTCTAAGGCAAAATGGAAAAGAGTAAGGTAGGGAGAAAATGTTGGTTGTAGTGCCCCTGTTGGTCTAATGGAGAGCTTGTATAAAAGCCAAGGCAAGACTAATACAGACCACAAAAGAGAATAAGTTGTACTAATTTCTCACAGTAGAGAGAATCTCTGGAATAATTTACTGTGATATAAAATCTTTGAGTGAGAGTTGTAGGCTGGATTAACTGATGATTTTGTTCTGGATTAACTGATGATTTTGTTCTATGTGCAGATCAGATTGGTGCATTGTAATGGCACTCTCAGAGGCGAAGAGCTAAGCAATGCTGTAGAAAAAGCTGACGAGCCTGTTGCTCTCATGGCAAGGTGTATTTGTGACAGATACCAACCTCTAACTCTGGGCCAAATCACTTGATTTATGAGTTTGAGGGAGTTGCATCTAGTTGCTGCAGGAAGAGCAACCTCACTCGTGGCATAGGTTGACAAGAGTGCAAACAGCAGCATCAGAATATTAGTAATCTGTGCCTTGTCATATAAAAGCTTTATTATCTCTGAGAACGTGGAACTTCTCTATTCAACATGCCTTGTTTTAACTAGGCTAGGTTTCTCAACAGTAGCACTGAAAGTGTTAGAAAACATGTAAACCTGGGCTTTTAAAAGATAGATATTAAAGCAATGTCTAGACTCACCGTACAGAATTGGGGACCATGGTCCATGTTGCTGTGTAACTGAGTAGCAGCAGAAATCCCCAGCTGTGCCACCATTTAAACACAGAGGAAGTGTTCTGCTCTTGTGGATGGTTCTGCCTACATGAATTTCGGTATGAAAGAGGTGACTATTTCTGTGCATTTCATCTCTTTCCATTTTAGAGAACGCCGTAGTCTTCAGAGTGTGAAGAAAAAATAATCCTTATAACCTGTTTGTATTTTTAATACATCCAGACTATTTGTATGAGAATTAAGGTGAAATTGCTGAGCTTTTCCTTATGTATCCCACCTTGCAAATGCCTTGATTAATCTTGTAACTTCTGTGCTTTGGCTGCATGGAGGGCACTTTAGCACTGAGCAAGCTTTGGGCGGGAGCTGCTTTTAGAGCTGGATTTGAGCTCTATTATTGAGAACTCACTGGAGGGCAGTGCACTACAAAGTGGGACACTTGAAAGCTAGGAGCTGGGGAGAGGGAAAGTGCTGCATGAGCAAGAAGGGAGATTATGAAACAGAATTCAGCTCAGTGTGTTTGGAGCCACATAAATAGATTAGAGGGTTGTAAAAGAACACCCTCAAGGATTCAGAACTGCAGCCAAAGAGGAGGGGAAATGTAATGCTTTCGTACCCTATGATTTATGCACCAAATAAGTTCGAATTAGTCACTAATGTGAAGTGGGTTTGGAAGGATTAATAAGCCTTACCCAGCACTTATTGTATGATGATCAGCTATAAATCTTCTTTAGGCAAAACAGGAAGTAGCCAAATCCCTTCTGTCTAAAGATGGGAGATATTTGTGCTATTGTTCAAGGGGAGCAGCTTGAAATCTGCTTTACTTCTCAGGGTGAGGCTATGGATTGCTCATGGCAACTTGTCTGTTCCCCCTTTGCTCAGAAGATGCCTGATGCCTGATGAGTCTGTTAAGGGATGGGACAACTGTGTGAAAGCGTGAATTCCTATTTACTGGGCTTATACAGTTAGTAGCCTACAGTTCACTTCTAGGAATGGGTATATTTGCCTGGAGAGTGAATAGATGAAGTGTGAAAATGCTGTAGGTTGCAAACTTTTTGTTTGCAGAGCTTTTCTTACTCTGACTGTTTCAGTCCTGTACAACTTTTAAGCTCATTTTTTCTACTTGTTGTGGTTGTTTGAAATGGAAAACTTTACATTAAAGCCTAAAAATCTAATTCTAGTTGATGCTTTGCCCATTTGGATTTGTGCCAGTAACAGTATCACTTTTGATTTCTTCTGATCATAAGTCAGCTGGTGACCCACCACACCTTCTCTTGTGTGGTCTTTATAAACTGATGCCGACCGAAGCTTCAAAGAGCAGTTTTCCTCCCTGTAGGACTCTACCTCACACTTATTTCCAATAAACTGGCATCCTCTCGATTTTCCACAAGCAATGGTATAATTTTCTGTGTGAAAATCTGTGTGGCAGATGAAAACAGTATCATTAGGCTAGAGGCAGCTGGAGCGCAGTCATGAAGAACACAGGGCTCAGCTCCTGTATGAATATTTAGAATTAAAGAGAAAAACCTATTCAGCTGTTTGGTGGAGGTGAAGTTCTTGCTGAACCAGGAAAGAGGGAGTGTGAGCTGTTTGACTAAAGGAATTGTTGTTCATCTAGAGAGAAAGGAAAGGCAGAGTTACCTGTCCTTGTGAGGAGGGCTGGCTAGATCAGGTGGCTGTGAACCCCTTGGGGTATTGTCTGGGCAGACAAATTTGTTTGGGCTTATGAGGGAGAGGTAACAGAAGATGCACTGAGACCCAGGGAGTCCTGTGTATGGCAGAACAGTCTATGCTATGTTATAAAAGGCATCTTTTTTTAATTGCTTAATTATTTTAGTCTTTAATGTTGTTTTGTTAAATTTACCTGAACTCGCTTAGCTGATATTTAAAGCAAGTTGGCTGCTGCAAACTGATTGCACAGCATATAACTGATCTGCTTAAGGTATTGCGATGAACTGAAGCACAAGACCGCAATGGACCCACAACTGGCACTTGCTATTGAATCCATTCTTGGAAAATTTTCAAGACTTCACTTCCCTGAGGGTGCACCACAGAGGTCTTCATGGCTGCTGACAAGATGTGCGTAGCAGAAGCAATACCTGCTCTTTTCATCTTAGCTGAGCAGTCCTGGAGAGCCAAAGTAGTTCCAAAGCCAAGAGTCACGTGTATGCGTTGCCACAACTGTTGACCACAGAAGTAGTTCCAGCTGCCTCTTTCCCATTTTCCAGTGAGGGGGCATTGCCTGGTTCCTTCTCAGTGGACCTTGGCACAAGTTGGAATGCCCAAATGAAAACCAAGTGAGAATTGCCTTGGATTCAACTTGACTTTTCAAAGGCAATCAAGTCCATATGAAAATACTCATAAAGCTGATCAGTAGATCTTCAAGATTAGGCTGCTGGTAATACTCATGTGAATGATGGTGGTGGAACCAGGACCATAAAAGGCATTAAAATACTCTTCCTGAGCACACTTGCCCCTGTGCACAACTATGGAATGTGATTTTGAAATGCCTCAAATTCACACTCACAGAATCTGTCACCATTCCCTGCGACCTTGATCAGGAGCATTTCTTTTAATGCCTCTGATAAGCCGAGCACCACCCGCTGACCCAGGCGGGTCATTATCCTCTTCCTCTTTATCAGGAATCCTTCAGCCAATTAATCACGCACTGCTCTGCAATCTTGAGGCTCAATTATGCCTGGACAAGTGTTGCTCAGCTGTTCCTCCTGCTACAGATGTGACATATCCTGAGATTGGCTCCGATTCACAGAAGGTCACTGATTCAGTATCAGGCGCTAAGAAAAGCTTGGCTGTCTGGGAGGGAAGTGACACCATCTTAGAAGCATTTTATCACAAAGTAAGTGTAGATGTCTGAAAAATCCTGCTTGCCACCACCACATCACAGCAAGTCCTTTTCGTTCACTGCTACCTCTCATCTTGAGACAATTTACCAGTTTTTTCTAGATGGAGATGTCAGCAGTCTGATAGACTGTTGGTAGTCCACTGATGACAGACAGTAGCTAGTTCTTTGGAGTAGAAAATAGCTTAACTTGAATTCCTGGGAGAAACCTGTTTGTCCTTGTTCTGCAAAGAACTATTTTCTGTGCATCAAATAGCTTATGTTTTCATTTTCATCTTGTTACCAGTTGGTTGGAATACACTATGTTTAGTGGCCCATGCAGGTACTGTGGGGCACCCACTAAAGCTAGGACCAGGCTGTGCCTGGTTTTGGCAGCATGATTCTGTGTTTGTGAAGATGCTCCTTTGCATCCTTTTTTTTTTTTTCCAGCTACACGAACACAGGCAAATATGGAGATACTTGCAGTTCTATAAAATTGTATTATGCTTTTAGAAAAAAATGGCAGATTCTTGTTTACAAATCTTGAATTTTGAATCTTTAACTATGGTTCTTGCTGTGGTTTTCTTTTTAAAAAAATCATTATTTTGAGCCAGATAAGCAGATGCTGAATAAGTAATTGTTTAGCATAGAAAATTGTTTTCTCTACAGAATAACTACCCTTTCTTACTTTCAAACTTAAGGTAAATTTTATTGGAAACCCCTGCAGAATGAAAGCTGTATGCACATTGCAGATGGTGCTGCACAGCGTTGCAAGCAGATAGGGTCTGGTTCTGCACCCTAGTCCTGCCTGGGGTTCTTTGTGTGTTGGTGTGAATACAGAAGTACACAATGAAATTAAATAGGGTGTGCATCTAAATGTGAGCAATGTGATTTAGTTAGGGCTAGAGCAGCTGGAAGCACCCAGGGCTGTATGCTCACTCAAAGGGCTGAGCCTTCTAGTTTGAGAGATGAAATCCTTGTATCTTGAAACACACAGCTCTTCTGCATCTCGTTTTCTTCAGATGAAGCTATTGCATATCACATTGGCATCTAAATGTTAAAAAGGACTCTTGCTTCAACAAGTGTATTGCTGTCTGAGTAAATGGCTACAGGAGTTTGATATGAGACGTTTCTTGCTGAAAAACTCGTATCTTGTTGTAAAACTATTTGTATCTTTGAGATACACAAAGTGGAGACTGGAAGGATGTGAGTATAGAAGGGGTATTTCACTTCAGAGTTAGTATGCTTTGTTCTGTTTCTCATAATAACTAGGCAGTATTTGGGCTTAGCTGTTTGTTCACCATCAAATAGTGCAAATGTATCTATTTTTAGAGCAGTTATTTGAATTACAATATTTATATTGCTTTTGCAGTGAGGAGAGTTGCTGGGAAGCAAGCCAAACTGAACTCAAATGAAAATAGTTGTCTAATTGAGATGTTTTATCTGAAAAGCCACCCAGCTAAAAAGATGTTCAAGAGGTGTGCTGGACACAGCTAGTGTAGGTGCTCTTTATGAACAACGTATCTATATCTATCTGTAATAAATTACAGTGGTGAAACACCTCAGTGCTTGATGTGTAGTGGTGGAGATGATGTAGGACCCTAAACATTGGGTGCTATGGCCAGAGCAAGTCACTGTATATGTTTCTGTCAATTTAAGGACTGTTGAGTCCTATAAGTGATCCTGTAAACATCTACACTGTGTTCTTCCTCAAAATCTTCCAGTTTCTAAATCCTACTTCTCTTCCTCTTTTCTCCCCTCAGAAATCTGGGACTCTGTCAGTGATGATTGCGCTTTGCCTTTCCTAAGTTCCTTGGTTCTGAATGACTGTGGTCAAGGTTGCATGAGAGTTAACATTAAGGTCCTGTGAGCAAAAGCCAGCATGCTCATGTAAATACTGCTGTGTGTCTCTCTGCTCTAATTTATTACTTTACAGCAACTGAATACAGAGGAAATTAGAGATCCAGATTTGTACATTCTCAAAAAGGAAAAAAAGTTGGGGGAGAAAAAGAAAGGAAGGATCCCACCAAAATTGCTTTGTGATTTGCTTGAGGGTCATGACCCTGTCCCGCTGAGACTTGAGTTGGAAAGTAGTAACTCGGTAGCTAGAGGTTTTTAAAGTGGTTGTTGATTGGCTTAGCTGTAAGAAAATCACATTTCCCTGAAACTCTTAGAGATGCTTTAAATGGGTGGATTATCCAGCTGCCTGATTAGAAGTTTGGGTTATGTAAACATGGAGTGTTTAGATTTAGGCTTTTCAGTTGAAGTCCAGGCAGCTGTTTGCACTTAACTCCATCAAGAAGCCCAGTTAATCAAAGAGCAGGAAGGATTTTTTACCTCCTTAAACCTGCGTCATTATTTTTGCTGTCCAAACGCTTTGGAGTTAAGCTTGTTGCAGTGTAGAACAAGGTATTTTGGATGTTCTGCTGAAGAAACAGGAAAAATGGATGGGGTTTTGGTTAGCGAGATGTTGTGCTGTGTGGATTTTTCCGCCTTTGCAGTGATGTAATCATTTCTGCAGTCAAAACTTTGTCAAGCCTCAAAATTGTGGCCGGCTTGTACCTTCCAAGCTGTGGTGTAGAGATTACCTGCACTGTTGTACAGTCATGTTATACATGTTACAGTCATTAATGACTTCTCTGCACATTTGTGTACGAGATCATCTTGGTCTTGTACCCTTAGTGGATGAGCAGACCCCGAAATTGTCCATTTCTGTTGGAGCAGGCAGAGACCTGTGTGGGACACCTTTCCAGCACTCAGGCCTTTATGTCCAGGTTCTGTAGCTGGAGAATGGCACATGGCAATGGTGTTTTTCATGGCTTGGTGCTTTTAAACTACAGGGATCCTACACCTTACACCTTCTCATAGTGTTGTTTTTTTCAGTAGCTCAAGTAAGTCTACTTCCAGCACTCATAGCATAGAATTGTTTGTGTGCTGTTGTGTTACATTTGCTTGTGGTACAAGCTCAGAGAGAGAAACTTTGGAAGAGGACAAGGTGGGAGAAGAGTGGATACTCTGGGTAGCAGGGAGCTGCCACCTGCGGAGAGAAAGAGAACTGCGGTGAGTCCCTGAAGTCACCAGGCCACAACTCTCTTGGGCTGAGAGCTGCTGAAGCCAAGGAAGAGGAGATAGACTGGAAGCTATATGCCCTGTCCTGTCTTTTTTCTATTTGACTTGAGTTTTCAGTTGGAAAAAAATAATGAAATTGATTGCTGTTTAAGTCAATCTTGAATTTTTGAGCCTTATTTGGGGAGCTTGATAGAACAAGAGATTGAGGCATATCCACCTCAGAGCTCTGTCTTGCTCATGTCGGTCTCATACGCATGTCCCATTTTCAAACATAAGGACCTATGTACCTTCTTTACACCAGATTTCTTTTAGGGAACTCTTAACTGTGTGAATGGATAGGACAACAGAGTCACTAGCTTAACACATCAGGATCCAGGCAAAGGAAAGAGTCTTTGTTAAACAAAGAAACAAGCTTTCTTCAGGCTCTGAAGGCAGAATCTTCAAAACTTGTAAAACAATTGTTCTATTTTGTGTATTCTGTTTTAACCACTACCAATTTGGAAATTTCAGAAGGAATTTCTAGGCGGGTGTCTCTTCATATCCACTTCTGATTTTTGTAATTAGAATTTTGCTTTTTAGTTAGAAACCACCAATGCTAGTTGTTGATTTCAAT
Source organism: Numida meleagris (assembly GCF_002078875.1). Lineage (NCBI taxonomy): Eukaryota > Metazoa > Chordata > Aves > Galliformes > Numididae > Numida > Numida meleagris. The sequence goes on along the minus strand of NC_034411.1, from coordinate 14,872,351 downwards.
TTTCAATGCTTTTCTTTGCTTTCTAAATGTAGGTATTCCTTTAAGAATTCAAATATAAATTGGTCAAATAATGAGCACATGAATATAAAATAGCACTCTGAAAAATCGACACGTCTCTGCTGACATTTAATAATGTCATCTAATACTGAAATATTGATTGATAGCTGTGGTTTGCAGACAACTTAAGTTGGTGTGATGGTCCTGACAGGAAAGTCAGACTACTGAATGACCATTTTCTATCTTCCATCCTTTTGGTTTAGTTGCTGTGAAGATACACTTTTAGATGTGCTGATCTCGTAAGGTTTCAGTTGGCTATCAGGTTGTGGTAAAGACTTGACAGCATAAGTGAATATGATACTGTGTTTTTTGTTGTTATTGCTGATATTGTTTATTTTCAGAGTACCAGACATCTGGATGGAATCTAACTTTGTCATAACCTTTGACTTCTTTGCATTTTATACCTGTTCTTTCCTACTCTCCTCTTTTGTTTTGCCAGCTTTGCCCATGACAAGGAGCAGGCAGTGCTTCATATAACTCCTCCCAGGTAATGCTGTGCTATTTACTATTACCAGATGTAGTACGCTCCGGTGGCCCTTATGTAAAGAACAAGATAGTACATGGGGTTTGTTTTTGTTACAGCGTGCCAGACTGGAATAACAGCATAAGGTATCAGTCTCCTGGGAAATGCTTCCACCTTCTACCTGTGATTAACTCAGTGGGCCACTTTAGGTCACTATTGCTCCACATTCAAATGTGGCTGAAGCAGCATTTACTGAGCAGGAGAGCAGGAGGCACTTCCCAGTTTCCTCTGTACTTCAGAAACTCACCCTTCCAGAAGTGGGATCTCAGCATTCCCTTGACTGGCTTCCCTTGCTGTGGACATCCCCATCAGCTGTGTACCAGCCAGATGACTCTGACTTCTAACACAGGAGACACCTGGGCATTAGGCTTCTGTGGCTAATTATTTCCTTTTAGACTGTGTTCCCCTGTGACTTCAGCTGAAGGTCGATGAGCTGAGGCATGACCTCATCAATTTTGTCTTTGCTCCTCAACTTCGGAGACAGCTGGTTATGTATTGAGGTGGGAACTACTGGCTTCGCAGCCACCCGGTTAGGAATGGTAGCAAGCCAGTCTTCCTTCCACGCACGCTAAGGCTGTGGCCAACAAGTAAATGTCACGCTTGCCAAGATAAGGGTAATAAAATGTTATGCCTGAGGGTATAAGACAATCATTGCAGCAGTCAAGCTGAAATTCCTCCCCAGACATGCTGCAGCATTACACAGTTGCCTCAGCCAATGCTTGTCATGAGTTTTCCATAGCATAGCTTCTCTTTACAAGGAAGATACCCTCAGCCTGTCTCTTCCCCAATTCTACATGCTGAATCTTCCTTGTAGCTCTTCCAGTGCTTACTTGCACAAAAAAGTAAGGTGGGAAAAACTGGGGCGAGGGGGAAGGCAGAACCTCACCTTGATGCCAGTTGTGCTGTTGCTGCTTGCTGGTATCTGTTTACCACTGATGTACATGCTGGTGCTTTTTCCTTCCCTTTGGGGACGTATCTACATTGGAACAGTTTATGCAAACCTCCTGCTCTTGTTGTGGTGTTGGCACAGCTGCAAGGGTGGAAGTGAGAGTTTAAACCAGCTGTGTCTTCAGCTCCATATGTTCTAGACTCTGTGTTATATCTGGGCTTGGTGGAAAAGAAACGTGTGCGAGAGAGAATGTCTAGAGGTTTAATTCATCAGCTGATATAAATGGGCAGCATTCCATTGACCTCAGTGGAATGACACTGGCCTTTGCCAGCTCATGAGTCTCTGTGGTGAGGAGGGAAACTGAAGAAAAGCAACTGTGAAGCACATTCATTCACTTGCTTTAGCTTGTGAAGTAATGGGAAACTTTCCTTGAGCAACTTAACACTCAGTCTGGAAAAGGCTGTGAGCATCCACAGCCTCAGGTCAGGAGGATGCTGCCTGCGCCGTGCCCAGGAGAGGTGGTTGCCAGCATGTGGAGCTTCTGGTGCTGGGTAGTGCAAGCCTGGCCCTCTGCAAAGTGCCTCTCCATGAGCCTCTTCCTGGAAGAAGGTGTTTAGTGGCTAAAAGAAATGGTTGTGAAATGGGGCTTCCATCGAGACGATGCTCTAGTGGCTGGTGCTCACTGTCTTGAGACAGTAGAGGGGTAGTATCCTCTTGTTCCCACAGCCTCTGTGGGAGTCAGCATGTGAGAGGTTTCTGCTGACACCTGCTGTGCCACCATGGTGAAGGCAAATCTAATATGTCTGTGTCTCTGGTGGTAGCCCCGACATGGAGATTTGTGCATCTCAGCCCATGCCCCTGGTGCTGCAAGCTCATGTGTGCCTGGGTAATAGAATGTTCTATTAAGACATAAAACACTTTGAGGTCTGGTGAATGCTGTGTCTGCACAGTGAATCAGATTCATCACAGAGTTACTTAGTAGAGGCAGTAAAAGAGAATCTATAATTATGATTCAGTGGGAAAGTATACAGTGGTCAATAACCCACATAATTCTGACTTCTATTTCTGATGTGCAGCAATGTAGTGTCAGTGCCCTGAGCTGTAATATGAAAGATCTGTGTATATTGGGTTTGCCCAGTACCCTTTGTTTGGTAATCTTATGGGTGCAGTTGCTGTGAACTTTGGATTTTCCTTTTCTGATAGGAGAGGTGCTACCATACCCATCTACATCTATGATAGGCTGGGGTAGGAAAAGGTGATCTTTCACTTTTATATCAACCATTGGCATTCAGTAATTTTCAGGATAAATACTTGTGTCAATGATAAAATTGGTTAGAATAATTAGACTAAAATAAATAGCATAATGCAAAGGTTCCACGTCACTCTCTAAACGGTTTGGATGTCTTCTCCTCTGTGGACCAGGCTCTCTGGTTGGTGCACTGTTGTGTGCTCTACCTGAGGAGAGAGTGGGGACAGCTGTGGTCACCGGGGTCCTGCAGTGTTCTGGGAAATACAGCCCGGAGAGGAGAAAGGAACTTGAGGCAACTTGCTTTCGGATAGAAAGAGTTGTAATTTAGGCCAAAATATTCCCATCAAAATTGAAAGCCAGTTCAACAGCCAATGCTGCTCCTGCAAAAAATGAGTTGTCATCTTTGCTTCTAAGTGGTATTCAGAAATAGCTGGAAAGATTACTTTCAAGTATGTGTTTCATTTTTCTTTGTTGTAGACATTTAATCCTTATATTCTCCAGCTTTGAAATGTAGGCAAGATATACATATGTACTTATACATGTCATGATAAATAAGTTTACGCATATGTATCAAGAGCTCTTGATAAAGTCACTGAAAGGAAGGAAACATGAATTTTTAACATATCTCCTTTATCAGAAATTCTAGCTGTCCATGTCAATGATTACAAAAATCCAAAAATTTTAAACTTCCTTTTCCTCTTGCTAGTTACATTATAGGCACTTCAGCACTCTTAGAGTCATTAGTCTTTTGGTTTAGAATGTGCTGACTTTAATAATGGAAAAAATGACACAATTTTAAAAGTACTTGAAGCAAATTCAAAACACCGATGAGCATTCTTGCTATTATTTGCACATAATCTCAGATTTTAATCAAAAGAAAAGCTTTCTAGTGAATCCAATTCTTCTTAATCTGCAGCAAATGAATTCACCTACTTCATTTTCCTCATACAGTGTTCATTTGTTCCTCGTGATGCTGAAACTTTGGTAGGTCACACCCAGCCTTGTTGCAAATTGAGGGTTTTTACCTCTTGGATGACATAAGGCACGGTTTTCAGTGCCTCTGAATCTAGGAGGAGTTTAAAGTGACCGAAATTATATATACTTCCATGACATTTTGTCCCCACAAACCATTAAAGCAGAGAAGCCAGCAAGAGACAGTAACACAGTGTAGGAAGGTTTATTTGCCATTCAGAGTGGTAGCGGTGATCATTGCAGAAAATACACCAATTACCTGGTTACTTTATTAAGAATTAGTAAAGTGACCTCTCGTTCCATCCATCTATCTATCTTTTTCCGGTTTGTTGAGTCCATCTCTAGTATTCCTAAATTAGACTCTACCAGGAGAGCAGGCTAGGAAACCTCCAGTGTTGCTGCAGTGCCCCTGCCGCTCCCGCTTATAAATAGCAGCATCTGTGCAGCAGTAATTATGAGTTGTAATGGAATAGGCCACGTTGCAAAAGGAGCTTGGCCAGACTAGCATGGCCCAGCATTTTCTTACAGGCATTACCTGTTTCAGTTAAGTGGTAGATTGGAGTATATGTCTGGGGGAATGAAGTCTATCATTTTTCATGTGTTTCAAACATAAGAAGCAAGAATGGGGGTACTACAAGATGCAAAACACCTAAGGTGACCAGGTATTTTTTTTTATCCTGTTGCTCAACCTGTCTAGTCCAGCTATAGGGAAAAAAACAAACACTACTCATTTTTAATACCTGTTTTTCAGTGCATTTGCCAACAGCAGTATAACCAAGAAAGCTTGTTCTTTCAGTCACTGATTCAGTATTAGATGTCCATCTCATTTTGCCAATGTATCCAGTGCCATATATTTATTCTAGAGAAGCCTACAACTAATAAATAATTCCATAGCTTCATTTTTTTTTCCGATGGCATAACTAGTAAGATAACCAGTTGTTAACAGAAGAGGTCTGGAGCAGTAAAAGTCCCAGTGTGCTCAGAATATAAAGACATAGGTGTTAGTGCAGAGAAAATAGCTCTTTGCGCTGTTTGCTACCTTACATTTTCAGTGCCAGAGCCTGGCCTTAGCTGCTTCCATTTCTGACAGCCAGTTTCTGACCTTTTACTCTCTATGATCATTCTTTGTTTTTGTAAGAAACTTCCTTTCTTGTCCAAAAGTTTTAAGCAAATACAGTTGTTATTATGAATCCCTCTGCAGTATTGGCTTCTAGGAACCAAGAAAAATCTCACATCACCATTGTGTACAATTACATCATCTCAACATCACAGCTGCCAACGCTTACTCTTTGCTGGAGACCCATTATTTTTGCTTTAAAGAGATGGAGTGACCTTATGAGCTTCTGAAGAAACCCCACAGCTGACTGCTTGCCATACCAATATAATAAAACAGTCATATGGAACTTTGGTTGATTAATATTTCAACACAGAAGCACCTGTGCTCTTTGCAAGAGATCAAGTCCTCTCTGTTAGCCCAGATCCTAAATTGAAGTTCTTTTTCTGTGTCCTTTTAAAGGTAGCAGGCTGAGAATGGAAAAGAGTAACTGGTGTTCACAGCTAATCGGGAATGTGTTGGGATTTAAAAATAGTCTGGCCTCAGTTCCAGCTTCTTATTAAAGCTGAAGCAAATCTAAGTATAATTGAAAACAAGAGCGTGCTTAGAAATTGTGAACCTGATTTTTATTTACACTGCACACCCCTTGCACCTCTCCAGCAATGTGAAAGGTCTTGGAAAAGGGCTCAGTTATTTTTATATTCTCATGAAGGACCTGTTTATTGAGTTGGAGCTTAGAAATATTTGTAAGAGTGCAGAATTTGCCTTTCAGAGCAGTGGAAAGTCAGTGCTGTATGACTACAAGGCACTGTACTTTAACTTACTTAGGGTTTCCAGTTGGACAGTTGAGAGGAAAAATAGGAACTGAACAATGGGTGGGTCAGAGGTTCAATAAAGAATGTGAAGTACCTCATCTGTAGCTAATTTGCGGGAATCAAGTAGACCTTGTTATTGGCTGGAAGTATACGTAGCCTTTGAAGTCTAGGTGAAAGTAAATGGTCCCTGAGCTGTCTCATTGGCCAGATGATTTCATCCTAACTGGCAGTATTTGACAGGTACACCCCTGTTTGACACTGGAGCTCTCACTGAGTGACCTAGTGGTGCTACTAGAGAATGAAGTGTCCTCATGTCCTTATGGGAGAAGTTCTACAGGTCAAGGTCCTCGGCATCCTGTGTGGGGACACTGCATGGAAAAGATTCCATTGTTATCGCCTTTTCTATGCCCTTTCTGAGGGCTGGAAGAGATGCTCAGGCTCCTGGATGACTCAGTGGTGTCTATTGTAAGGTCTAAATTGGTTATTGTAAGGTCTAAATTGGAATGTTAGAAAATGGAGAGGCAAAATGGGGAAGTGAAGGAGTTGTCTAGGAGAATCATAGTCATCATGAAACTAGTAGAAAAACAAGGGTTTGATTATGTAGCTTCAGGAGGGCCCTGCCAAATTCCAGTGCAGTGGGAAGAACCTGAGCTGGTGGCAGTTGTTCCTTAGAGTGTTGACATCCTGTATAAGTGAGGTGCTTTCTGCGCTACATTGAGTATGGTGTGTTTTCTTTTCCCAGTAATTCCAGTCATGCTCTGCAACCAGGAATTGCGATTCTGCGATGCTGCAAGTTCCCTCTTGGTCAGCTGCCTCCAGCTGGCTAGGACTGAAGCGATTCTTCAGTGGGCAGATAGCATAAAAGGAGGATGCATCTGCCTTGCATTTATTTTTTGCATTTTACCAATTCTCGTGGTCTTTCTTAACACATGAATTCCTGGACTTACTGAATAATTTCACCTTCCAACTTGAAGGGACTGCAGAGGAAACCTGAAAAATGCAAGACTTATAAAGCTCCCTCAGATGGAAATAAAAAGATACAAAGTCAACATCTTAAAAAGTCCTGAGTGCTACTCAGGGACCATGGGAGAGGAAAGAAGATGAAGTTGCATGCATTATTGCCGACAGAAAGTACTCAACACCGTTAAGTACCATCTAACACAGTAGACCGTCGTCAAGTATTTTTTCCGGTATTTTTTGCTGCATCTTTTGAGGTCCTTTCCAATCCTGACATTCTGTGATCAAAGTTTGAATCCGTGCTGCCCAGAGGAGGTCAAACACGAGTTCTCCCCCTCCCCTCAAATGCCTAGTTGCAAATCACATGTTCGACTAAAGCAATATTTTTATGAATTAACATTCAAAATAGACCTCAAGAAATAGACTTTAAAAAAAAAAGTTCTGCTGACTTGAGTTTCCTGTCACTCATGGGTGTATTAGGTTTTGATATGAAATGTATTTTCTTGAATGGGAGTTTGTCCTTAAATTACTCATAAACAATGACATCTTTCAAGAAAAATAACTACTTGCTTATCACAGGAATTAGTGCTGTGGTTTTTGTAATTGAGTTTCCATGGCTTATCAAATCCTTTCTTTCCTCTTAGTTGAAGAGGAACTTAAAAATGTATATCAGTTAATTTTCTTCAATTTCATGATTTTAAATCAGGTAAAATTCCACACTTTGCCTTGCTATTCATTCCTTATTGTGATATGTTTAGCTCAAAGAAACTCGCTGTTTTTTCATTCATTTTACAGCTGCTTTGATTAAGGAACCATTTAACACCGATATAAGTACATATACATATGTTCTTTTACAACTAATTTTACTCTGCAAAATCCCAGTGAAGTTATCATGCAATTGTATTTGCCACTGGAGTACTGCCATCTGTGGGTGAATTGGAGTTGTTATTCTTCATGGGAAGGTAAGGGGAGATGGAAGAGTTTATATTCAGAATGATAGAGTGGTGTATTTTGGAAGGGACGTCTCGAGATCATCTGGTTCAACCTACCTTGCTCTCAAGCAAGGCCTCCTAGAGCTGGTTGCCCACATGGCTTTGCCCAGACCATATCCTATTGCTGGTTTGATTCCAATTTAGTAATAAATATGCCAGTTTTTTTTTGCTGTTCTGAAGTTCATTCATCCTTTTTTAGGAATGTCACATTAGTTATAAGTGTGATAGTTATATGTGTGATGCATTTCTGTCCTTTGACCTTCAGGTTGATGATGCATTGATGTTAATAATCGTAGCTCAAGTTATAGATGGTATAAAAACAATACAGCAAACTCCACAAATGAAAGTTGCAACCTCTATCCTTGTCTTCTGGCATGCCTTGAAAGTCAGAGCTTGAGAGCCTTTTGTATCAAGGGGGTATGTTACAGATGTTCCCAGCGGTGTCTTGCAGTGGACCAAGCTTGAATCTTGGTAGTAAGAGCACTAACTAATATCTGCACCTGTGGCAGTATTGGAAGATAAATAGGACATAAGATTTGATCCAAACCCAGTGAGAATCAAGAGGATATTTTTCTTTGGTGAGCTATGAAAGTCCTCCAAAGCACCGATTCCCAACCAACACTGAATTTTTAAAGTTAAAACCATCCCTATAGCTTGATTACAGAAACCACTTCATCACATGAGGAATCTAGGAGTGCAGTGTAGTATGTAGATATAGCATTTTATAGTGCAGGGGAAAAGGATTATACCAGGATCCTTGTACAGGTGAGGCAGTAGAAGCATTAGAAAGGTGAAGGCATTTGATCAGTCATCCCACAAGCCTGAAATTAGGATGTACTTGTCCCTCACTATACATTATGACATCTGTAATATTACTAATAGTATTCTTGCACAGCCAGATCTGAATGGCTTTGGTGGGCTTCTTTGCTCTTACTATCTTGGCTGGGCTGTGGCTGCTGCCACAAGCCAGCCAGCCAGCATTCATGGCAGTGAACATACATCCTGATGAATGGTCTGTGTTGGCTGCTGAATTAAGCTTGAGTGGACTTCAAAGGCTCTTGCTATCAGGATTCAGTGAGGAGGTGAGCAAGGGATGAACGTGAAATGGGTAAGCCTTCAATAGATGGGCAATATCAGCAGATATAATTCGAGCTAGAGCAGTAGTCATGTTGAATCTTGTCTTTTAAGGCAGGTAGGTTTATTCAAGCAGTCACAGTCCATTGGCAAGTGGAAAAAGATGAAAATGCATTGCTGTTGAGTGATGAGGAGTTACCTAATTTGGAAGGCTGTGAGTATTTAAAACCCACCAAATTTCATAAGAGTGTTAATAACTATAAAAAAATCACAACGTGAAGATTAGGAGAACTTCAGTTTGCAGTTCAGTTAATCACTTAAGCATGTGTATAGAGCTAGGTTGAAAAATTTAAATGTCATTGACTTCAGTAACAGCAAACATATACCCAAAGTTAAGTGTTTTCCAGGAAAGCAGTAGTTTCTTGCACTGGGGTTAGCAGCTGTAACTCATAGCAGCATGTTGTAACTGCATTGCCATATATTGTTCGTTATTTCTGGGACACTGAGAAATACAGGTACAGGATTAAGATAATATGTATGTTTCTATACAATACTCTGTTCTTTGTATTTCCATTCATTCAAAAAATTCTTGGTTTACTCTTAATGCTGTTGAAGTATGTGCCTGAATGCAATGTCATTTGTGAACCTGAAAGCAGATATCTTCAACAAGCATTACAAATGAAAAATTGGACTTTCTAATTTGTATAAAGGGGAAATCCATGGGGAGGGAACAGAGGATAATGCTCAGATTACATTTCAAATAATAAAAAAACTTGCATGATCCTATTATGAAGAGCATACATATTAGGGCCTGTCTAGCAGACAATAAACATTGTGATTCTATGGGATGGAAATGCTGAGCATTGTAAAAACTCTGTACATGCAGCATTGGGTGAAAAAGCAGTCATGACACATCCCGCGCAAAATATCCATTATGTTTGTTGGCTTTATGCTTTCTACAAGGCAACACGTCCCTAGCAACTATGAAGCAGACCTATGTGAGCATTCAGCATTAAATGCCTGCCACTGAAGTGACGTGGATTGTGCCATGTCGAACTGCCGTAAGGGCTGTGTTTTTGTGCACAGCCAGGCATTTTATGATAATGGATCAGGTTAATTGATTAGCTTTTGCTAGAGTTGTCTGATCTCTTTGGAAGAGATTTTCCTTGAAAAGAGCTACTTAAGCTGGGGAACTACAGAAGCTGGAGTGCTAGCGGTTACGTCAGCTTGATCTTCTATCCGGTGGTTTGTGTTTGTGAATCTGTGGTGAAAGAGGAAATTCAGAAGATGACTCATTAAACTGGGGAATGTTTTAGTGTCAGAAAACACTGTGCACTGGTACTAGATCCCAACTTAACTATTGGAAGTTTTGTATATCAGATCAGTAAATGCCTCTGTCTTCCAAGGCTCTAAGAGTCCTTCATAAGGACTTCATTTTCCTCAATCAGGTTGCCGTCATCAAAGATAAATCCACTGCCAAAGGCAGCAGGGAATAATGCCTGGTCAGTAAGATAAATCCTAGCCTTGGTTTGAAATGTCTGTGACAATTAGCTTCCCCCATTCCCAACCTTTCGCTCATGGTTAGTTCCTGAGCACTCCACAGCGAAGGGTTGGAACTGTCATTCAGCATTAGTTTGTATCAGTTAAGGGTGTGACATAAGGTAACAGTCCACACCTGCAGCTGGCCTCTCAAAACATCTGGATCATGTTAGAGGTAGTCTTTGCTGTTAATTTCTCTGGATACTAGAAAGGGAAGGTGTGACCCTTTTCAGAATCCTTTACAGGATGAGGTGTTTCATGCAGTCAGTACCGATACATACAAGTATCAAGTTTTGTTACTGATATTTTCAACCTCCTATTACTTATGCCACCAAGTTCCACCTCTAGGGTGAGCAAAGAGGAAGTATCTGCAAACATGTTATGTCCTGACCTTGAAGAGTTAGAAAACCTGGGGTTTAGCTAAGGAGTTCATGGAAGTAGCAGGAAAACTGAGTGGTGTTGTGTTAATGGGTTTTTTTTTCCATGTCTTGACTCATTCGACTCCTGGGGATGTGTGACAACCAACAGAACAGACAGTGCCAAAAAGAAACACATTTCTACATGCGGCTGCCTTTATGTTATGATTAGCATTGCCTGTTATAGCATCATTGCAGTAAGATCGTGTTACTTGGTTTTTACTCATGCCATTCTTATACTAGTAGTGAAAAAAATGTGCTTAATCCCTTTCTTTCTCCCTCCTGATTTTATTCTCTTTAAATATTTGAGTGCTGCAGCCCTGCAATAGCTGAACCTTCATGCTTTCAGCAACGAAAGATTCCTTAGAGACAGTGAATTACCAGTCCATTTTGTAGATGAACAACTTAGGCAGAGCAAGCTTGTCCATGACCTTACCAGGATTACACCGGTATCCTGAGACAAAACCAAAACACACATTTGCATCTCTTGAGTCCTGTCTCACTCATTGACTCAGATCTCCTGAGATGCTTTTCTCCCACTACCCATTTGGATGGCACTAGAAGGGCTCCCTGTAGCAAACAAAAGCTAATGAATCTCAGTAACTAGCTAATGAGTAACTGTACATGGGTATGTGTTTGCTTCAGGTGAGAGAAGGGTATTCCAAGACGCTGAAACTGGCATGCTCGTGAAAACAAGCAGAGATCATTTTATAATTAGGAAATTATTTAAAGCTATGCTTTAATGGAGGAGTTTCAAAGGATTTTCATGAAAGAGTAGGAAACATTATTTCCCGCTTCTGTAATTTTGTTCTTCTTTATAGTTGATTAAAAGTCGAAGAGAGATCTGAGAAGCTTGCTGGAGCTTCATTTTTTCAGAGATCTACAGTTGCTTGAGTTGCTTGTTTGCTTGTAGGATATCCATTTGCAGCTGCATTCTCAGTGATGGTTTCTGTTGGATAGCTGATACGCTTTTTGTCTCATTTAGCTTCCTAAAACATTCAAGTGTCACTTTGCAAGCTCTGAAATGCTCAGATTCTGTTTTATCATGGCACCTTTGATCTACAGCTTGTGCCTTTGCTGAAGTCTGGTTGGGCTTTTAGGAGGCTGTTGCATTGTTTTTACAGCTCCCAACTGTTTAAAAGTAAATTCCCTGTGGTTCCCTGAGTGAGAGCTGTAGGCAGCCATGGGGAGCCATGAGACGCACTCCCAGAAGACTCAGCAGTTGCTGGGAGATGTAGGATCCTTGCTTTGTGGTGTGGCTGCTCACAGCTAGGCTTAACAAACTCGGGTCACCTCACTCACCAGCAGTAGTGATAATTTCTCCTAAGCTCCCATCTTCATCGGAAGCTTATGTTTGTGTTCCTGAAAAGACAAAGGCTACCTCATATTTGAAGAATAAATCCATCTTGTTTCAGCAAGTCAGTAGGTGGGAAAGATCTTCAGTAGGTATTTAAATGAAAAATAGAGGAATTTTTACTTTTCAAGAGTGGTGGGTAGATGCTATCTCTGATTGTAAGCCTGAACATTAAAAGCTATAAGCAGCTACTAAGCACAGCCCCATATTGCATAGGTGTCTCCAGAAGTAATGCCTCCTATTTATTTCCACGGAAGCTGCAACAGGTACAAAGAGCGCAATATCACTATTTTGAAAGCAAATGTTGTTCTGCCTGTAGATGAGGAAAAAACACATCCCTTTTTCCTCAGGATTCAAACTGTCAAAATATCTAAACAAATATCTGCAAAAGGCTGTTTTCTCTTCTTTGCAGACAAATCCATTTTTCTTCATGTCAAGAGACAGAATGAGAATGGCAAATACTGCCTCACAGGAGCTCACATGCAAGTGTTCTCCTATTTGATTTAGAGTGAGTCTCACGTACAGGAAGCAGCTAAGTACACAACTGCTGTAACTCAGAAAAGCTTTAAAGAAAGAACTAAGGGAAGTGGCATTAAAAGGAAGTATGTAGTTTTATGACTGGAGAAGAGCAAATTCTCTTTCCAAATTATTTTTCTAATTCAAATCTACTGAAAGAGTAGAATGGCTCTCACTGATTTTTATTTATTTTTTTTCTGAGCAAGGGATGTGTTATTTTGTAAGAGTGTCCTGGCTTTGCAAATCAAATATGCGAAAGCACTCCTTTTGGACTGCGTCTTCAAAAGGGCTGAAACATCGTGCTGCCTAGTCCCTACTCAAAAGGGGAGCCCCCCAGGAGCTGCTTGTCTGCTGGATGTCCAACTACCCTCACTTTGGGTTTTCTACTGCAATATTCTGTAAGTGTTGTTGTGGTTTGCGATGATTTCCATAACAGGAGAAATCCTGGGATCTAGAGCACTGCCTTTCAACCTGCCGCTGATGGATCCTGGAGAAGAGGCTGTTTCAAGCTGAGAAAGCTTACAGAACTCCATTGGGAGAAAACTCACACTCTCCACTTGGTGCTGCCAGGTATTTCATGTGTCATTGTGTCTTGCTGGAGCCACCATTCCCTGTTCATGTAAGCTCTTCAGGGCAGGGATTGTCTTTTGCTGTATGCTTCTGCAGTGCTCTGGACTTGCCTGGTACCTGTAGGGCCTGTCACAGTATAGATCACATCAGGTGTAACTGATGGGAATAATTTTTGATGAGAGTGCACAAACAACCTGAAGAATGCAGCTGGTTCCTTCATACACATGTGCCTTCTCTAGTGCTAACAGCAGTAGGAATTGGGCACTTGGAAAGGCAGAAGCTTGCAAAGACTTTGATTACTCACAAGAAGCACACCTTTTGAATAAATCTGTGTGGTAATTTCTTTTCAAAGTAAAAGGAATCTTGAAGTCAGGAAGAAACTTGCAGTTATTGGAAATAATCTGTGAATAGGTAAGAGGTGCTGGTTTGGCTTGTTGGTTTTAGGATGGCACCTGCAGGGATCGGTGATGATACTCAGGTAACATTCCTGGTTATTACTAGCAGGGGTTTGGATCACTGGCTGTAGATGAGTAAGGCGGTAGCTAACTTTAAAAGGCCATAAACTTCAGTTGGAAGTAGTGCAGTTGGCAGGTACATGTTGTACCTCACAGATGTTTGCAGCCCTGCCTGAGGTTTTCCTGGCATTAATTTAAAACTCCAACCTTGTCATTGTGGTGGGGGATCTGATATGCAAGAACAACATTTTAAAAAAGCAGTTTCCTCTATCTTCTAAGGTGACTTAGAGATGTAGGAATTTTAGACTGATTGGCAAGATGTAGAATCCTGTGCGAAGTAGATCAGACATCTTTTGAGAGGTGTTTTTCTGAAAACAATGAGATGTTTACATGAAATGAAAATCTTCTGCAGTAACGACTCACTTTTATTGTATTGTTTGATGTATTTTTTAAATACCACTGAGTTAAGTCAGCTGTAAATACAACAATTAATTTGGCGAGGACTGGGGGAAGGATGGGAGGGCATTTGTGTGTTCATTTTAATTTCTTTTAAGAACTGGTTTAGGGTTTGAATGTGCTTGAGCATCTTACTTGAGGTCTGTTGGGAAAATTAATGCAGGACAGAGGGAGGTGTTCTTCGCCTGGTTCTTCTGGTCAGACACTTTTCAAATGTATTTGCTCATCTGTCAGAGTGAGGACTGAATTTATGTTTGAGCCTTAGTTTCATCACCTTATGCATGGTTGCAACACATGCAATGGAAGTCTACAGTGCCCTCCGTGTTATTGCTGCTCATGATCTGGGATGGAACACTTCGTTGCTGTTGGGGGGAGAAATCTGTTTGGTTTGGATTTTTGCATGGCTCATTCTTGGTGAAATTGAGGAGTTTGTATATGCAGAGCAATGCTGACAGCTTGGTACACAGAAAAAGTTGATGACTTTTGCTTCCCTTCTTGCACCTGTATGCTTGGAGGAAATTCAGTTTGAAACAAAATGTATCTCGCTGCTAAGTATTTGAGTTATTTAGTAAACGTTTGTCCACCTGAGCCTCAAGGCACGCCTGAACAATGCAGTGCAAAACAGTAGTTTCTTTGTTTCTTATTAAAACAGACTAAGTCTAGCTCTATTCTGAACTTGACCACTTTTCCATTTTACTTGATTTACATTATCTTCAGAACGAATCATGCCACATTATGCGGTTTTCTCTTTCTCTGTTTGGAGTGGCTGTACAGGTAGTGCTCTTCATTTGGAGGAATCGGGAACCACGGGGATTATTCGTGCTGTAGCCATGTGGCATGTCAGGAGGGAGGAGGCTTCTTTTTCCCCAGTTAAACAAGGGAATCTGGGCTGGCCTGTGCTTTGCTGTTGGCTTCATTGGGGTTAGTGGTTATGCTCTGGTCCTGAATGTCATTTTACTAAGATTCTTCTCAGATACTAACTATAGTTTGTGAATGTGGCAGGTGTGGGAGGAATGTGGCATAAAAGTAGGAAAAAAAAAACCAAACCAAAAAAACTTTGTTTTAGAAGGAAGAAAGCAATTGTCTGCCTGAGTTTTGTATTTGTGGGCTTATGGACATATGTTGAAAATTTCACCTACTCTTAGCTCTTGTTTGAATTGTGCAGTACTAAAAGGATTGTGTCACAGAGATGGACATGAGTCTAAATGCTGCTGCCAAATGTACATACTGAAGGGTACCTTTCTCAAATGACTTGACTGCCTGTCACATAACTGTTACTAACTTATGGGTAGCGTGAACATCAAGGAGAAGAACAGTAACTGTAGTAAAGGAAAAAAGTGAATAACAAGAAAATATAAGGTGAAAGATCAGAATATTTGTTTGGGAAAGCTGCTGTAGTACCTGGCTTTAAAGTTCTTTAGGCTTTTTTAAACCTGTCTTCTATTTGGACTGATC
The DNA here is from genome assembly GCF_002078875.1 of Numida meleagris. Lineage (NCBI taxonomy): Eukaryota > Metazoa > Chordata > Aves > Galliformes > Numididae > Numida > Numida meleagris. Next base: position 14,857,008 of record NC_034411.1, on the reverse strand, counting down.
CACTGTGGCCTCCTCCCTTAGAGATGATAGATATATGACATTTGAAATGTAATTCACTTAAGGAGTTTGGCTTAGATGAACACCAAAGAACAAAATCCAGCTCCCATGGAACATTGCAAAGGCATGCAGAAATGTCTTTCTGCATGGTTGGAATACTTCAGTATTTTGAACGATCAGTTTCTTCAGGGGGAAAAAGGATCCTTTTCATGCAGAATGAGCATTTTTTTCAGAAGAATTGTGTTACGAAAAATACCATTCTTCATCAGAACATCTGTGATTCATTTTCAGACGACTATTTATAATGATAGCTAATTTGATTCATATTTTCCTCTTTCTCTTCACAAGTCATATGTGAAAAGATGGTGATTTTCACATATGGCTTTACATTTCATCTATGCTTGTCAAACAGTCTTTGCCTATAGATCATTAACTGCCAGTTTGTTGAAAAGACTCAAGATCCAATATTTAATTGGTGTTGAGTTGCTGTGACTTGATATAGAGGGTGGGATTTTCAAAATAATTGGTTGGTGATCTACCTTTACTGCTGCTGAACTCAGAATATGTGGGATGGAAGATGTTACTTCCTTTGGAGAGGTATTTCTGCCAGCAAAATATTAAATGATTGGAGCTGTTCAGAGAGGTAATAGCACAGCATTGAGGTTTTTTTTTTTTTTAAAAGGAACTCAACTCCAAGTTGACTTAAGGAAAGAAATGGTGAATTCTGTAGTGAGGAATGGCTGGGTGTACTTGGCATTTTTGAAAATCTGGATGTTTCATTGAGGTATCAGCCAGGAAACATTGCACGCGAGAATGTGTCCAAGTGTGGATGGTGAACTATTTCAAAATCTGTCTTTTTGGTGCTTATTGCTTATTATAGTATTTGTAGAACTAGGATTTTCCAAAAGCATCTGTAGGACTCAGGATAATAGAAGCACAAGTATAACTGAAAATTGATAGATAATGCACTGAGGAATATTTTATGTAAGTGCAGTTTGGAGATGAAAGTATCAGTAAACGTCTGACACTAAGGTACCTCTGAGGTATTCTGGGAGAGAACAAGTGCCATAGACTTTTGTTGGAGGAATTGTAGGTAACTGTAGAATAGTATATGTAGCTGCCAGAGTTCTTAAGTTATCTTGGATGTGTCCAGACCAACTTATAAACACTGAGAGAGAAGGACAGGACTTTCCTATCCTGCCTTGCATTGCCAAAATGAGGAATCTGTCTATCTCTCATGGAGCAATTAATCCTCTCCTGGAGATAAAGGGTAGCTCCTTTGTCATTTTAAATCAAAACAAACTGGTAAGAAAACCAGAAAAGATCTGATGCATTTTACTATCCCATGACATTCTTTAAGTTTCAAGGCTGGGCTTTAAAAACAGCTTTCCACCTTTGAGGTGATGCTGATCACTAGGCTCTGGAACCGTTCTGGACTTCTTCACAGCTCCAGTGAATCTTTCAATATTTTACTCAAAACAAAGACACTTCAGTGGGAAGAACAAGCAAGACCCACTGGGGACTCTTTTAGACGGGTAAAACTTTGTCCTAGAAACAGGAGAATCCACATTTGAATCTTTGGGAGATGATGGAGTTTGAATGAAGCGTTGAAGGGACAGCAGTCTGGTACTGCTGAACTGGGTCCCAGGGAGGCTACACTAAACACATGATAGATATGATGAAGTTGATGTGACTTTGTGGTGTAACAAACAGATCTAGTGGGCAGTCTCACTGGATTTCTGAGTCAGCCTAGGATTTAGGCATGGGACTGGAACTGAGCTGCTCGCTTCTGCCAAGACACAGACAGTACCTTCCCGCTGGGTAGGTTCACTCTTGGAGACTTCCCCACTGAAAATTAGGTGGTGGCAAAATTAGAACCTGTGGATGTCAGTTTGACTGGTGGACTTAAGTCATGCTTCAGAAGGGGGTTTTGGTCTTAACTTCCTCTTGAAAACAGGGCTTTAACTCCTAAGTCAGTAAAGAGCTTTTAAAAAACCTTACCTGTAGTCCTTTTGAAAATCTCAGCCTTGATCCCTACCACCAGTAATTTACATTAGTACAATGTGAATGAAATTAGCTTGGTATGTTTTCTGGCATTACTTGCTTATTCAGAAAGTCTGAGTATCTTGTCCTCTCTGTATCTGAATTCTTCTTTTCTTGTCTCCAAACCATCAAACCATGTGGGGCATGTGTGGTTTAATTCTGTGCAGACCTTTGGAGTTCAGTTTTTCTTTTTTCTTTTTTCCCTTTTCTTTTTCTTTTTAGCCATCAGACCTGAGGCATTTGGCTTACAGCCCAGAGTGGAAAAAAAAGAAATAAGGAGAGAGAAAGTCTGACTGAAGTGGGGAAACCAGAGAGAGATGAGCATAGAGACCTGAAGGACAGAAAGTTGGCTGCTGTGGAGGTGGAAGAGTAGCAGCTGTGAAAGAATAGAGGATGTGATGACACAGACTGAAGGTCATATTCCATCCTGAGACTTGGTAGAGAAGAAGGGAAAGTCTGCAGCAGGTTCTGGTGAGGTCTGATATTATGGTGAAGAAGTAACTGAACAATGAGATGCTATCTCTTCTTGTATTGCTGTGAGGGCAGCACAGGGCAGATTGAAAAAAATTGAGGTGGAAATTAGTGAGAGACACATGAAGAGAAAGGAAAAATAGGCCAATGTAGGAAAAAGGGTTTTGCTGCTTGGATGAAGAGGAAAGATAAAATAACAGAGAGAGAAGGGAAAGGGTCACAGCATTTTCCTAGTTCAAGTGGAACATGATTTCCTTAATGCTACAGCCTTTCTCATATAGAGGAAGAAAACTCACTAGCATTTGCAGAGACCGGATGAAATCACCGATTTCTGTGGGAGAGCCCTTTCCTTGCACAGAGTGTTGTAAGACAAGGATTTGATATATCTAGTTTTTAATTTAGCTGTTGTATTTTGTGGCCTTTTGTAGGATAAAAGGGTAGGCTTCAGGCCTGATTGCGGTCTAGAAAGGGAATAGATTGTGGGGTAGTTAGGGCTCAGAAGAAAAGGAAAAGTCTTTCCTATAGCCTTTATGACCTGAATGTGATGGGAAAGATTAGGGTTGATGGATATTTCCATAGCACAAAATGCGGGTGTGTTCTTAATTTGGATTTGCTAACCTGAGCTAGATAATTCAGATTAAATCAGATAAACCAAAGCAATTTGAGAGCCCTCACTGTTATTTTAACCCGAATTGGCCTGCCTCAATTAAAAGCACATACTTGTAGATTTGCCGTGTGCTGGGGAGCTGTACCCATGTTCTTACTGGCTATGAGAAGCATAGAATCATAGAATGGCTTGGGTTGGAAGGGACCCCAAGGATCATCAAGTTCCAACCCCCCTGCCACAGGCAGGGCCACCAGCCGATCTCTGCACAGTCTCCATTGGAGGGCTAGGCTTTGGCTTTGCCATGAGCCCTGAGCTGTCACGTGTAGCTGTGCTGCCTGGGATCAGATGGAGCAGGAGATCTTGCTCGCCTTGCCCAGCACCAGGCAGGAGCCTGGCAGAGGCAGGGGCTGAGTGGAGGCCTCTTGAACTGCAGCCCAGCACATGGGATTGGATCAGAAGAACATTTAATATTGGGTTTCTGCTGAGAATACTCACAATTATGAACACTGAAGCATTCTTCAGTACTGATTTAAAACGTACAGTTTCCACAAGTATTCCTGCCAGAAAATTAATTTGTTAAAGTATTCTTTGAAAGCAAATATGGAAAGAGGGCTGGCACACACTGAAGCAAATTAATGTAAGAATTCAAATGAATATTAAATCTCTATTGCAATAGTACATTCCTCTCTCTAATTATGACTCTAGGTGAGTAGATGAATCTGTAAAGTCTCTCCTGGAAGGTGTACATAGAGCAATCAGGGTGATAACAGCTTTGCAGATCGAAGTGGGTGGATGACTTGAGCAGTATGCTAATGACATATGGAGCCTTCTCTGTCTTAGAGACAAATTCCTATCTGGCTCAGATCAATAGTGGGGTGAGCACTATTGCTGTGGAGAAATTCTATAACACAAAGACATCCGGGGGCTGTAATATTGTCAGGAGCTGCTGTCACAGGCCTGCCAGCTTCAGGAGTAGCCCAGGGCAGGAAGCCAGACCCAAGCAGTCAGACTAAGCAATCACATCAAGGCTGAAATACTGCAGGGATGGTAATGGTGAGAGAGAGGTCACCCATTCAAACTCCAGACTTCTGTTGGTGGCTTCCATTTACGGCTGGAGACCCTTCTAGGTACTTGAAACAGAAGACTTTGGTTTAAATGAATGATTTTGTGATGCAGTGGCTTATGGTACACAGGACATATAAGGGTCTGTAGGCTGTGGAGAAGCTGGCCTGGTACAGTGGAACTATGTTGGGTCCCAGTAGCTGGGCTCTGTTGTTGTGTTCCCAGGCTTCTGCCCAGTGCTCATAGCCGGCTGCATGATGCACTTTATAAGGAAAATTGCTCCCACTATCTTTCTTGTGATTTTTATTTTTTGCCTGTTTCTCCTTTGATACTCATGTAAATGGTCTCTCATCTTATGTGAATAGGAAGTTCTGGTTTACCTTCCTTGTGCTGCTATTTTTACTTCACCCACTCTCCTTGCTTCTCTACTCACCCCACTCCTTTTCTTTCCTTTCCTTCCTCATTATTTTATGCCAGTAGATGGTGGTATTCAGCAAGTTCTTTGAGTGCCAATATAGCTTCTTTTGTCACTAGCTGGCAGTCGGGATCAGCAGCAGGCAGAGCTGTGTTAGTGTCTGCAAGAATTTGTTTGTGGCTGCCCCAGTGGTTATCTACGTGAACAAGATGCACAAGTTCTGTTAGAGTTGCTCTTTATTTTCTTTCTTATTAGGCATGTGAAAGAGCTGCCTGGCTGACAGAGAGTCCTAAGCATCACCAGATTGTTTGTTGTGGTGTATGGGATTTAGGAGAATCTGAAGCAGCCAAATCCTGTGTGCGTATTTGTGGGGTTACTCAGTCAGCTGACAGGCTGTTGTTGGCTTTGTAGCCTGCTTTATGACAAAAAATAAGAGCTGAAAATGAGGAAACATATATCTGAACAAGATTTATCACTGATGAAACAGTAGAGCTCGGGTTGATATGCCTAATACATGATAATTGGAATAAAAAAGCTCAGCCTCCTTTAAACTATCTTGTGTCAGGCACCAAAGAGTTGAAGCTTCAGCAACCAAGTTCTCAGTGAGCCTCACTCCTACTTAGGGGCAGGATTTGTAGCAAGATGTTGGCTGAGGGTTTTCCTCCTATCACGGGTGATGTAACGGGAATATACACGCCATACACTATGTGTGATGTGACTAGTGAAGAGGCTTAATCCAATACCGTGACACCCTGCTCTGGAGGCAAAGGTGCAGAAAGCTTTCTCTTCCGTATCTTCATTTTGTATGCTCTATTAATTCATGTGACATCCATATTCCTCTTTGAAAACGCTTATTGTACCAGCACCTCGGTGCTTATAAGATTCAATGGGAAAGCTCTATAGAAGTAGTATGAAAATAGAGAGGAAATGAGCCCTCTGTGGGCCCTAGTACAAGCAAGACATGTGCTTTCTACGTATTGTCAGAGTTCCTGTTCTGCTCCATGCTGCCTCCTGAAGAATGTAACCAGTACTGGCCAAAGCTTTTTTTTGGGGAAAAAAAAAAAAATGCTTTGGATGTGAAACTCTCCATGCCTTTCTTAACATCTAGTAATTTTTGCTTGTTCTACCTACTTTGCATGTTGTTTTTTCCATTCCAAACTCCTTTTGAGTATTCTCAATTGAGAACAGCACTTGCTCCATCTCTGAGTTTGGATTTTGGACCCCTTTCCTATGGAGAGCTTAATTTCAGCAGCAGATCTGAAAACAATTTTCATGTTAGGATTTGAGGTCATTATTAGTAGCCAGAAAACATGAACTAAACTGTTGAGGTGTGATGCTTTGATAAGCTTCTGGTTGGAAAATTACTGATTTGATTATGTGGAAAAAGCTGACAGAAATCTGGTGTGTGGTTATGGGTATCTACTTTAAGGGATTTTGCAGGCCTCTGGTATTCAAAAGGCGCTGAGTATTTTCCTTCTATAATGAGTTGTTTTAAGTATTTTTACCTGAGAAATGAATACTTTTCTGATCTGAAGCAAGAGTCGCTTTTCCTTAGAAAATTTAAACATAAACCTTAGAGAGACCTTGTGTCTCACTGCAAGAACTGCTGTGTTTCAGTGTTCCGATCTGTCACTGAAAATACGCTTATCTCTTTCTGGTATCATACCTGTGCAAAGTATCTTGTCCCAGGAACTGTCTTTTTTTCTTTTTTTTTTTTTTTTCTCCCAGTTGCAGCACACTATTGTTTCTTGTTCCAGCAAGGAGCGTTTCATAGCCAACGTGTCTCCTTCCCATTCTTTCTCCCCTTTGTCATTCCCTGGGGCTTTACCAGCCCAGTTGATAAACCTTCATCAGCATACTGCAGATTACCTCATCCTAAGATAAGAACTCAATACACAATTACAATTCTTTTTCTAAATAACAGTGGGCCAGGCTATAATGCCTTTACTCTTCCTAAGTAGCATCCACAGTTCAGTGCTGGAGTGGCTTGAAATCAAAATGCCATTCCATGTGGGTAAGAATATCTGGATTGAGCCCTGGAGTCAAGACCAATAGATTTTAATACAGTATTTCTTTTTCAGCACTTCACATCTCTAATTTTCATCTGGTTTTTATGGATATAGTCCAAAGGTTGCTGGTCTGTATATGAAGTCCTTCGATTCTCTATAAAAAGCATGTTCTCCACTGTGAGTGGTACCTGCCTCCCCTGAATGTTAGCAATGTTATTAACACTGTTTTGTGTCTGCATATATTAGCAATAAGACTGTTTTAAAGATTATTTTTCCATATGGCAAAAAATTAAATAAAAAAAAATCCTTCTATATTTTTAATGTATATTTTATCCAACTTTTTCTCATGGGAGAGGGTTTCAAGAACAAAAGCAAGAACTAATGTGAACAGAAATTTCGACATCTGAGATAATGTTTTATTTTTTTAATTAAAGATACAGTGTTTAGTTTGGGATTTCTATTGAAATTGAGTTTTCAATGAAAATTCCAAAATGTTGTCAGCAGTTGAACTGAGTTGGTTGAAGAAGCCAACATCCTTCAACAGAAAAACCTTGCCCACTTCTAATCAGCAATGCTGGAATGACTGGTGGCTTCTGCAGAAGACCCCTTCCATGAATGGAAAGATGTTATTGGCTCTGGACTTGCTCCTGTTCAAGCAGCTGTGGCCAACGTTGCTGCTGTTCTATCAAATGATCCTGCTGAGGACAAACCTTCCGCAAGGTGGGGTTGAAATTGCTAGTAGTGCTTTATTATGTTAATGGAGTTGAGCCAGGTTTGTAATCTTTGCAGACATGAGATTGATTTATCCCCCAGAATCTCAGGACAACTGAGAAACATTTCACAAATGATGAATCTAGTTCTCCTTTGGAGGAGGCAGCTGTAGCATGAGTAGGACCCGTTTCTAACTTCGTGTGCCCACTGAGAAGCTACTGTTCACTCTGTTGGAAGCAGCAGACCCTTTTGTGGAAGCATGTGTGTCAGATATTGGTCCTCTCCCTTGTTCCCTCTGCAGGGTTGAGAAGATCACTCCTGAACAAGGGAGTCCATATGAATAATGTCACTGGCAGATTTCTAACCAGCTGTTAATTTTTGGGTTCCTGGCTAATTGCCAGGTAGACACATGATTGACTTTAATAAGTACAGCCACTAGAACTGTCAACTAGCATTACTAACCCAAAGCAGTAAGAAATCATGAGTCAAGCCTCTCAAATCATAGCACTGGTTTAAAATGATGAGATTTTGTAAACAATGCCTTCTGGGGTTTTATTTGACTGGTAATTATTCAGGTTCATGTTTCTGTATTTCATTTGCTGCAGCTGTGGGAATTAGAATTCTACTGTTCTGTTTTTTTCTAATGGCAGCATCCCCTAGATTGTCACACCATGCCTACACTTTATGTAATGTAAATAACATTGGCATAGAGACTCCTGCCTTCTGGCCCCTCAAATTTTATTCCAAAATGTGAACATGACTTGCCCTGAAAACTTTAAAGACAAGCATCTCAAGTAATTTGGAAGAGACTTGATTTAGACATTTCCAGGCTACGGAGCTGGCAAATCCATATAATTTTACTTTGGTTCACATGGGATGAGAATAGAGATTATGATCTAGGAAATTATATGATCTTGTTGGTCCAGTGTCAGCGTCATCCATGTTAAATGTGCCAGTAAAGCCTGTCATGCTTTTTTAAATAGTGTGTCAGATACCAGCACATCCCACTCTCACTGAAGAGTGAGAGTTCCTCATTTTCCAGTGAGGAAAACAAGAATCCTCACAGGGCACACGTTTGCATCCAGCATCGTTGTTAGATAATTTGCTGCATGTCTACAATCATATATGTTAGATGAGTAACTGAGCAATCTGTGTTAAGATACTAGCTATTTTATTATATTCTGTCTCAGAGCCCGTTCCTGTAAAATTTCTGTCACTTCTTAGACCACATAAACAGAGGTTTTGCCTGAGTGAGGAGTGCAGAAAGGATCTCTTGATGGACTTGGAGGTTTTCCTGCTGGTGAGCACATCTGTGTGTGAGTGCATCCTGCAGTGAGTACGTTATGAATCACACATGTTTCTATTCAAGGGGCTGACTCTTTCCCAAAGGGTGTCTGAATAGGCCTGATCTTCGTAATATTCTGAGCTCATCGAATATGGGTTTTGGTGAGTGTCAGATGAGGAACAGCAAGTGGTGACATCTGTAGCAGAACATCCTGTGAGATAACAGGCTCTACAATGGCTCTCCTAAAAGGGATTCTTTACTTTCTTTGATGCTTGAATAAAAGATTTCCTCTTCAGAAAGTATAATTACTTGTTAGTTAGAAAAGGCTTTGTCGGAATGGGGCTCCCATCAAGTCCCAGCTTTCTCTATTGTGTACCTCAGCACAACGTGAGGAGCCTGTATATACCAAAGGAAGCTGCAAGCTCTTTCCAAATTGAGGGTAGGCAAGGAAGAAAGGTACTTAGCTTCTCCTGATTTATTGATGAAAGACCAGCTTATGAAGACCCCCAGACTTGCTCTGGAAACTTCTCTGGTAACCAAAGATATTCAGGTGGTTTCTGCTGCATTCTAGAACTCTCCAGGTATGTGCAAAGTGTAAAACAGGCAACTAGTGATGCTGAAGAGAGATTCACACCAGGTTCCCTCCTTTCATCTGAAAGGATCTGCAGGCAACTTCCTTTGAAAAGTTTTTTTTACTAGAACAAGGGAAGAGACGCTCTCAAGGATCAGTGCCACCACAAGGAAAGGAAATGGTGCACAAGCGCAGCACATCTCACATCTCCTTCGCTATTGTCCCCTACCAGAAGCTCTACTGTGCTTCAATACCTGAAGTATTTTTTAGTAGGGAGCTTCAGGAGCTTTTAACTGAAGTAAAAATAGTGGTTGGATGGTGGATTTCATACCCCAAACCTGTAGGACCTGTGTGTAAAAGATGTCTGGTTTTGCTACCATGTCTGAGAATGGCAGGAGGTGTAAATTTTGGGTCAAAAGCTTTCTGCAGGGAAATAAAGCAGGAATGCTTTCTCTCAAGATAGCCCCCTGTGAAAACTCTGACATCCCATAAAAACGCATTGCTCTTTTGAAGACAAAACTTCTGATTTTTTCATAGGTTCTGAGGTTTCTTTTGCCTTTTGTTTAAAAAAAAATAAAAATAAAAAATCCCCACTCTATCAGTAAAGCATCACTGAATTTAAAAACAAGGGAAATGTTTTTGTTTCTTTGAACCTTTTGGCAGAAGATATTTCTCACTTTCCTTCTAGTTGTGTCCAGAATCTCATCTGCACTTCTCAGGTGTTAACCATATCTAATCTGAACAGGCACAGGGAGATAATTGAAGCTGTCACACTGGCATATGTGGAACAAACTCAGAGCAAGTCAGTGGTGGGGGAAGAGAGAGTAAGACCTAATTTTAAGCTGTATGGGAGAGGCACTGTCATTATGTTCTGTGTGCATTAAATGCAAACATGGAACAAGTTCAAGTCTGTGGCCAGTGCTCTTAGGTGTGACAGCAGTACAAATGAAATAATAATATCAAATAATCTCAGTTAGTTATTAACCCTGCAGTTAATGCCTGTTCTAGTTGTCAGGTAGGAGCACTCAGGGACCTCAGCTAAAATTGGCATCCTATTGTGCTAAGCACACAAAGACACCTAATTAAAGGCAGTCCTTTTCAATGAAGTGTTTTTTTGGTTTAGATGGACAAGACAGATAAAGGATGGAAGTAGGAAATTATAGTTATCCTTGTTTCGCAGATGGAGAGTTGAGGAGCTCTGGTCGCACAGGGATTCTGCCTTGGCTGTTTCAGTGGTGTGCTGGAGGCATGCCATGGGTTAGCTGGGGCTTACACCGTAGCCCTGTACTTCAGCCACAAGACCATCCTTCCTCAGCAGAAAGACGCACTAAATTTCTTGTTGCTTAATAGAAAGCTCAATTTACGTTTTCCTTTTTCATCTTTAAAAAAAAACACAAAAACAAAAACAACAAAAAAACTCCCTGACCATTTTGATTTCTCTCATCCTCTGAGTGTTAGTCATCATTTAAAATACACACAATGATTGAAATGAGTCTGATCATGTTCAGGTACAACATTTCAGGGAGGCTACTTGGTGTGACTTGCATGAGGACATGAAATGCCAGAAGGACCAGTGCAATCATTAGCAAACTTCTCTGCCAAACACAGTGGGCGGGGTCATGTGTTGTATACAAGGGATTCGTAAATGTTAACTATAATTTGCTGCCTGGTTATATTTGACCTCTGTGGGCTGGCACATGGACTGATTTATTGCATCTATGCTATCTTAATTACTAAGGACACTGCTGAGAGCTTTTGAAAATTAAAAGCGGCATATTTACCTCAATTACTTAAGCATGGAGGCTCAAGCACATATGCAGTTGTATTTTTCTATCAGGAGAATATACAATTCATATAGTCAGTTACCTTTGTTTGTAGTTCTCCCAGATACTGGGCTTCAGGTACGTGCAGATGCAGGCACTTGACCCTGGCTCATATGGGATATGTTTACCAAGACTTAGCAAACTTTTCTTTCCCCCACTGCTGGTCCTGCTTAAAAACTTTGCTCTTCCGGGTCCCAGTTGGAGCTGGAAGGCAAAATGAGGTGAGTCTCTGAAAGGTTGTTCTGAGTGTTTTTCTAGCCCAGCTGGATGCAGGTATTACTTGAGACCTCATGAGAAGGATTATTCCAACAAAATGTTCACCCTGGCTTCGTGAACTAAGAGATACAAACAAGTTTTAAGTAAGTATCCAAACTTGTGCTTGCTTAGCCAAACTCAGACACTGAAGCTTTTGATGCAGCACTACTAACGCATACATTGTTGGACAAATGTGAATGTATGACACTAAGCAGTTATGTGGCAGGTCAGCAGGAATTCACAAGTGCTTGGATTCAATTTTTTCATAGTTCTCATTTTGGAAATGTGTCTAAATAAAGAAGTCCAGCTTTAGAAGAGTTGTTTTTTTTTTAACCAGCTATAGCCTTGCCTTGACTATTGCAAATTTGAGCAAAGATAATGAAAAGTTGTTTGCAGTTTGAAGTTGTTTGTCTGGGACTTGCGGCTTGCCCAAAGGGTCTAGCTAGTTATAAGCCCCTGTAAACTGTAGAGTCTGAATTATTCTTATCATTCTCTTATTTATTACTGCATTTCTGTGTACAGATCATGTACTTAGCTGTATTTGTGCATCTGAATGTGAAGATGCTCCATGAGGGCATAACTACAGAATCAGGTACTTATGGGCCTTATTCTTACTTCACATTAGTTATGCTCATACATAACTTGGCTGCAGCTCGTGGCATTTTCCCTGTTATCAGATAGCATTGCACTGCACTGCAGTGATTTTCTGCATCTGGCCCTGGGACCCCAAGCATCAGAAGGCATAATGTCACTCTAAAGCTGTTCACATCTCTTCCGTAAGTGAGAACAAGTTGTTAAATCTGAACTGGTATAAGAAAGGTGGCAATTTAATTTCTGTAAATCTCCATGGTGGCTCATTTTGCTTTCATTCCTTCTTCATTACTTTATGAATTTAAAGTATGTAAAATAATGTAAATAGTAACTTCATACAAAAGTGTTTCTCTCCCTTTAACTTGTTCACTTGTTGAAAGGCAGCTAAAATAAATTCAGGCTATTCCAGTCCTAAGTCCAGCTTCTCTTCCAGAGCCTGGGGAGGAGAGGGTGAGATTGGAACATCACAGTGCTTCTGAGCTGCTAACAAATCTTGGGCTGCCATGGAACAAAACAGGCAGGCAGCAGGCAAGGAGGACTGCTAAAGAACAGCCTGCCAGCCTCATTGCTTCCTGCACAGCTGTGGCATACTTCTGACAGGATAGCAGGGACAGAAGTATGGTTCCCTGGTCACTGACTGTGCCCCTGCGTTTTAACTGGGAGATATGATTGCAGTGCAGATAGACAAATAACAACAGCTTTAATCTTCACAGGGCTTGTCCAGCCTGCCCAGGATGTGACATGCATATGCAAGAGCTGCTGCCTGAACACTGTGTTTCCACTGCATAAGATATCCAAACTAGCTAGATGGAAGCTGGTCAATATGTTGTCCTGCCTTTGGCTGCAAGGCGGACAGAGTCCTGGATGCAAATTAAGATGTTGTAAGCTAACTTGAGCAACTGGAATTCTCCATCCAGAGTTACTGCAGAGATGCTTCTGGGTCTGCACAAACCCCGGGTCCCATCTCTCTTGCGGCTGTGCAGACATCAAAATCAGCTCTGGGTCCTGAAGGACTTGCAGGATGTCTCTCTGTATAGGCAGAGATAGATCTGAAAATTGAACGATTTCTTAATGGTCTCATCAGAGGGCCAAGATGATCTGGAAGCATAGACCAAATCCTCCATCCAGACCCTTAATAATAGCAGATATTTTTTCCCAGATTATTCACAGATAGTGAAGGTCTGTTTATAGAACTGTGTTACAAAAAGGTGTTAAATGTGGAAGACCTGATTGTGGAGAAGAGAAAAACAGGAGAAAAGCAAAAACCATCTGAAACTTCAGACAACAGAGGATAGAAAGCTCAAACGTTGAGTGTAAATACAGATATGCCTGGAATAGAAAAGTGCATCTGTAGTTGTAAAATGCCAAAGGAAGAAAAGCGTAAGGAACATGAAGCTTTCAAACTGACCCTGTACCCTTGGAGCAAGATTGGAGGGAAATCAACACCACAGAAATGCAGAGCCAGTTAGGAAGGAGTCATCTAATGAAACCATGAGTCCAGTGGCAGCAGAGTCCCATTTGAAATCATAACTCTACTGAAATCTGTGGCAAAACTCCCAGTGATGTCAGTAAAATAGCTCCCACCATCTGTAGTAATGTCTCGTGGTTCTTCTCATGAGATGTGGAACTGTGTGTGGTACTGTAGTCTGCCTGAAAAGCAAAGGCCAGTAATAGATACGTTTGCACGTGTACAGAGAATGGTTTTGGTCAGGTACATGGCTTTTTGACAAGGTGCATTTCTTCTGAAGAGTGCTCACTTGCTTTCTGTGGGAAATGCCATTGTCCTATCAAAAAATGAAGCTCTTGAAGTGGTAAGTTTTTAGTGTAAGTAGATGACCTTACTGGAAAATACCCGTCTCAACAACCTGTCCCATAGAGTCAAAGGGAAGCATGATTTCATTTTCGTTGGGACACCAAAGACACCACCTCAAGTCACAATACTAAGGAACTGGCTGAAATACTGCAGTGATGTTTTACTTCCACGTCAGATTTTTCAGCACAAACCCCTGTTCTGTTTTGTGAGCAGTGCAGAAGCCGAACTTGGAGGCCCGCTTGGACAAAACCCTGTTTGTCCAGCTGCTGCACAGGAAAAATCAGCTTCTTCCAAGGATAAGCCAGCATCTCGCAGCCTCTCAGATGGTGCATTGTCACCTCTCCAAAGGTAACAGCACCCCAGGCTGAGACTCTGGATGTGAGAATTGGCCCCGGGACCACCTGTTGTAGTCAGTAGAGGGGGACAGAGAGCCACACTAGGAAAGCACTGTGTTTTACAGCTTTGTTAGCAATTGGATAAGAAATTGAGAATTGTGGTGCCAGTGGGTCTTTGGCAAAGGGTCTGCATTTTGTTCTGTGTTTTTATAGTGACTGATCCACTGGAGTGTTGGTCTGTGAGCAGAGCCCCTGTATGCTTTGGTATTACAGATGGAGAATAGTAGTTCAACAAAGGAGCATTGTTGGATACATCTAGCTTAAAATAAAGGCTGGTTTTGCAAAGCAAATCCAATGTCGCAGCAAGCAGCACTTTTCATTTTATCTGCTGCTAAAAAGAATATGCTTAAGGGCCTGTCTCCAAAGGGAAAATATGTTCTCACTTAATTGCACCTTTTCTAGCAGAGGGAGAATGCATTATTATTATTTATTATTATTATTATTGTTAGACATATTAGAAAGAGCTATGTGCTGCAATATCCTTCATTACAACCACATTGATTAGTGCTAACTGAGAATCTGGTATAATATTAACATGAGGCACATAGGACTTGTTTGGCTTGTCCTGTTTGTTACTTAATTACACATGTATAAAGTCAGAAGCACAGTACCTGTAGATTCCCAGCACCTCCTGTTAAGCTGAGGCAGGAGCAGTAACCAAATCCTGCGAGCATGTTTACATTTTGAACTTACCAAATCTTCCCAAGTGGAATGCAGGGTCCGGTTTCAGCCAAGGAACTGTTAGCAGTGAGTGAGAGTTAATGGATCAATCTGCTGTCTCTTGTCAGTGCTTTTACTGTTGACTTCTGGAATGTGTTTGATGAAAAGAAAGCAACTTCTTGAGACAGAAGATACAGATGTAGCATGTTAAGGTTGGGACCTACATGAACAATAAAGCAATGTTATCAGTGTTTCGATTCCCCAGTGCTGCTTGCCAAAACTGATGATAGAACAGCAGCAAAGCATTTCTTTTTTTAACTGCCATAGCTGCACATTAACCATTTGCTCTGATTCTTTTTGGCGATGGTCAGATGTAGTGCTGCTGTTGTAAATGCAAGATATTTCAGTGGTAGTGTGTTGCACAGCCCCCTGCTGCCTTTCTGAAAAGCTGCATTAAAATGGAATTTGCTGAATTGTTTGTCTGAACCAACCCTGCTTGCTCCCAGTGCTTTACGTGCTGCATGCCCACCAGCAAAGTGCCTGAGCATGGTGCAGATCTGACTGGCCATAGTAATTCTCCCAGTACCCCGCCAGGCTGGCTATTAGCCAAATTGCAGCATGTTTTGGGGTGTGTGGGTTATACCTACCTAGCAGCATACTGTGCTGCTTGGTGATACCCAGGCTATCTGTGAGCGTGCTGTGGCCAGATATGCAGTGGTGAAAGCTATCCCCAAGCAAATTATATTGCACTCGTGGCCAGCACCAGGAGCTTGCCCTTCTCCGTAAGCTAGGCTGCTCAATTAGCTCTGCCACGCCTGCCTGGTACTATGGATACCCTCGTGCTGTGTAGACATAACCACAGAGGCTAAAATCACGATCCATAGAGGTATTTAGGCTTTTAACTCTCACTGAAATGAACAGGAGTTAAAAGCCTAAATACCTTTGGGGATTTGGGCCTAAGTGGCTTACAGAAAGCCCGTGGCACAGCAGAGACTCAGATATTCTGACTTGGAGGCTAGCACCTCCGATATGAAATCATTCTTCCTCTCTACATCTGGTAGCAGTTTTCATTCACATTTCCCAGCTAGGGCCATCAAAAATATGTCCATGCTTAGGACAGGAGGTGAAGAATAATTTAGGTAATTGAAACTACAGCAGGAATGTGGTTCTGTCAGAGGGCTGCAGCCTGACCTGGAATTTAACCAGACAAGTAGGGCTTGGGGAAACTGAGCCAGCTCTCGCCTTTCAGGTGCACTGGAGGCAGTTAGTTTCTCTGCTCGAAGTGGGATAAACAGTTGAGCTTGTGTGTGTGCTGAAAAGGAAGCCATATTGCTGAGAATGAAAGCAGGAGGCTTGCCAAACTCTTGCCTTGTTATCCACATGACTGTTTATCAGTTATAACTAGAGCTGAGCCAATAATTCTTAATGGGTAATTCATATGATGAATATCTCCCCCGTATGCTATGTTTGAATGGTCTGTGAACCAGCCATTACTTTCAAATATTTATTTACTAGTCACAATTATTTGTTTAATACTGTGAATAATTCATGGTTTGTGGAATGTTTTCAGGCAGTTCTCTGAACGTAGCCAATATTCAGGCTATTTTGATTGGGCTGAGAAGTAAATGTCGCCTTTTTCTGATTACACCAGTGTTAGCTGAGGATAACTTGAAGTCAAAAGGCTGGGTCCATCACTGATGTAATTTGGCGTAGCTCCATTTTTTTTTTTTTCAGTTCACTTCAAATGACTAGTGTTAATTCACACCATCTTACTAGATGGTCCTGAAAAGAAGAATTGTATGAGGAAAGAATGGCTCCCATCATATTGTCCCCAAATTAGCTAAACGTACTATGTTTTACAGTCACATTTTCTTCATGCGAACTCTAGTTATGTATAAATTCAAAATTTGCTTTCTGAATATCATTCAGTATTAATATCTTGGTTGCCTTATTAGTGGGTAGCTTTGCAGTGCATTACAGTCACTGAGCACAGTCACAAAGCGACAGTTTTTGCAGAAGTAGACTGAATTCAGTTCATATTTGCAGGGCAAGGGGGGAACTGTTCTAAGGACAAATCTGTGGCTTGTGTTGAGGTTAACCTGGGAACCATCCATGTTCAGCGTGCGAGACTCTTCATTTCCACTGTCACCCTTACCATTACAAAATCTTGCCTTATATAAGTCTCACTGATGTCAGTGGAGCTTTGCCACTTTTATTTGCTTTATCAGATTTCCAATCCTTAAAGCTATTTCAGAAGACATTTTTTCACTGCATTCTCTGTGGTACCCCACTGATGATGGGAAAATCAGAGCAAGGAGCTGTTGGATTGTGTCTCTGATTCTCATACCAGTTGTCTGCAGTCTCCAAGGGTTATTATATGTCCAGAGGATTTCACTGGAATATCTCAGACCTTGTCTGTGTCCTGTATCTGTCCCTCTCTTCCCCAGTTCCCTTCATTACAATTGCAAATTGTATGTAGTGCTTATTCCAAGAGCGCAAGGGATCTGTTGGTCCCAAGAAGATTTCAACATGGTTTCCATTTCTGGATCTCCAGATGTCAGGCTTGCACTCCCAGCATGGCTGCACATTTCCTGGCTGAATCTCTAAATGTCCTTGTTCCTCTGTAGAAACCTCTGTAGGTCCTCCAGCCACACTGCAAAAGCTGAAGTTCTTTCACTTAGCCCTATAATGTGGCTGTAGTCTTGGATTCAAGATCCTTGTGTTCATAGCAGACTGATTATTGACAATGCTTTATAGGGAACTCTTGTGATTTTCTTTCTTCTCTTTTGTTCTTGCTTTGTGGTACTTCTGCTCTATTTTTGAAACAACTCCTAGAAATACAAAAGCAAAAAGGAAAAACACATTTCAGAAAGATCTGTTGTCTTTCTTTGCTAAAGTAGCACAACCTATTGAAATGATAAAGAACCTGCCTCAGACTAAATATCCAGGTGCATATCATTGCTCATGACACGTCATTTAGTAATGAGTGGATCCAGACAAACAAACTGAACATCCTCCATGCCCTCTGGCTGCCTATAAAAATGAGAAAAAATAATGAAGTGGTGTGAATCAGGGACTTTCTTTAGCAGCTAGGCATGAAAAGAAGCCTGGAACACAACAGCTTTTGCTCCTAGGTACCAAACATTATCTCAACAATTCTGCAACCAACCAGGGGAGCAAATCAGTGTCATGAACCTTACTAGATTAGCATTAGGTGTTAAATATTTTTCATGTCTTAGATTTCATGTTTATGGATATCAACGAAAGTATCTGTTGTGACATTTATATATGCTTGTTTTTTTGACTGTGTAAAGGTAAGCGTGGTTCTCACAAAGGTATAGCTACTGACCTTTCTTTAATTACAAACAAATGCAGGGGGTTGATGGATATTACCATGCTGTTGGTTTCTTCTGTTGACTGAACGTTACTGAACAGCCTTCTGAAAAACAGTGGTGTCTTTGTACTGCAGGCTGCAGTTCACTAGGAACACACCTGATTACACCAAGCCCTTTTTAAGCAGAGCCCTGCACAGTGTCAAAGGAAAATGTTTTATTGTAACGGTAAGGAAGAACAGATGCATAAAAGAAAGGTCAAAGAAGAACAGAACCAAATGACCTGCTAAAACAGAGTGTCTGTAGGGATTTTTAGCAGAAAGCCTCTTTGTCTTCCAGCCACTGTGATGATGCATCTTTCAACCATTAAGAACTGCTGTGCCCCAAAGATATGATGCCTTTTTGTGTGAAGCCCTTCTAACCACCAGTTCAAAGGCAGTAGTTCTCCTTCAGCCATATACTGTCATTACAACTGTATCCTGGACTGTGATGCGGGGCTTGGTCTTGAAAACACTAGGTTTCCGATTTATGTTTATATTTGTATGACTCCTACTTCCTGAAGCACAGTCCTCCGAGACTCAGGCTTGTAAAATTGTCCCTATTGACAGAGGGAGTGACGGAGACGAAGAGCACACACACGCACCTCCCACAGAGCTGGCTGCCCAAGTGTTGGTACAGTCGCACGGTGCAGGGCTGCTCAGGGACACTTGTGTTGGTCCAGTGCAGACCTGTATCAGTCTTGTTACACAGGATAATTTCAGCAGTGCCAGACAGCCTGGGCTTGGCGTTACACTAACTTGGTTATGCTGCTGTGGCTCTTGCTTTATTGCTATCTCAAGAGATGTTTGCTCTGAAGTCTCCAAGTGTCGGGTGGCCAACAGCACACGTGTATTCCTGGTCACTTGGCCATGCCCAGCAGGGAGGGGAGGACCAGCATTTTGAGCTCTACATTGCACTTCCAAACTGTATCTCCTGCTGATACTCGCTTACCTGCGCAACTGTGTTGCAGTGCTGTCTTGGAGGACATGAACTGGGTTCTGCCAAGCTGGTGGATGCTCTGCAGGGCTGTGCTGGCATGCGATAGCTCGTGCTAGACTTCTACTCATCTGAAGGAAAACTTGTGCAGAATGGAAATGCACGTAGTGTGGATGTCAGGTCTTTGGCACCAACTGTTTCTTTCTACGTATTTTTTTTCCCTGTTGTTTTGCAGTACTTGCTGATGTACTGCATCAGCTGTACATTGATGTCATCAGAGATGCCCTAATAGGGCTGAATAGGAACAACTGTGTCACATCTGGAAGCACAATACCTAGACCTCTTGTCCCATTGCAAAGCTGTGAGGTGTGTAAGGGGCAAACGGTGAATTTCTTTCTTTTGCCTTGTTGTATAGTGTCTGATCGCATCTCATGATAGTCCCCTTCCCCTTACTTGCACTCATATAATTACTGAACGTTGCTTTTTCGTGCTGTCTCTGGAGGCTGACACTGTTGAAGCATGTAGATTAGCTCTCCTATTGACCCTCTGGGGGAAAGATAGGAAGAAATACTGAAATTAAATGTAGGTGGGGTAACAATTATAATTATGTTGGATCATAACTTCCACTGATCTAATTAATGCCACCTAGGTTGTGGCTTGTGCAACTATCTTGATTCATTGGTTATCTTCATAGTAGGCAAGAAGTTCTTAGAATGACGTTTTTGCACAAGGCCCGTGGCTCTGATATGTGGTGTGATAGAAGTGGTATTTGATGAACATCAAGTAGTATAGTTACAGTACATATAACAGTTTGAAAGATGCCTGTTCTGTGATGCTCTTTAGAGGCACTGTAAGTTGGTCATCCAGGCAGGATTAATGATGTAGTCTGTACAGCCCAATGAATTCGCTTCTAGCCAGGAACACGCTTCTCTTAAAATTACATTTTCCTCCCGAATCTGGCATAGCAAGCTCTAGGTGTTCCCAGCATTAAGTGACACTAAAAGATGACTCTCTCACCTAAGTTCCAGTTTATGTATTTCTTTTATTACTCAGGATATGTCTGGATTTTACAGCTGAGTATGTTAGGAATTTAGTTACAAGTTGAAACCGCTTTATAATGCGTGGCTATAAAGATCAAAGGTTGCAAAACCAACACTGGAGAGCCAGGTCCTGTTCTTCCAAGGCTCATCAATCACGACTTAGTTCTGGCCCATCTCACATAATTTTACACCATGTGCTGTCATTTGGGCAAATGTTTACCCACAGCAGTAGACCAGAGACTCCCACAACTTTTATGCTAAGTATTGCCATCAGTTCCTGACAGCACTTCTCTTACTGTTTACCTTGTATCTCTTTTCCTTCCTCAGGGTTTTTTTTTTTTTTTTTTTTTCCCTTTAGTTCACAACTGATAATTTCTGGTACATGGCTTCTGCTGGTGGCCTGCTGGGAGATGTTCTTTCTACCAGATGGGCAAAGATCAAGATCAATGTAAGATCAATACAGAGGTCTTCCCTGCTTTCCCCTGGACATGTGCTGAAGACTACAACACCTGTACTTGCTGAAGTTCTATAACCCTCTGCCAGCCCACCAAGCAGAAATAAGGCCGGAGGAGGGAAATTAAAAGCTCTCTCTGGTGAGTCTGACCGTACGCTCCTATCACCTAGGTCAGTCAAGTAAGAGCCAAGGTGAACTGCTCTCAGTTTGCTCCATGGTACTGGGCAAGTCACTTTATTTTTGTTTTCCCATCTTTCTCCTTCAATTGTGAGCCCCTGAGGGAGGGGCAGCCTTTTGAATAATGGGGCAGCTGTGAACCACAGTCATAGGAGGCTTCTTGGTGCCACTGCAGTAAAGAAAAAAAATGATTGTTGTGCAATGAATTGTCCCAGCTTTGTCTGGAAAAACTGGAATGCACATTATGAATTTTCTTGTGAAAGATTCCTTGGTGGAGATATAAGAACTTGTGAGGCACTGGGATCGCTTGCAGTTCCGGTTTATTAGGTCTTCCAAATGAATTTTACCTCACAGTGTTCAGTCTCTCAAAAAGAAGATTCATTTTGTCTCAGGGAAAATGTTTTGTGCAATCTGAAACAAATTATTTCATGATTATTTTTTGACAACTTTGAATTTATTTATTTTAAAGAGTCAAGGGAATTTAAAAGAACTTTCTAATTGGAGGAATTCAAACTTGTCTCCAGAAATATTTAAGTCAAATATTTCAAGAAAAAACGAGCCCCTGGAAATTAAATTTAGCATCAAAGTCTAACAGCTGTTAACTTCAGGGTTTAGTTTTGCCTGCTCTGGTGACAGAGCTTGAGGAAGTCAGCAGTGTAAAATCTGTTAGTTTGGTATTTCTGAGGGCCAGAATAGTTTTGATTTGAAGTTTTCACCAATATCTGTTCCTGGACAAAGTTCTTGTGGTACTGCAAAGTGTGTGTTGAGTTCACAGTTAATTATCATGTATGTTATAGGGTTGAAAAATGAGAATTAACGTGAATGGCTTTTCAAATAACTGATTTGCTTCCTTTCTAAGATGTCTGTTTCTGTAAATCCATCTTCAGTTTTCTCGCTCTATGCTGTCCATTACTTGTAAGGTGAATTTAACTGGTGTGCCATTGTGTCCGGCTCTGTCCCAGGTGGAGGGTCAGATATGCTTTTGCCAATGAAGATCCTGATTTTCAGAAACGATGAGTGAATCTATGTGCTTGGGTTTTTTACTGTCTTTTCTTAGGATATCTAGAAGAAAATATGAAAAAATGAGCCTTTTGTTTTCAAGGTACTTGAGAAGAGAGTTGCAAGCAGAACTGTTTGCTGTTCTTCTTCATGCCTTTGAGGGTATAAGTAAGTTGTATGAAAAGAGAAATAGCAAAAAATGAAACAGGGAAGTAAGGCTGTATCATTGTTCTAAAGAAGCATTTTAACGCAAATGCATGTAATAGTTAAAGCTCCTGCTATTTTGTCTTTGACTTTTGTAACTGTTGGGGTGTGACAGGATTTAAACTTTTCGCAGCATGCCAAAAATATTTCTTAACATAAAGTTACTTGGACTAGCTAATATAATTATGCCTGTTACATGCAAGGGTTCCACTTTGTCCTGTACTTTGTGTTATTAATGTATTTAGTGCTAGCAGGAGCCGAGGCCGGTGGTGATACCAGCATTCAATATTCCTCACCGCTGCTGCTCAGCCCTGGAGAGTCTGGAGGTTTTGTGTCAGAGGATGTTAGATGGTGGGCTTGCTTCAGGGCTGGGAGCAAGCAGTGCTCCTGGGGTGGGGTCAAGCCAGGTAGAGGTAGGGTTTGAGCCACTCTGCCTGGGCTTCTGCCTCAGGCCACCTGGGATTTTGGTTAAGGTCTGGCTGATCTGGTTGAAGGTTAGGTTGTGTAGTGTCAGGTAGGATTTGTAAAGTTGCTTGGCTAAATGCCCTGAAACTTGTGGGTGGGCAAATTTAGGCAGGTCATGGAAACCTATGGGGTTATATATGGGGTCAGATCTGAAGCTATTTCTCTGTTAGTTCCCATAAGTTCTGAGGGAACTGTTTTTCTGTCTGTCTTCTAAAGATGGAGATGTCCAAGATAGACATCCCCTGTGAGCATGTGACCATGCGGGTGCATCTTTCCCTGCCCTCCTGGGCAGCGGCAGGGGCAGAAGCAGAGACCTCGAGCCTTAAGATGAGTTAATCTGTACCTGCCTCAGTAACTATGCCTGACTTCCTCTGACCCAAATTACCTAACTCGGCTGGTATTTCCTTCCTTGTACTCCTTCCTTTACATCTACGCATCTCACCTGCTATAGTTTAACAGGCTGCAGTGAGGGAGTTGGGGGAGACTGTGTGCTAATGCTGTGCCCACCTCTGCCCTTCTCCCCGCCTGGCTTAGAGAGACACTGTGTAAATGGAATTTTTAACATCAAAAGTTTCAATTACAGCAGGAAATGTCAGACCGACAGAGTGCGACTGTTCCAGGTTTCCCATAAGGAATACTCCCACCCCTACTATTTACCCGTATGGAAAAAACAACCTCTGATGGTATTTTTTTAAGTTCTCAGGTAAACGGAGCTGAATGGTATCATCACATATATGGCAGGGTTTCTACAGGAGATGAAAAAGTGTAAATCATAGCACAGGGTCCAGAGTCTTTACAGTGCCTTTTTCATGAAAGAAAATCCTGGGATACAGGCTAAGTGGGAAGGGGCTGTTTGAGAGGCAGCTTAACCCTCTAGCAAGTTAGCAGTCTGGGGGAAAGAGGAACGGGATGGAAATGTTGATCTCAGAGTGGAACATTACATGGAAAGCAGTGCAAAGTGCAGCACGTACGCACATCACTGGAGAAGACAGCCTTCAGGAGGAGAGCCTTATGGGGTTTTTTGTGGGAGGTGTGAGCTGTCAATGCAGTGACCAGCAGCACCGTGTGGGAGAGGACTCTGCAGTGCAGTGGGCTGAACTAGGAGATGCAGCACCTTTTTCTGAAATAGGTGCAACTTCATAAGTGCAAAGGTTTAGAGAATAGGTGTGACTGGGGATGCAGGTAAGCAGTATTACAGTAAAGAATAGCTGCCTTTGCTCTGATATCTTTTTATTTAAATAATACTAGTGACTGAGAAGTTGAATGTGGATCCTGCCTCTTATAGGTTATCTCACACTCTTGCAGTGCTTCCCAAACATCTAGATCATGTTCACAAAAACCACAATAGTTTAGGGTGGAAGGCACCTCTGGAGATCATCTAGCAGCAAGTCTTCCTGCTCAAAGCAGATTGCTGAGGGCTATGTCCAGTCAAGTTTAGAATATCTCCAAGGTGGTGACAATCTTTCTGGATCTCCGTTTCAGTGTTTGATCACTCTCATGGTAAAAGAGTTTGTCCTTATGTTGGAATTTTCCCTGCTCCAGTGTCCATCTTGCCTCTTGCCCAGTGCACCTTCAAGAAGAGTGTGGTTCTGTCTGTACTGTCTCAGAGGTAGCTGTAGACAGGAATAAAATCTCCCATTTGTCTTCATCTCTAGAGGCTGAACAAATCTGTCTCCTTGAACGCCATATGCTCCATCACCTGATCATCTTGGTTGCTCCCTCAGTTCATCCAAAAAATACATGCACAACATGTCTTACAGGTCACTAGGTCATATCAAGCTCAGCTATGACTGGAAGAGATGTAAGACTTTTACCATGACCTCTGAGACCTCCTGTGGTCTGGAGAGCCACTGCTGTGATGGGTGCTACAGCCAGTTAATTGACTGCCACTCTTGCAGGGACTGCATCATTTGCCTCAAACAGGGACAGATCATGCTTTTAATGACAGTGTTCAACCTGTGGGATTGTCTTGGACATACTGGTTCCTGCAGTCACAACTGAGGCTTCTAAAAAACCCGTGACCTTCAGTGGTCACATTGAATAGGTAAATGTGGCAAGGAATATGGTGCTTAAATCACCTGACTTTTTTGGATTATTCAGTGTAACCCAAAATCAAGCTGTCAGCTCATTGTCCAGCAGAAATGTTGTTGCTGTTGAGTTTTTAGAGGCATTTAAGCTCTCCAACCTGCTCAGCAAACTGTTTCCTAGAGGGAAGCGTCTGGCTTCGTGTGTGCTTTATGTGAAGACTGGTACTTATTTACAGGGAAGAAGTTCTGAATGAGGTCAGTTTGTAATGTCATGTGAAACCTTGTTGTGTTTCTCTGCAGAAAGGCACAAAATCATAGCACAATCCAATATATTGTGCAGATGTGGTGGTACAGTACTCTTGGTTAGGGCAAACGGGAGCACAAGAATTTCATTTAATAGAAAATGGTGAGGTTTCAAAATGTGCTTTTATTTCATAGGAAGATGAAAGCAAGGCCTCTTGAAATGTTTCATGACATGAAATGAAAGGGAAGGAGAACATTTTAAAAATAGCTATTAGCTCGGTGGTTAAGGAGTTCACCTGGGCAGAGGGACCTGTGCATCCAGCTCGCTGCCCTCTATCAAATACAGCAGGAATTTTTACCTCCGTCCCCTTTGTGAGTCTGGGTGCTGGTGAAAAGGGTAGGTCCTCAGCAGGACTCAGAGGGCCTTGATATGTGTGGCACTTGGGGAGATGGAGTGGGAATAGAGCTCCATGTCAACCGAGGTCCAGTTGTGGGTGCATCCCAGGCACTATCTGCTCAGTATCTTGGCCCTGATTCACATGGCCATGACCCTTTAATCAACTGAGAAGCAGCATGAAGGACATGAGAAATGATGGTATAAGGCATCCGCAGAAATCTTTGCCTGCGAATAAGAGTTTAATAGATGTTAAGATTCTTTCTACTGATTTATTTATTTTAAAGCAACTTATGAGCTATGGAAAAAAAATGTATAGCAGTGTTCCCCATGATGTAAATCTGTGTAGATTTAAATTGATGGCAGAAATTTGCAGCTTGTTTAAATAGGCACTGCTCTGTGAAGTTAGTGGAGTCACACCAAATTATATTAGCTAAGGATATAACCCATCATTTTTGATGGTATCATTCTTCCATGCAAGAAAAAGCAGGGAAATGGGAGAAAAAAAAAACCCACAACGGCACAAGATTTAAAAAATCTTGTTCATCACTTTTCTCAGCCTCTGCATGGAAAACATCTGCATGTTACAAAACACTTTCATGTCTAACGTCCAAACTCTGGGCTCTCTTCTGCACTGAATGGCACATTCACGGGGCATTGCTCCTCTGATGTCAGCTGCCCTTGCTGGGAACAGGCAAGCCGAATGTTGCTCTGAGCAGCTGTACATACACCACCTGCTGATTTCAGTGAGTTCATTCCGCTTGTCTGCAAAGATAAAATATTGAAAGGGTTGCAGTTATTGTTCCTTTGGATGTATTAAAGTTTAGAAGCTGCCTCTAATGACTGATGTATAGTAGACCGTGGTCTTTCCATGGAAAGTTGATGGCTGCTACAAGATAAACCTTGTGTGGGTAAAACAAATAATATCTTTCTCTTAGAAGCTAATACATGATGTTTGGTTAAACAGTGGTGCCAAATCTATTGGGATTATACCTGTAATTATACCAGGGAATCATGTAGCTTTCTAAGTTTGGGAATCTGCTAGGTGAAAGGCTGACTGGTAAGGCAGGAGACCTGCTGAGATGTTTGCAAAGGTCCCTTTTGGGGCTTTATGTTTACATGTAATAACTTGGCTAACCAGTTCTGCTTCAAGCCTGTGTGTTAGAGCAGCACTGCCTGTGCATACGTGGCGGTCTTCAAGTTCTCATTGTGTACTGGAGGTGTAGGAATGACAGCAGGTTGCTCGTGTTAGCGTCAGTCATAAAAGACAGCTTAGAAGCAGGCCAAATCAGTGGGCAAGGAGCAAGGAACATGCATAGGGCCAGATGTGTGGTAAAACAACCGCACTTTTGATCTGTCTCAGCAGCAGCTTAGCATTTGACCTCTCACATGGGATGCGATTCCTCTGATCGCATGTGGACATCAACAGCTGATCCAGAGCTAAATGCTCTTCGCAGCTGCCAGGGAACGATACTGATCTCATCCTAAGGTGATGTCAACAGTTTAAAGGGCTGGTTTGGCCTGGTTCTGTGACGAATGGGAGGGGGACCCATGCCCGGGAAAGGGAAAAGGGAAAAAGGGTAGGGAGATGGGCCTAAGAACAAAACAGCGGCAACGATCTGAGGAGAAACAAACTAATTTACTAAATAAGATATCGGAATGCAAAATAACACAATATAATACAATATAATTACAATTTAAGCTAATAAATCCAATAAAATGAGAGAGAATGTCCAAAATTAAGGTAGGCCTTACTCTAGTGCCGATGATGAGACAGCTGGGGTCCGAGATGCTGCCGTGATGAGAGACAGGACGAGAAGAGAACAGGTCTTGTGATGTGTGAATTTTTATCTTTCTCTCTGACTGGAAAATGGTAACAGGGTCGCAAAGTCCTCTGGGGAATGTAGTAGTTCTTCTCTTCTGAGAACCAGTACATACACTGCATGATGTTATGATGTGGAATACCAATAACCAAAAATCATAAAACCATGACAGGTGAGCATCAGCCGTAGGCCAGGTGAGTTACCCCCCAGGAGTGCCTATCTCACTTCATTAACTCTGATGACTGGTGAAAGTGGCTGAGAAGATGTAGAGTTTGGTGACAAAAGCCCATCCTTTTGTTCCAAGATAAGTGGCTATCAGGCTGGCTGCTAGGGAAAAACAGCCAGTCAACAAGAGAAGGGTCAGTCAGACAAATCTGCTTGAAACCCTGCTGACCTTTCTTCAGGCAGCAGGGTAAGTAACAGGGAATTGTGCATTTGGAGAATGGGTCCTGAAAGACAGTTAGCTTTTACTGACTGCCAGGCTGTTACCAGGTGTAGACATTGATTCTAGCTTGTACTTAGAGACAGTTGTTTTGGAAAGGGCAAAGAGCCTCTTCGTATTGCTGGACATAGTCAGCATTGGGCTGTTGCGAGCAATCATGCTTGCTGCTCACTGCCAAACCCCATCTCTCCAGGGGGGCCAAATTTAGCGGTGACATCAGTGACGATGTGCATGAAATATCATTACAGCTAGCACTATGGATAGACTTATCCCAGAGGGGGTACACTCCCTTTTGATCTGCTCTGCAGATCCTTTGCCCTCAATGTGTGGATCTGTACACCTCGCTTGTTCCACAAACTGACATCAGTGGAAACTCCACATTTAGGCAGGTGCAAAATACATGGTTCTCAGATGTGTCACAGTGATAAGGGCTCTAAACTGCTAGCCTTGGAGGAAAATTCCCTGTCCTACTCCTACCTCACTGTTTAATTTTGCGTTACTTAGCAGTAAAGGATGATTCTGTGATGTTTCCTCTTCTGAGATCGCTGAGTTTTCTATATGGTGAGACTCAGTATACCAATATGAGTCATTTAAAGAGTTCAATTAGCAATTTATAAAACTTATTAGCAAGTTTTAAAGGCCTAGTGCAATGACGTGCTACTCAAGTGGTCTGCTGAAGGACTTGTAAAGCAAGCTATCATATCAGATAGGCTAATAATAAAGCAAACTGGTTCATTTGAAAGAAAATAGTAATTCTGAGGTTACTGTCCTCTGCCATAAATACAGTAGTGTTGCTAGTGCTGTATGATGGCAGTGAGCAAAGGAGAAGGGTTTTTATATTGGAGTGGCAATAGCTTGTAGGTTGCAATTACGGATGTATGAAGAAAGTAACTGTTTTTCTGTAGCTCATGAAATTTTGTAGCACTTATA
Organism: Numida meleagris; assembly: GCF_002078875.1. NCBI lineage: Eukaryota > Metazoa > Chordata > Aves > Galliformes > Numididae > Numida > Numida meleagris. Next base: position 14,828,795 of record NC_034411.1, on the reverse strand, counting down.
AGGCCGCATCTGGACTCAGTTGGATCGGAGGATCCCAGAATGAGCTGATGTGGCTGGGAGCTGAGTTTGCTTTATATTACAGATTTTGGGTCCAGGTGTAGTTGTTCCATTACACAGGGGAATGCCCACACTGTCCAGCAGATAAGACCACAGCTCATTACAAACTTTTGCAGCATATGCTGAGAGCGCTCTTCACTCTGAGTTTTTGGCATAGGTAACAGAGATGCATCAACTGCACTTCTCCTCTTGTTCTGTTCTGTTTGGCCAAAGTTTTTGTTCCTCTAGGCTGCCTAATTTGTACAAGGATGCAGTCTAGCTTGCACTTCAGTCCTAGACAGTCCTCAAAAAGTTGTTGAGCTTAGCTCTTCCCCAGTGAAAAAAATATTGAGACTTTGAGCCCAGGAAAAAGCCAGGCTTGCAGCTGGAGATGTGGACAAAAAGCAGGTAACTTAGAGAACTGGGTACACTGGATTTGCTTTGAATCCCACTCATCACACAGCAATGCAGAAATAGCCTTGGATTATATTTTAAAACTGTTCAACCCACATCCCAGTGAAGTCAATGAAATGTTTGCCAGTGACTTAAATGGGCTCTGGAACAGGCCTGCAATGTTACTCATGACTTCAAATACTTCCTTCACCTGTAGGATGAAAGTCCTTCTCCTGAGTCAATGGGCCTCCTTACTTCTTCCTCCCCTCTCAGTTTCCATGGGCCCCTAGCATGGGAAACTCAGCCTTATTCATCTTTGTATTTCCATGTCTCTGAATTGGGCAGGTTCTGGGTATGTTCCACATAGAAGCCTGTTATCTTTTCAAGTGGCAAAAAAGAGGGGATTTTTCCGTAGTCACATAGTTTTTCCACAGAAATGTATTCATGAGAGTTAAACTTGCCCAAACTATGTTAATGTATGTGGTTGGCTTCTGTGCCAATTTTCATTGTGAATAAGACGCAAAATAAAAGGGCTCTTGTGTCTCCCTTTCCTCCTCCCTGAATCCCTCCCATAATTTTTGAGTTCATAAGCCCATTTTGTATGCGAATCAGATCAGGAGAGGAAAGACAAGGGGATTACTTTTCCTTATAAACTGTGCCTTTGCTTTAAACTACTGATAGACATGTGGAAGTTATGACTGAACCAAGGAGCAGGTAATACAATGCAGCTGGAACGTAGGTTGGTGCAGATCCGGATAACTCTATTTGCCCTGACAGAGCCCTGCTGATTTACACCAAAGGGAGGACACATCCTTAGCCTATTAGAGGCTCTGTTCAATGGTGTGTTGTCATTCTAAGGTATTTTTGCTTGACGAGAGGAATGGTGTCTGTCTTGAATTCAAATGTTAGGACTTTCGCTTTATGGTAAGCCATGAACCATGGCTTACAACGGCGTACACAAAACACCAGCTGGGTTGAGGCAGCTCTCTTAGCCAGATGGCTATGAAACATTCATAATACAAGCTGCAGCTATTATGAGCCATTTCTCTTTTGTGCATGTCCTGACAAGCTGCTGTTATTAAGTTTCAGTGTATTTCTGTTAATGTTACCTACCTATTTTCATTCCTGCATGCTGTCACACTGAGCTGGTTGGCGTGGCCTTGGGAACTGGTCTTCAAGGTTCCTCCCTGTGAAAGTTGCCAGCTCATTTATTTGTTTCTTTTCAGTGGTTCAAGCCAGTGCGTTATTCAGAAACTTCTGAAAGAGCGGTGTTGGGTAAACCTCTGATTCAGTTCATTTGAAAGCACCCTTGAAGTCCTCCTCCACATCTTGCCTCCTGTGGCTCTCAGTTCTGAGGCGTGATGAGGCTGATTTGAAGCCTGTTTCTGAGAAACCAGCAGTGCTTCTGCTGGAAATGTCCCTCAGCTGGAAGGTCCATGTCCTTCCTATGGCAGCTCCTGTTTGGGCTCTGGCTCTTCCTAATCTTTGTATCAGATGGCAGAAGTGCAGGAGAAGAGAAGGGCAACCGTGGTATGAGATGTGGAGGTGAGCTGGCAGGAAGATCACTCATATTTTATCCCAATCCCAACATTACTCTGAAGGGGCGGTGGTCACTGTTCCAAATTATGTTTTCCCAATGGCCACTCAGTTTTTCAAAGCCCTTTAACTTTACAAATGGTTGCAAGGATCCTGCCAGTGTTGTCTCCCCATGCAACAGGAAGAGCAGTAGTGCAGGTGCTTCTCTAGACTATGGGACAATGGTGTAATCTCTCTCAGATGGATTGCACTGGATTAAGTGATTAGACTGATAGCTGTAGGCTCTCTTCAACCCACCTTTGCCTTGTTGAAAAGCTACTGCTGCTGTGTCTGCACAGGAATCTGCACTCAGCAGCATGGGCACAAGCTGGAACACAGTGACAGCAGTGTGCATAGTGGGTACATGCAACTGGAAGTTCTTGGGATCCAAGTGTCATTTCTCACAAAGAGTTTAAGTTTTGGATGTGATGCATACTATGTAAGATTAACAGTTGGCGATTTGTAGAATGTATTTTCAGCAAACCAGTTCAGTTGGTTTGCTGTTTTATAGCACTTCTTATGTATAACCCCTTGCTTTCTGAGAGCTGCTTCTCTTTTATATGACAGCAGTCATGTTAGCCTTCAAAATAAGGTAATCTCAAGACTGGCTTTAGAGATCCTGGGATTTTAGTACTTAGAACTGGAGGGATGTTGCCTCCTGGTTTTTGCATCTGAGGCACTCAAGTCCCTGCATTCACAGAGGATACAAATGAACTCTAAGTTAGAGATGAAATTCCTAAGTATGTTGAAATTACTGCAGTGGAAACCAGTAGATGTGTATCTAGCAGGGCAAGGGGTGTGAGGGAGGCAATTGTCCCCCTCTGCTCTGCCCTCGTGAGGCCTCATCTGGAGTACTGTGTCCAGGCCCAGGGACCCCAGCACAGGAAAGATGTGGAGCTGTTAGATCAGGTCCAGAGCAAGGCTGCGAAGGTGATCAGAGGGCTGGAGCACCGCTCCTATGAAGAAAGGCTGAGGGAGCTGGGCTTGTTTAGCCTGGAGAAGAGAGGGCTCTGAAGAAACCTCACTGCAGCCTTCCAGTACTTAAGAGGCTTATCAGCAGGAGGGGGACCCACTTTTTACATGGTCTGATAGTGACAGGACCAGGGGAATGATTTTAAACTAGAAGAAGGGAGATTTAGGTGAGGTGTGAGCAGAAATTTCTTTACTCAGAGGATGGTGAAACACTGGCACTGCTGCTCAGGAAGCTGTGGTGCCGCATCCCTGGAGCCACTCCAGCCCAGGTTGGATGGGGGCCCCGAGCAGCCTGAGATGGTGGAGGGCAGCCCTGCCCGTGGCTGTGGGTTGAGACTGGGTGGGTTTTGAGGTGCCTTCCAAGCCATGATAGCATAAGAAATTTCCGTCACAGTTACCGTCTGCTTGGGTGAATCCGTGTTCTCTCTCCTCAGCCTGAAAAAGAAGCTAATCTGTGGCAGGCAGCACCCACCCCCAGGTGCTCAGGTACTGCAGCCAGGCTGTGGGGAGCATGGTTAGGGCACATTACCCAGCTGTGAAGGGAGAAGGATTTTCTCTGCAGCCGCATGTAAATTTTTATGGAAATGGAGAGTTATAACATTCTTGATTCAAGAATTGTCACGAATGCTTGGTTTTGAGGCCAACCATTCAGCTCCTATTATCTCTAGGAATCAAGATGTTTATCTGTCTAAATGATTGCAGTGTGTCTCTGGTATTTGTAGGTGGTTCTTCCTATTTGTGAAACAAACAAACAAAAGAATCAATCTTTGTTTCCCAAACTATAAAAAGCTCGATAGCCTCAGGCAGATCTCTTTATCTGTAAGGAATAAAGCAGATTTGTCCAGATCCTCAGCCAGCGTAAATCAATTTAATGCCCCTGGCCCATTGTTTTTCCTTGTGCAGTATCTCTTGAGTGGGATTTAGGCTAGGCTGTGGATAAGCATCTCCTTGTGTTGTTGTGGATGTCTTGGTACATTTTGAAGTACGGCAGAATGAGCATCAGCGCCACAGCTCTTGGAGAGCTTGCACCAGGTGCCACCCTGCTCTCCACTATCTGTAGAGCCAATGGTGTGAGGCTGAGCCATTGGACAAGCAGCCGAACAAGGTGATTGCTTTGAAGGTGCTGAGGGAGGAATATGAGCTGGAAGGCTGAGGGAGGTGGAGCCGAGTTCAGGTGACCCCAGGTACAAGCAGCGTGCACCTCTGCCTCTCCGTTCATTGCAAAGTGATGCCTAGGCAGAACTTCACCAAAGGCCCTGGGGGCTGCCAGAGGTTTTGGCTTCCTGGCTGACTTGGCTGCTGCTCCGGCAAACTGGAGCATATCTCTGGAAAATCTGGTTGCCACAGGAAATCAGCAATGTTTTCCTTGCCTGATGAAAATCTACAGCTCCCATTTGCAATTGGTTTGAGTGGTAAAGGGGCACAGAGCTGAAAATAACGATGTTCATAGAGACACACAGCATCAGGTCAAGGAGGGGATGAGAGCAGGATATGAGGCTAGCTCAGAGGTTATTGGCAAAGCAGGGCCCTCTTCCCCTCCAGGGAAGGGGTCTGGGCTGCGGTGGGTGCCTGCACTCCCTGTTGTCCAGGAGCAAACCTGCCTGGGTCAGCTCAAATTCCCCTGGCAGCCAACAGCCCTGGGGAGACCCTCTGTGCCTCCCCTGAGCAGGATCCTGTCCCAAGAACAGGGCAAGCCCTCCTGTAGCCACGGGTGATTTCTTTGGGTGCTGGCCCTTCAGGCCGAGACATCTGGGTTACTGCAGGTTCTTCTCCTTCTTCTTCCTTTCTTACTTTTAGGGCGTGGTGTATTTTGTAAGTATTATGTTTATCAAGAAGTTGATTGTGTAAATAAAATTGTGGCCTTCTGTGCCAAATAGCTGGGTTATGATTTCCTGGAGGAGAGCCAAGGCAGTGTGTGGGAGCATGCCAGTGTTAGTTTGTTCACTTTGGGAAGAAATACAGCGTGTGCGAAGCGGTGAGGGAGGATGCGCTCTGAGCCCAGTGCTGGTTAACCCTTCCTGGGCACCGCCGTATCCCCACCAGACTCTCCCAGTCACAGGCTGAGCTGCTCACAGGCTGCCTCGAGCCCAGCCAGATCAATGTGGGACTGCACGAGGTGTGGGATGCCGGCCCACTTCACCTCCCAGGGGGGGAGCCTGGTGTCCTCCAGAGCTGGTGTGTGGAGGCTGCATCCCACAGACCTCCAAGGGGCCTCCGAGAAAGGCCGGGCCAGGCACGTGCCTGGGGATGCCAGGGCAGGAAAAATGACCTTGGGCTAAATGAGAATCAACTGCCCAACTAATGACTTGATTCCTGATTTCCTACTGAGTGTTATTCAAAGTTTACCCTGTTGCTATCAGTGTTTTTCTCCACTGGCTGTTTGAATAGCAGCTGAATCACTGAATAGTTGGAGAGCATTTTCTGCACAGGACAGAGGGGAAGCCTCTTGCCACAGAAGCATCGCTAACGGGCTTTGACAGCACCAGCACCATCCTCCAATTGTTTGCTTTGTCACGTTTCGCCTAGAAATCATACAGTCCCAGAGCTGCTCGTATCTTCTTCCACTCATCCTTAGGTCATTATGTTGTGAAAGTATTTAAAATGCATGAATGAAGAAAATATGAGCTCCCGCTTTGTATCAAAGAGGAAATCATGAGTCGGCTGCTTCTGCAGACAAAGCAAAGTCTCGAGGATGCATGAAAGAACCTGATTTTGCCAAGCAGTAGGGAGCGGGATTAGACGTGGTACAGTGGGGAGGAGGGGAGATGTGTGTGGGGGGAATTCTTGCAACTCAGACCAAAATAGTGACTTCTATTATTTACCTACCTAAGCCGGAAACCTGCTTGCATTTCAGACATTTATTGTAATTCCTCGCATAGCTGGAGATGATAAGGCCTGCTAACTAGTCATTGCATGCTGACTGAAAATGATAGTTAATGTTCCTCATCTACCCGAATAACTTTCTTCTTTAACCCCTTCAAACCTTCTGGTTTGGAGAGTTTTTTGCAGCTAATACTGCTGCCAGTCAGCCTCACCTCAAATCTCCGTCTTCATAAAATTCAGTTTAGTGGAACTCTTTGATCGCAGCCTAATCTATATGGGAGCCTTCTCAGAGTAGTTCACACGTCTGAGATACAGTGATGGTTATGGCTCAGGTTTCAAAGGAATCAAAGGGAGCCATTTGGCTGACTTCCACTGAATGTCACTGAAATTTGGATGCATAACTCTTATGTGTTCCTCGAGTAGGCTGGGTACTGTGGCTTGAGCCTATTAATGATCCTGAGCCATAGCCCTGTGCAGTTGGTGGAATTCTTTTCTTTGTGCCCTGTTTTGTATTATCTGGACCCAAAAGCTTAGGAGGAGGAAGGGCTTCACTCAGCAGAGAACAACATATGGGAAAGCAGTAAGGCTGAGCAAGAAAGTGCCCACTGAGGGGTTGGCTCTAGGTGAGGGGAGTGTACCTTTCCCAGCCATGTTTGCATGTGTGCCCGTGTCTCTCTCTGCAGGCTTCCTGTCTCCTGCAGCCCTAGTGGCTTTGCTGTGTGCAGGAGTGCTGCTGTGGTGCTGGGCGCCCTGTCCTGTGTGGGCTGGTCTTTTGGGTACGCCTGTGGGCTTTGCACGGTGCGCTGAGGTCACCACTGAAATGCCTGATGGAACTGTTTGCTAATCTTAAGGGAAGTTGGCATGGGGGAACAGAGAAGGAGCTCGCTGTTGGGCTCCTGCTCAAAGCTGTTTACAGTGAGGTGGGTGCATCGCATGACTTCCAGCAGGATGTCGTGCTGGGGATTTGGCAGCAGCTAGGGGACAAGGTGCATATGGATGTTTGGTACCAAAGTTATATAAACGCTCCTTGCGCAAGCCCAGCAGCTGATTTGACAAGACGTGGGGAAAGACGCATCTTTTTCCAAGGGCGGGATTGAGCCCGAACTGCAGTGTCTTCCTAGCTGTGATATAATAACAATACTTAGCAGGCATGTAGTTCTTAAGATCATCAAAGTGATGTACAAGCAGTAACTGATTAATCCTCACAACAGCCCTGTGAGGCAAGTATTACTATCCCCATTTCACAGATGGGATGATGTGACTTGGGAAGGTCGAGTGACTTGTCCAGAGCTAAGGAGTCTGCAATAGAGCTCATTAACTCCTGGCTCCCTGCCACTGCTCGCTGTACATGCCCAGCCTATTACTGTATTTTATTATGCAAATCCTCATGGAAATCAGAAGCCCAAAGCAACCCACAGATCTAACTATGATGCCTTAGATCTAAATGCTAGATACATTTTGTTGAAGATCAAAATTGGGTTTAGGATGGCAATGGAAAAAAACAGAGTGACTGTCATGCCTGGAAGTCTCCAAGAAAAGCAGAGATCACGAAGATGTTTGCTGGTGGCCATCCAGCTCTAGTGTTGTTTGCACAGCCTCTTCCGGTGCTGCCAAACAGCGCCAAGCCAGACAGGCTGCCACTGAGAGCAGTAAAATGGCAGAGAAGTTTGACCTCTGTTCCTGCAGGTGTATTTCAAGCAGTGCCTGGAGGTTGAGCTGCAGAGTCCCTGGGAAGACTCCACAGCCACCGGGGTAAAGCTGGCTGCAGAAGCAACCTGGGGAAGCCAGCTAGCTGCATGGAGCTGGGGTCTAATTCAGGCATAAAGCTTTTTTTTCAGAATTGGCAAGCTTTGCTCAAAAGCTGATGTTGTCCATGCAAACTGGCACTATTTCGATGATTCAGAAAATAAGCCAAGCCCTGTTTGGCTTGCACAACCGCAACTCTTCCAGAAATTGCTGGGGATTTTGTGTGTGCAAGGTAAGGAAAAGACATTCAGCATGTTAAGTTGGATTGGAACTGCTTCTTGGCTCCACGCTTCACAAACTGACAAGTGCACTGCTCCATTTCAGGTGGGTGTCATCAGGCCACCGAAAGTTATTTACACTAAGTCACCCTTCAGGAACTGGGTCACAACTTTTTCTTTCATGAGACTTGGCAGCAATCTCTAGGTTTACTAGAAGCTGAAGAGAGGATGCCTATGTGCAACGCCAAAACCAACTGAGATGTAAGGGGAACTGGGCCCCGTGCCACTGCTTGGTGCATGGCAAGTCGGGCTGCAAAGGCGATAGGACTGGACTTCGGTGCTCTGCAGCTCTGAGCAGTTGCTGCTGGTCGCCATGCACACCACGAACAGGTGTAAATGACTGCCCAGAGGCGAGGCAGGGCAGAATCAGGGCCAGATCTTCAGCTGGTGTCAGTCAGTGCCTCAGCTTCAATGGGGCTGCATCAATTTGCCTTAGGAAAGGGTGTAATGTGGGAAGCAGAGATAAGGGAACTCATGTTCTAGCACCCTATATCCTATATAATTGCTTAAATAAGAGCACAGCCCAAAATGGGTTTGCCGGATGGTGGGGTGGTGCAGAATCAATCCCGAGTTTTCACTGCAGGTTTATGCATCTGACTGCAGAGAGCTTGTGGCAGGGTTCATCAGTTGGGCAGGTGTGGGGTGTAGACCTCAGCACAGAGCCCAGTCTGGGGCCTTCTCTGGGCATTAGGCTGTGCTCGGGCCGTGCCTCTGTATTCGCACAGCTCCTCTGACCCATGGGAGCTGGAGTGAAGCCAGTGCAGGTCTGTCAGCTGGAGCCACAATCATACCTTTGTCTTGCAGGGGAGATGAATAGGTAGATAACGGCAAGTTAATGGATGGCAGCCCCTTCCCCCCCCACAAACATCATCCCATCACTCACCTCCTCCCCCAGCAAAAACGTGGCCTCGAGGACAGAGAAAGAGCGCAAAGATTAAAACTAACCCATTGCTTTGGAACTCTTCAGTGAAAGGGGCTGATAAGAGGAGGCTGAGATTGGGAATCAGATTTCGGGGGTAACAAATGAATAACCAGAAAACGGAAGGATGCTGAAAGGGTTATCAGAAGAGAGCGAGATAGTGAGCATGTCTGAACAGCTTCTCTATGGGGGGAAAAAAAAGGAAAAAGAGGAAAAATATTTATCCAGTAGCAGCTACGGACACAAAGAGCCGTTCAGACCTCTTTGCACCAACCAAGACCTGGAAAGATGGAAGAGCATCTCCAAGGTGGATGCTTGTGAGCTGTTAGTCATCCCTGTTTCCATGCTGGCAGGTTCCCGGGAGCTGTAAGCCCCACTGTTCTGTGTTCTTGCCGGGAAGCAATCAGCACTGGAAAGACTCAGGGAGCAGACAGAGCTCATGCGACAAGCTCTGGCTTGGATTGGGCAATGTGATTTCAGTTTAGGAGCTCTCCTCTCGGGAACCTTCATAAAAGCAGCCTGAATGTAAAAACCTGTGTTCCTACAGCACAGGAGCACTGGGAAGACTGTCTCCTGCTCTAGAGAGGAGTGAGATGTAGATTCTCCCCTGAGGTGCTGTGTTTCACCCCAGTGGGGATTACAGGGGGTTGTTTAGTTTGGAGGAGAAAGGCAGACAGCTATGGCAAGGTAGCAGAGTTACTCCAGCAAGCGCACAGTTAGTGGGTTTCAGCCCATTGTGTGAGTGATTTGGGCAAAGCAATGAAGAATGGGCAAGGAGGGTCCTGGGGCCGTGTCCCTCCTGCCTGGCATGGGGTGACCTGGGCTGGTTTTGGTTCTACCTTCAAAACCAAACATGAGCCTGAGGAAAGGGAGGAGGATTGATTGGCCTTTGAGATGTTGTTTTCCCATTCCCTGTGGGTGAGGCTGTCTACTTACTCACTTGGGCACGTAGTAGTTAATACAATTTCCTCGATAATAATAGTTTGGGGGCTCCAAAGAGCCAGCAGGTGGGAGCTAGGTAAACCAGTTGCAAAGGTAAACATCAACAGCTCCTTGGATGGCCCCAGCCATCCCACAGCAGCCTTGGCCGTGGGGCTGCAGACCCCCCTTCCAACTGCTTTCTGGGATGCGGAGCTCCATGTGAGCGATATCATAATGACAGTGAGATCATCAGCCCTAGTGAATGTCCTTTAACTGCCATCTGAGAGGTTGGCAGGCTGCACATATGGTGCTTTCCTTCTTTTGAAATACTAGATTTGGAGTCCATGTGGGTTTCCTGGTTTTGCATCTTCAGCATTGTTCGTTTCGAGCATTTGTGGGCAGATCCCAAGGCTGGTGGGCGCTGTCACAAGGTCAGAGGTCCTTACCTAGTCCCGGATTTCCAGAGATAGGGGTTAAAAGTCCCACTAGGTACCGTGAGTCTTGGGGAAGCCTTGGAAAGGTAGAAAGTTTTCCTGGCAGCTACTCTAAGAACTATTTTTAGGCCTGGTTTACATGAAAAATTGCATTGATAGAATTTTTTGGTTAGGGAATACTGTGGTGATTTTTTTTTTTTTTGACACTAGTTGCAGTGAGATGTATGCATGAATGCTGTTATTTTGCTGTCTAAGTGACCTATACTGTATAGCTTCGCTTTCTGGCAAGGGCCTTAGTGCATTCACTTTTCTGATATACTCCAGGATGCACCTTTGTATGTAGATGAGACATTAACAGAAGAGACTTCATTGCAGCACCATAAGGGTTGAACAGGAAGATAATTACAGTCTTGCTTTATATTGTTCCTATGCTGTGCTGCTGCAGATATTTCCTATCTCCTCTTATTCCCAGTCATGCAGGATTCAGGGCTTTGTGGCAGGATGTTGTGGGATTGCTCATCTTCACCTCCTTGACTATGGAGGAGCAGAGGAAGACCTGTGCTTTGCAGGTTTTGGCTGCGTGTGAATCTAGGGATACTATCAAGTTTTCTTTTCACAGTCAGTTTTCTAGTACCAGTGGAGGGCCTGACCCTAAAGCCGAGTTCTTAAAACAGGAGATTTTTAAGGTTACTTAAAATCAGAATCTGGATTTTCTACCAAATCTTGTAAATGATATTTACGCTTACAATAAATCAGATCTAAATAGTGAGATTGTAACTCTTAACTGTGTGTTATGCAAGTATCTTTCCTTTTCAGAATACAAACGCCGTGTGTCTGCACCTCAGGCAGAGCTCAGCTCTAGGTCTGCATGCTTTTGTTGGGCTCTGTGGGTTTGCTGGCTGTGTGGAAATGCCAGCTGAGCCTGGTGGGTGAACCAGACCTTGCCTCAGCATCAGGGGAACTGCATGTCTGGAGGTCCCAAAATAAGAGATCAATTCCTCCAACACCTTTTAGGTGAGATATCCGAGTAGGGAAATACTGGGTAGAAAACCAGGCATGCAACAGCTTTTCTTATGCTGTGTGTTATTCCTCCCCAGTAGTTCTTGACAGGCTCTGTGAAATTACTTCATAAAACCTTTCCCTGAGATGAGAGTATTCCTGCAGCATGGAGAAACAGAAATCTCTCCAGGAGCCCAGCGTGTCCTGCATAGGTGTTTTGTGCCTGATTGTGTAATAACAAACATTCAAGGAATATGAAAAAAACCATTCTCTAGGGCTTCATCTCATGTCCAGCAAAGATACCATTAGGGATCTCACAACTGAACAATCCTTGTGACCGCACATGTAGATTTTCTGTGATTCCTCAGGGAGATAAGAAGAGACGATACAGGGAGATAAGGAGGTAGTAGCAGACATCCCATGAAGTAACTGGTAAGGCCGTCAACCTTACTTTCTTCCCCTCTCTATAGTACTGGGTCACAAAACCTTTGTTGTATGCATGTTGAAGAGCTAGCATGTTGAAACCTGTTAGCACTGCCATGACATTATTAGTAGTATTACTACTATTAACACTGCTATTGCTACTAATATGTTAATGAGTCATATCATTAATAGATTAAGAATGAATTATGTACTGAGGTAAGGCATGTTACACTTTGATTTCAGGCAAAGGTCATTTGGAAATGTCATGCATGTGTTACTGTAGGGATATATTTCCCTGCTTAGGAACTCTGGTGGTAGAGAAATGTTTGGCATTGCTTCTGTTTTCCTAGAAGTTTTCCACAGAATCGCAGTTTGTTAAATGGTGCTGCTTATTTTGCTCATGTTTTCATTAATGAAATGAGGAAGGATCTAATTCAGTATTTTTGGAGGCCAGGAAATTTCTCTTTAATTTTGAAAGGATCAAGGAAGAACACAAAAAGTACAGGGCTAGTCCTCAACTGTGCTTTTTTAGGTAGCAGGTAGGAGACAGCAAAGAATCTTTTTTTCCAACTCCTGCAGTTTCAGAGAATACTCCCAGAGAAGCTCCTTTAGCCTGGTAATAGCCATGGTCTACCTGCTGTGGCACGGACGATGCTTCCGCAGCGTGTCGTGCGATGCAGTATTCCTCTGTGTCAACGGAACAACATTTGATTTATATTTGTAGATTTGAAATTCGATGCTATGATTTAATTTTGAGAGGAAATGTGTTCCCTTCCAGGGGAAATTCTTGCTTAAGAAAGAGAGAAAGGGGGTGAGGGAAGAAAAAAGAAGAGTGAGAATCACAGAGGTTACGATAGTATTATGTTACCGATTGGATAAACTGACAGAACAGCCTACTGTGAACTTGGAGAGTTTAATTTTGTACATTTTGGCAACTTCTTAAAGCAGAAAATGAGAGCAGTGCTGTCAACAGGGCTTTTGATACGTCTTGGTGTTTATACTAGAGATGAAAGTGCATTCTGAATTAGGGTGAAAGGCAGCAGGCCAGGCTCTGACTTTGGAGACAAGAGGTGATAAACGCTGCAGATTTACCCCCCGTAGCAGCGGGTAGGAAATGGTTCTCCTGTTGCACAAGATGTTGCGAGATTTCACATTTTTTCCGTTCCGCCTGAAAGACACAGGATCCATAAAGGTTTTGTTTTTCCTTATTACCACAGTAAACCAGTAGATAGCCAAGTCACTCACTTGGCGTTTGGGAGACCCAGCATCATGTTCCTGCTCTTTCTGGCTCAGCGTTCTGGCCTCTGGGCTGCTGAACTGGTCTCACTGTTACCAGCAAATATTTTATTACTTACATCCAATCTGAAATGACTGCGACGGGAAAGCAACATCCAAGAGTGGCCTCTTGCCTAGGGGTTAAGATATCCCTCTTGGATTTAGCAGATCCAAGTTCAGCTCCCTGATCTGTATCAGACCTCGAAATGTAGGGCTTCTGCACTCCAGCAGAATGCTGAAACCACTGGCTGCTCTGAGCAGCCAATGTTTATGTGTGTTTTGACCAGAAGTCTCCTCCTGGACCAGAGAAACCTTTTCCCAGTAGAAGTTCTGCTGAAGCCAATAAGTATAAACAACTAAAAAACATTGGGAGGGGCAAGGTGACATACTATCAGAAGCAACTCTCTGAACAAGGATGGGCTAAGACTTGCTTTTGCCAGTAATTCGGATCAGTTTCTGTGCCATTGTCATTTTGCTAAGATTTAATGGAAACAACTATAAATTGTGGTTATGGTTAGCCAGCAAGAAAGGTATCTGTCAGGCAAGTTCTGCCACCCTCATTCATGTGCAGTGTTTCTTTTCACAGGTTGTCTTGGCTATTTCGCTGGACCATCCCTGTAAGGCTGCTCTGCCCTGCTCCTCTCTGCCTCCAGCAGTGCTATTAAAGGAAGGAGGGAGCTGTGAATTCCTGCAGTCTCTGGTAAGGTACAACTTCCTTCCTAGCTCACAACTAATGAGAAAAGCTTCACCTCTTCTCCAAACCTTCTTGCCTGTTTATTTGTAGAGGCCAGTATCCAGACAGTATGGGTTATGCTTCAAGCCAGACTTGGACCTAGGATGGAGGTTGGTCCAGCTCAGCTACATAGTAGAGTTTTTGTTGGGTGGAGGCATCTTAGTGTCCTGCCTGGGACATAATATCTTGCCTCTAAATAAATGGTCTGCCCTGCAGGATAAGGTGATTCTCAGCATGAGTGAGGCTGGTGGAACTGGGCTTATAAAAATATCTGAGCGGGGGAAGAAAATAACTACTGTTTTCCAAGAAGATGCATTTTTCTATTTTAATTTTTGTAAGGCTGTGATAAAATAAATGTTGTCTATGATGTAAAGCTGAAGGGTTGACCAGAACTTCCTTTGTGGTCAAGCTCTTTTTTTATTGATTGATTTTAAGTCCTCTAAATTTGTCAGGCTCACAAGTGCAGCGGTGACTTAAGCTATAAGAGAATGTTTGTGTCCTTAAGGAAAAATACTGCACCCCTTCCTCCCACTTGCCCTTCTCAACCTTGAAAAGAAACCTACGCTTGGCCAGAATATTTTTTTCACCCTCAGTGGAAAATGTAAATTAAATATTCTGTGGCATTTTGGTGGTTTTTTTTTTTTGGTAAAAGCTTAAAGCTTTAGAAGAAATATATTTAAAAAAAAAAACACTTATCTGTGATAAAAAGTGGCAAATTTTTAAGAATTTCTGTATGAGCTGTCCTGCAGCTGGGTTGGATGAGCAAAGCCATAGGCACGTGGCTGCGTTTTTCTCCACTAATCTTTTTTTCCTGAGCCAGAAACGATTTTGGTTCAGCTTTTCATTGTCATTTTCATTGTCATCAGTCATTCTCCACACTAAGACAGATATTAGGGTTTGATCTAGGATCATTTGGGTGGTCGAGTGCAGGCCTGTTACACTATATGGATACTGCTGCTCCTGTCAGCCTGGGGGATCTGGTGTCAAGATCTCTCTGCGCTTTTGGAGCATCTCTCTGCTTTTTCACTGGAGTAAACTTCCTCCTTTTATTGCTCCCCACTGCTGAACTGCTTTGCTGCTGAATTGGGTTTGTTCTGTACTGAGCAAGTGTGTTGTGTGCAGAAGTACAAAATATGAAATGGTCAGGTGAGATGACCAGATTATGGCAAGTCAGTGACCTGAACAGCAAAGCTCAGCTGAACTCCATGGGATGAAACCACAAAGTGCTCAGCCCTCAAACAAAATGAAATTACTCATCTACCTTCAGAATCCATGTGTACTTGCATAGCTAGCTTTTGAATATAGAAATGCATGGAGTCTAGATATATGAAGTCCAGGTAAGAGAAAAACAATATGATGGAAATGGAAGAGCTTTGAAGATCAGTGCAAGCCTTAAATACCATTTCTTTTATTTCCTGGTCATACTGACTGCTTCTCTAGTGTTCAGTACTCGGTGCTTCTCAGAGTTTTCTGTGTTAGGGGTCTGATCCCTCCCCCATCTGACTCACTTCTGGCTGAAGATTTAGAGAAGTTGTCAATCTTTGGAAGACATTGTCAGTCTTTGCAAGAGTGACATTGTCAATCTTTGCAAGAGGGGAGAAAGAAAAGATAATTTTGGGTTTCGATATCATTTGAGTTTATTTACAACGTATTGGATGAAGAGTTCTCTGCTTTGTTTTCCCTCAAGGAAAAGAGATACAGAGAAGTTGAAGGTGCTCTTGTGTATCATTGTACAGTCAGTCAGCAGCAGAATCAGCCATCTAAGTTGCCTGTGGGTGTATCTCGTGGTGTTGGCTCAGTGTAGCTGTTGTTGAGGTCAGTTCTTTCCAGTGCCCTCTATCGTGGGAGCTGAGGTTGCCCATTCCTCATCCACATCCCAGTTGGCGGGGGGCCCTTATGACAGCCAGTAGTACAGTTCCAGAATAAACTAGAAGTTTTAAAGGTAGTGTTCAGTGGCAGTAGGAAAAACAGCAGAAGGGGAAGAGATTTCTTTCCACAGACCTTTGTTTTAAAGGGTGTTTTGGGATGCAAGTTAACCTTTCCTTGGGTCTCTTGCCAGCAGGTGGGAACCTTTCAAAGTTGTCCTTTTACTGAGAAGGGCTGAATCGTCCGCCCTAAAGCATCCCTTAATGCAATTAAAACCAGCACTACTGCTTCTCCAACACTGGGGCCTCCGATACTGGGAGGGGAAGCGGTGGCTCCTCTTTGAAGTCCCACCTACGTGAACATCAGTGGCAGGACTTCAAAGGCAAGCTGCTATTTCCTGTTGGAGCTCAGCCCTGGTGCTCAGCACTGCTAACAAAGCAGTCGGACTGGTTGCAAAGGAACTGATCCAGCAGAGCCCTTAAGCACATGCTGAAGTCCCTTGGGACTTAGCCACATGGTCTGTGGGGCTGGAGACAGGACTGGTGGTCAGGGTTACATCTCCCAGATCCACTTTTCAAGGTGAAGAGCCAGGCTCAAATTCTTTTACAAATGGCCTGATAGGTGCTGCAAAGCTAGGCTCCCTGTTCATAAACAATGATTTGCAGCACCTGTGCAGCAGCAGCAGGCGAGAAATAAATACTACTGAATCCAGCAAAGGACCTGTCGACAGACAACAGATTGTAGTAACTACAAGCAAATGCTTGTAAATCATGAATTCATGCTAGCTGAAATCAGCATTGTTGAGTTTACCTCTAAGAGGCTGGCCAGGTGAGGATCCAGCCCAATAAACAGAGTTGTAAAGATAGGAGTCTATTTGAAAGCAGGTAAGAAAATGCTAAAGGCACAGTCACTCAGCTTCTCCTTTTGATGAACAGTATTTTATTTTAGAGTTACTTTGCTGTCTGAGGAGCTGCTTGCAGGCTAGCGGAAGAATTGGGATGTAATTTTCTAGCAAGCATTATTTAAGTAATTCACGTAATTTGCACCAACTTCTGCTCTCATTTCTTGTCCTCAGGCTAGAGGTAGACCTTATGGTCATGATACACATCTGATGGTACAGGTGCCACCTCCAGCCCCATTCTGAGCATCACTTTTACCACCTGTCCAGTAGCAGTGCAGCATGACTGCTTCTCCCCCATCACAACCTGCATGAACCCCCACAGTTGCCTCGTGTGTAGCAATTAAAAGATGTCTGGGAGACATTTCATGCTGGCAGTGTGGCTCTTTGTAACTGGAAAGGCTTGCAGAACAGATGTATCAGGCTTGAGTGCAGTGCTTTTTGTAGGCTTTGGAAATATACAGGTCATGAATCCTGAGAAAGCCCAGTCGTTTCCAGGTCCTGCTCCCAGAATTCCTCTCATGCTTGAGATACCGCAGCTTGTCAAGCCCCATAGTAGATTGCAGTTATCCTCTATGTTGCTATTATTCTTACAGGTATGGAGTTCTAGGGGGAGCCTATGCCTATTTGCTAATCCCTCATCCCAAGAAATTGAAGTGAGAACAGCGTAATTCTTGGAGATCGTAATCTCAGACAAACTTGTAATGTCTTCATTTAGATCATGAAAATACTCACCCAGATGTTAGGACACTGGATTTGGATGTCACTAGACATATATGCCCAGCCATTCAGGTTCCCAGAGGAAACTTCTGACACACCTTTGCTGTACAACGTAGTTAGCGCTGTACTACGTAGTTAGCGCTGACCGAGGCAGCAAGATTTACTCAATTCCATGACGCCTTAGTGTCTCTGCTCTGTGATTGTATGTTGAGGTCTGGTTTGGAAGTATCCACACACAAAGCGTAGACATGCTTTGGATGGGGCAGTCGTTGACAAACAGGCATGACTCATTGCTCATGCCTGAATGCTCTGCAAGGGGGTTTTGTTCCTGAAAGTGAGTGTGGTCACTTGAGAGTGAAGCTGGTGACCTCAGAGACTTGAAAAAGTGCAAACTCAGCTTTTCTGCACCTTGAGAATTCACAAGAAGGATCTGAAGAAATTTCTCAGGGAGGGACTCTTGCGTTGGCACTGAACCTTGGGGCTAGTGTGTGGGGAAACTGTTTGGTGCTTGGTTCTAATGTCGATGTTATGGGTGGCCATGAGATGTTCATTTGCTCTCTTTATTTCTTTGATCTCCCACCTGTAAAAGCATGTGGTAATGCACTGTCACGGGCTGCCCAGGGAGGTGGCGGAGTCACTGTCCCTGGAGAGGCGTTCAACAACCGTGGAGAAGTGGCACTGAGGGACATGAGTTAGTGGGCACGGTGGGGTTAGGTTGACAGTCAGACATGACGATCTTAGAGATCTTTTCTAACCTTAATCATTCTGTGATTCTGTAAGATGGATTAGTAGCTTCTTACCCATGTGGCTACTAGCTAGCAAGTTCTTTAGGTAAGGAGTCACTATTGTATAGGTACTAGCTTTGCTCTTGAGCAGGATTCTCAATAAAATGAATAAATAATATCAACAACCAACGGGAGTAGGATGGATTTTTGGAAGAATTTCTTCCAAAAGCTGCTTGGATTCAAAGAACGTGCATTTTGTTAATCTTCATTTGCGTGGTTTCTACCCATGGGTTAATACTGAAAAGGTTTTATCCAATTCAGGGTATACAGGGTGCAAATATTTCTATTTGAATAATACTGGAGAATAAATTTAGAAATGTTTAAAGAGGGTATGAATGCCTCAATCTGCTAGGTGGAAAAATTACTACTTCTTGTGGGTAACCCAACCTGTTTAAGTTGCTAAAAACATATCTGCCTTGAAAAAAAAAAAAAAAAAAA